>NC_051846.1:1773188-1790383 GCF_002237135.1 Teleopsis dalmanni
TAAAAGAATGTGTAATACAATCGAGCTGAAACAGAATAAAATAAATATGTCATAAAAAATATTACTCTTTTCATTTATAATTGTTCTAATACAAAGAGATATAACTTTTATTCATAACAGTCTATACCGGAAAAGTGTGGCAATAAACAGCAATCTAACTGTGGTGAGAGTTCATCGAAAAAAAGTCCTCAAGTTGGTTGTGATGAAGAGGTGAGTTTTGTTTACTTTAATATGTAAAAAAATTATTTTCATTTGGTGGATATATCATTATATAAAATTGTCATAGCTGAAGCAATAAAAATCTAAAAGTAACTGTCAAAAATCCATTTGTGTAGTCTAATTTAAATTTGGGAGTGTGATAGGCCTATACTTTTAATAAATAATAAATTTATTACACAAACCACATGATAACTATTTTATTGTTTTTGATATTATATTTAAGATATAGATATGAAAGATATGAGGTTTTAAAAGAATGCTACAGTTAAAGCTAATTTTCCCTACAAATTTTTTTGATGTGTAATTTACGTTTTCATAGTGTGTATTAAACACTAAATTCCGAACTGAAAGTTTCATTATTAAGTTACTCAAAAATTGTATTTATTTAAAGAAGAATCAAACCCACGACTTCTTGAAATGTCTTGGCAAACATGAAGTAATAGCTAAGCTGTTACCATCTCTAGCCGCACATTGGATAACTCCATTTAAATTAATTTATTACATGAATAATTAACTGCGTTTTGAAGTCTCACTTTTGATTTCGATATAAAAACTTATTATGATTTACATTATAGTCCTTAGATGATAGCTTTGAACAGTTTAAACAACACCAAAATCTTTCAAATTCCTCAAGAAAAAGTGTACAAATTGGTTGTGGTCAGAAGGTAACTTAATTATATATGAATGTAATTAATTATAATTAAAATATTTCCGCACTTAAAATTTAAAAGAATGTGTAATACAATCGAGCTCAAACAGAATAAAATAAATGTCATAAGAACATTAATCTTTTTATTTATAATTGTTCTAATACAAAGAGATATAACTTTTTTTCATAACAGTCTGCATCGGAAAAGTGTGGCAATAAACAGCAATCTAACTGTGGTGAGAGTTCATCGAAAAAAAGTCCTCAAATTGGTTGTGATGAAGTGGTGAGTTTTGTTTACTTTAATATGTAAGAAAATAATTTTCACTTGCTGGATACATCATTATATAAAATTATCACAGCTGAAGCAATAAAAATCTACAAGTAACTGTCAAAAGACCATTTGTGTTATCTAATTTTAATTTGGGAGTGTGATAGGTCCATACTTTTTATAAATAATGTGTTACACAAACCACATGATAATTATTTTATTGTGTTTGATATTATATATAACATATAGATATGGAAAATATGTGGTCTTAAAAGAATGGTACTGTTATAGCAAAGTTTTCCTACAAATTTTTTTGATTTGTAATTTATGTTTTCCGAACCGAAAATTTCATTATTAAGTTACTCAAAGAATTGTATTTAATTAAGCAATAATCAAACCCTCGAGTCCTTGAAATGTCTTGGCAAGCATTAAGTAATGGCTAAGCTGTTACCATCTATACCCACACATTGGATAACTCCATTTAAATTAATTCTTTATATAAATAATTAACAGCGTATTGAAGCCTCACTTTTGATTTTGATACAAAAACTTATTATGATTTACATTATAGTCCTTAGATGATAGCTTTGAGCAGTTTAAACAACACCAATCTCTGGCAAATTCCTCAAGAAAAAGTGTGCAAATTGGTTGTGATCAAAAGGTAACTTGATTATTTATAAATGTAATTAATTATAATTAAAATATTTCCGCGCTTAAAGTAATTTAAAAGAATGTGTAATACAATCGAGTTGGAACAGAATAAAATTAAATTTATTTATGAAAAGATCTTATAACTTATATCCATTACAGTCTGCATCAGACAAATGTGGCAATAAACAGCAATCTAACTGTGGTGAGAGTTCACCGAGAAAGAGTGTTCAAATTGGTTGTGGTGGAAAGGTGAGTCTAACTTTATATAGAAAAGACTTCAAAATCTGATCGTGGTAGGAAGGTAATATTTATGAATATAAATACATACAACAGAAATAAATTCTGCATTTGAGTCAATAATCTATTGCAGTCAATTGAATTGTTTTTAATATAATTGGTACTGAATTCAGAAACACGAATTTTTTAAATTAAATCTATAATAAAACAAAGGTAGTTACTTCTGTTATGTGTAAAAATAATTTTTGCATTTCAATCGACATATGAAATAATTTTTAAAACAATTTGTTCTAAACTAAGTAGATATATATCCTAATTTTTTACTATAATAAAACAGGAATAATATGTCCTATTCACATTACAGTCAACACCGGAAAAAAGTGGTGGCAATAAACAGCAATTAAACAATAGTATTAATCCATCGAAAAAAAGTCCTCAAATTGGTTGTGGTGGAAAGGTGAGTTTAAGTTTACATTTGGAAGACATCACCATCTGATTGCGATGGGGTGAAATAATTATATCTTTTAGAAATATATATCTTTTAACTAATAGCTATGATAAAACAAAGATAATATGACTTATTTACTTTACAGTCTACACCAGAAAAAAGTGCCAGCAATCCAACACAGCAATCTAAATGTGGTGAAAGTTCATCGAAAAAGAGCTCACAAACTAATTGTGGTGGAAAGGTGAGTTTAGCTTTAAGTACAATTAATAATGAAGTTCATAAATAAGTTTTTAGTAATGGGAAAATTTATCAATATAAATATAATACAAATACATATGACAGCAAAAATTTTAGCTTTTAAATGAACAAATAAAAAAATTTTTAATATAATTGGTACTGAATTAAGAAATATATATATTTCAATTATAATAAAACAATAATAATTTAACTTATTCATATGATAGGCTACACCTGAAAAATGTGATGACAAGAAACAGCAATCTAAATGTGGTGAAAATCCGTCGAAAAAGAATTCTCCATCTGGCTGCGGTGAAAAGGTGAGTTTAGCTTCATGACATTACATAATCAAAACTGTTACCGTCAATTAAAAATTTGTTAATACAAAAATTATATTTATCCGCATATTACTTTAAAAAAAGTAATATCTCTTTCTATATATCTAAATCTTTCTCTCTTTTTGAAAGAAAGGGGAATGAATTTTTGAAATAAAGTCAAAGGCAAAAACTTCCATCCTTAGTAGTAAATTTATTGCAAACATGAAATTCTTATTTTCTAAAATTAAAAAAGTATAGATTGAAAGTATAGATTCTATATAAGTAACACAAATATATTGTCATCACTTTAGACGCAACAACTCTATTTCTCTACTTTTCTCAGCGAAATTGGTCTATAAATATTATGGTGAAGTGTGCCTTTTCTTATAATGCATATTATATATTCTTATATACAAAATATTAATGTTTTTCATTTTAATTTGTGGTATTCTATAACATTATTCTAACACGGATTCTAGATTTATTAAAATTTGATATACATTTTATTTATATAAAAATACATTACAGGGTTCACCGCCTCCAGAAGAACGTAACCAAGCTGGAAAGAATTCTTCAAAAAAAGCTTTAGAATTTGATTGTAAGCAGAAGGTAAGTTTTAATTTAATTTATATTTCAATTGGGAATACAATAGACCCGACGGTCACAGTGCCACATTCCCTAACAATAATAATGCTTCAATTGGAAAAAATGTTTATGTAACTGTAATATTATTGCTATAATTTTTTTATAAGCTATTTGATTTAAAAATAATAGATTTGTCGAACATAATAAAAAGAAATTTCGCTATATGCAGTATACTGTCGATAATGAAGATACTTAATAATCCAAACATTCCAATATTTTGAACACCATGAAGTATGAATGTAATCTTCATTATTATCTCTATAGTCCAGACTTTTTTGCTTCAGTTTTATTTTCAAATAATTTAATAAATTCAAATCAAAAATATAATAAATATATATATATTATAAATAATAACATATATTATATATTATAATGAAATTATTATTTATATAATAAATATATAAATAAATATAAATTATCAATTACTATAAAAATATAAATACTTTTATCGAAATATGTTTCACAAGAACATATGTATAATTTGATTAATTAATTAATTTTTATTAATTAATTCAGGATGGTATTATAATTCTTGATTATATAGTAAACTATATAGTTCATTATATAGTAAAAAAAATTTTTTTTTCAAATTAACTGTTTATATTATAAATAAAATAAAAATAATTTTACCTGTGGAACAATTTATAGCCTCTTTAATTAATTATTATTAAAACTATGTCAACTTAAAGTCGGTACCATTCAAATGGCTTAAGATACGGCCCAAAATTAAAATCCCAAAATTCCATCTTTTAAAATAAATCAAAAAATTTTTTTTTAAAATTCGGTTCTTATTATTTCAAAAGAAAAAAGTTACGGGTCTTTTTATTTCATTCAGCCAAATCAAAGACTATGACGTCAATTTCTGTGAAAATCTGTGTCTATAAACAAAATCCGCCCATAAAATATGTTGAACCTGAATACCTTGTGTATCTAATTAGATTTTTACCAAAAATTACAATAATTTACTTAATACAGGGTTTTAAATAATTTAGATACTAAAATAATTTTATATTTATATTTATATATTATAAATAATTTAACTAATCTTATTAATGGTTTTAGTGCCCTCAAGAAATGGATTTGGCTTGTAAAAAAGTAAGTAAAATAATAAACATGTATAAAAAATAAACAGGTACATATTAAGAAACAGCGATTTTATTATTATCAATGTTTAAACAACTTAGTAATGATTATATATATACTTTAATATCATTTACTACCTTAATATACTCTAATTTCGTCTTTACTTTAATCGTCTCTATAGTTAAGTTAATTAAATATATATTAAGAATGGCGTCACATGATTCCAAGCTGTCTCTATACTAGGCATAAGCTATCTACAAATTACGTCCAGCTTTTCCTTTTTACTACCACTTCTCTGAGCTCAACGATATTGATGTATGATCTGCCAAAGTGTGCAGATTAGCTGTCAATTTCGTTTAGTGTTGATCTGCGTCAGGTAATCTTAGGCCTACCTCTTCTTCTACTGCCTTGCGGATTATACGTAAGGGCTTGAAAACAAACTTCGTAGGGTGTGACCAATCCAGCCAAACTTTCTCTTACGGATATTCATGTTGATGTCATTTGTATTCGTTCTGTCCCACAGTTATTGGTTTAAAATTCGGTGTGGGCAAAAGATGCGTAAAATTTTCCTTAAGCACGGGTTACCAACGCACGCACTTTGTTTTGAATTATCTCGGTTACGAGCCATGTTTCGCAACCATATAGCAGTACGGATAAAACACATGCTTTGAAAAGGTTAACTTTCGTTGTTAACCTGTAAAAGTTAGATCTCCATTTTGTGTTCCTCTTTGTAAACACGCCAATCGTCTTTCGTATTCTTGTACTCATGTCTCGTATGTATAGTGCCACCATCAATAACTACTACACTTCCCAAGTATTGAAATTCATTTACTTGTTCCACAATTTGGCTTTTAAGTTCGAGAATTAGCATTTTTTCCAGATTTTGAAGTCTTCGCTACATATCGGTTAAAGGATGTGCCAATTCCCATTTATCGTCTGCATAATGCAAAGATTCTAGTGGGTCATTTGGGTCTAAAGAACTCCATACAATGCCACGGCTATTATTTTCGTTAGGAACAGCATCGATAGCGATTAAAAACAGCTCGGGTGACAATATACACCCCTGCCTTACTCCAGACATTGCAATAAAAATATCCGACACTTTACCTTCATGCATCATTGCACATTCAGAACTGTTGTAGCTGCTGCGTATCAGAGAGATTTACTTTCTTCTGGGATACCGATGTTATGCATATCCAAATACACTTCAAGAAATTGAGTCGAACGCTTTTTCAAAAATCAAAATAGATTAAATAACAAATTCTATATGTAGATTCCTATTCTGTTTTTACACACACAGGCACATTTTCGCATTCAGTTTATTATAGTAATATTATTAAATATAAAATATTTTAAGAGTAAATTTAATAACAAAAACTTTTTATTTATTCTATTTTTTTGCATATTTTCAAAAGTTAACACTGAAAGGTAATTTGCAACAAATATTTTTTATTATTAAATTGTAATAATCTTGTACTTTATCAGAACGTCAACATATAGTTAAAATGCAATTACAGAAATTGATAAAGGATGAAAACTGCCCCGGAGCTATAGTGGAAACATTGCAGGGAAAGTTAGATTTTAATAACTTGTCTTTTAAAGTAACGTTAGGTGAGAACTATAAAGTAAATCCAAATTTGCCAGAAGTGGAGCCGATATCACTAATAGAAGCCTTCCTCAAACGAATTCAGGTCGAAAAAGATAATATAGAATCATATAAGAGAAGTGCTAATTTCAGGGATACGTAAGTTCTAAACCATATAGAAAAAAATTATTTTAAATTAATAATGTTTATTTCAGATTTAATTTTAAAGTTAGAGGCATTTTTTCATATTATGACAGTCAATTTAATACTGAACTCAATGCAGCTATAAAGACTTTTATTTTGGCAGATCTGATATACAAAAATTGCCATCCACCAGTAATTTATTATAAATAATTAATTTATTTCTTTATGCAACAAGGATTTATTTTATTTAAACAGATACACGCACAACCATTTTACAGCCTTATTCGTAAAGGTGAAGTAACTTTGGATGAAGATAGTAAAATTACAAGAACTTACAACATATCAACAACTACATATAATCCAATTCGGGATGAAAACATGTACGAAGATGTAATAGTAGGAGACCAACCATGTCGTTCAAAGTCCAGAGCACGTGATATGCTTAAAGCTATAGCGTCATTTAAGCGTAAACGCAGTTTGCCCCAGTGTAATCACGATGACGACTGATTAGTATTTTTCATTAAAACTGAAACGATCTCGATGGATTAAACATACAATAGTTTCAAAAATTATTAGAATAAATTTATCAAATTTCTTGTAATAAAACTTTGAAAAAATTATTAGCATCAATATATAAATACTGCCTTTTGTAAAATATGAAATGAACTATTATAGATAGTATTCGAACTTTAGGCAACAAAATCTATGGTTTGCATAATTTCTATTTCAATAAATTTAGTTGGCCCCTTTGTGAATCTAAATTAAGATATTGTGGATTTGCAGATAGATTTATCTGCAAATAATTTGAAAATTTTGAAAGAAAGCAATGGAAATTCCTTTTAGATAACCTCTGCCTGGTGTACAGGTAATAATAATATAAATATTTGTTATCTATATATTTTTATATGTCATATAAATGAGAAGTTATTAAAGTACTTAATTCAAAATTCAGTAATATGATCAAAAATTTACTTACCTTTTCATATTAAATTCATGCCACAACGTATTTAAAATTAAGTCCAACAATATAATATATATCACTTTAAAAATATTTATTAATATATTTTCTATTTATTTATTTATTATTTAAACACATACGCACTGAAATGAAATTATTTAGTAGCGATAGAGTTTAAAGTTTAAACATAGTCTATGCAATCTAGGAATTTTAAAACTGTTAAAATCTTAAAATGCAATTATGCATTTTAATTTATTTATTGTTATAAAATTTTAAAATTAAATATTAATATATTAAAAACAAATTTTATATCAAAACATTTTTAAAAATCTTTTTTTAATCCTTCAATACAAAGCTTCAGAACTAAATGAGTACTATAATGAATCTTAACTAACATCAGTACCACTGAAATACAATTCACAACTATACAATGCCACTAACAGAATAATTTGAAATACTGGTCATTAGGAACCAGTTTTTAGTTCTAATTCAATACAAATGACGAACGCCATATTAATCTAACTTATGTGACAAATTTACGGAAACATTGCAATTGGCAGTCTTCTCTAGGCAGAAATACTCTTCCTGTAAGACAACCACTATTAATATGCATTTCTTAGTGATGTATTATCAGCTATTAAAATATGTTGTTAGATCACTTATAAAAAAATTAATATACTAAGATAGATTTTTTTTAACTACTGACATATATGAACGATACATATTTAATAGCCAGATCTGAATCAAACAATTTTTCAAAACTCAAAAAAGTAGGTTAATATTATCTAACATTATTGCTAGAATCAATAAAAAGACAAAAGTACATATAATAACAAAAACTTCAAATACATTTTCTTTAAGAGTTTCAAAAATTTCTTCAAAAAAGGAGAAAATATGTCTTCAATACAAAAAAATAATTTAGAGTTGCTGAATAGCGAGAACTTGATATTTGATATATATATTATATATATATATATTATACTTTAATATCACATTTATATTGTCTATATTTATTTATATTCATAATATATTTTAATATTACAATTTATTATACTGTATATATTTAATATAATATATAAATATCATATTATAATAAATTATTCAAAAATATTTTTTTCATTAAAGTATTATTTCCAATTTTTTTTGTGCGATTTTACAAATTGATTTACTTATATACACGAGTACATAATATGACCCTTAACATAACATTATGTGCACATAATTATATTAGTACATGTACCTATTGTTTATTACTTTATAATTTATTGTTTACTTTCACTACAAAATTAAATACTTTAATTAAATTAATTAATTTTACTTTAATTTAATTACTCTTTACAAAACATAAATATTATTTAGACCAAATTTATATGAAATATAAATGAATATGACTATCACAGATAGTCTAAATATAGGAAAAGTATTATAATAAAATATAAAACGTTTTTAAATATAAACAATAAATAATAATTTTTTATATCTATTTTATTGACCAACTAACCCGTAAAAAATTATTACATATACCAAATTTATATGTTTAAATTAACATTTATAAACATTTTTATTAAATAGAAATTATTTAAACATTTGTTTTAAAAAATTTGAGAAAATATTTATCTAATACATTTACATGTAAATGTCTTTATTTTATTAAATGTAATTTGCAGTATATAACTGTAATCGTATTATAAAGCAATAACATAGAAATTTATTTTTCTATGTTTTTGTAACAAAGTGTTAATGAACAGTGCGATGTTGTCTGTAAAGCAACAGGAATTAAATAACAGCAGCCGAATTATAGCTTGACGCTGTTTAACAAATACCATATACTCGTGTGAAGATATGTGTAAAATGCAAAGGAAGCAAAAACAAAAATAAAATAAAGAATCAACAAAAATTATAAACAAATAAATGAAAAGACACTTTAACAATACAACAACAATTTTGCATATTTTTTATGAATTAAAAATTGTAATTTTATCGCATTTTTAATTGCTACATAAATATAGCAATTGAAGAGCTAATTTTTTTTTAATTTTATAATATAAAAAAAGTATTATAAATGGTACAAAATAATAAATGTTTTTAATTTAAATAAAACACCGCTGGATCGGTTATCATCTAACGGTTAACAGATATCTAACACAGTTTTTATTATTTAATATATCACAGTAATGTACATTAAGTTGTCTTCAATTTTTATTAGTCTTGTAGATAATATATTTATATATATTTTATATAACGACAATAATATATATAATAAAGTACCGTTTATTACGTTAATCAGTGTTTTTATTCGAGTATTTTGACAGACCACCGCCACCGCCACGACCATCGATTCGAAGTATAACAAGAGACTGATTTAAATTTTATTTGTGATTTTTCCTTTATGTGATCCATATTATTTTTAAGGTGCAGCAGCACTTGTTGGCGTACGGAGAGCCGTTGTGCCAATTCTCTTTCAAGCATTTGATGAGCAATTTTTGAATAACTGTTGACAACAACAAAAAAGAAACACAATGCATTATCATATAATTATGTGGTTAATAATATTAAGCAATTTAAGAACATGTAATTGCAGACATGGAGGGGTGATTTTAAGTAATGCAAGATTAAACATTTTGAATTTTTTTCGGTGAAACAAACAGATCCATTGAAAACGGCGAAAAAAAAATTGTGTGTTATGTGATTTTAAATAATATTGTATAAAAACAATATTAAATAGTGCTTTCCACTGTTTCTTATTAATTAAAAATATTTATTATATATTATTTAATATAGCACTAATTACAAATAAAATGCTAAATATTTTTAATTTAAAATAACAATATCAAATAATAAAGAGGTTTTTTTTCGATCAAATAATCAAATAATATACATACATATATGGAATTGTTCTATTTTAATTAACCCTCGACAAACGAACTGGGAATAATTGTACAGTTTCTCTCTTCAAGTTTCTACAAAATTAGGGATTTAGCCAATATGAAAAACTATGTATGGAATTGTTCTATTTTCATTAACCCTCGATGAGCGATTAAAGAATAATTGTAACGTTTGCCTCCTTAAATTCCTGCGAAAATAAGGACTTAAACAAATTGATAGAATTATCAGGTTAGTTCGTCTTTACCTAATAGGAAAGTCGTGCCTTTCCATGTTGCTCGTACGCTACCCTCTAGTTACCGCATGTACATACGCTAAATCTGTGCCATCATTTCAACTTAAGTGGGCTTTGGACACAAGGTCTCCACTCCAACCTTACTTAACCGAACATTGTTTAAATTACAATAATATTTTTTCAGAAAATTTAGAATTGTGAACTTTTGGTTTAACATTCATAGAAATACTACTACTGCATTCGAGTATAGAGGTCGTATATATTCACATAAGACGAATTAGTTGCTATTATAATTTATAGCCATATTCAATCGGTTAAAATAGCTAGCAAGTATTCATCAATGGTTTGTGGGCTTTTTCCTGATTTCTATATAATGTTGTAAAGGTATACCGTATTACAATAGATAATCAATTTGTAAATATTGTACACGTAATACTGCCCATCATCCATCTTGCACAAGTCATGCAAATTTAACACCTCTGTATATTTAATCGTCAACAACATGTATTACATTGATATGTAATGGGATGACAAAATCAGTTGTCTAGACTTAAATGTTAACAAAAATTATATACGAAAGCATCATGTCTGTGAACAAAGAACATTCTCTTACGACTTTATAAAATCATGTTGTGCCCTAAGTGTAGTCTAAGCAAATAGTAAAATCAAAGAATTGCACATTATACCGATCCGAAGGGCACTGAACGTCACTTAAAGATCTAAAGATACGTTAAAAAGTGCTAGCAACAGCCAAAACAAGGCTTTGGCTAACTTATGAATGTTAAACCATAGACTAAACATTTGAATTCGTCAATCATATATAGCATCCAATAATATATTTTATTAAACTACAGAAGAATATACACCAACATACTTTTTATGCCTTTAAAGTTTCTACCTTCGGATCTGGAACTTCTTTAAGGGTAAATAAAATACTAAGAGCACGTGACCCTGAAAGACAAACAGAGAAAACTTATGCCTTATGCGTTCTTGAATGACATTTTAAAGATGCTTTTATTAAATAATACGTTACACATTCGCAGCAGTTCAATGACATCACTTCCCCGCCAACTTCTAGGCTGGATTTTAGTTCCTAATTATTATTTATTATGAATGTAGTGTTTTCGCAGTCAAAAGTGAATTTTCTTACGAATGTAAGATAATATGTACAATTATAAAAATAATAGAGACCTCAATCATCAGCTAAATTTATTCTGAAGAATTTTTTTTAAAATATTATTAAACACAACTACTCAAACTATAAAAAAAGCAAACACATTAGAGAACCATTGTACACTATATTAACTAAATTAGGTTGCTCTGGAAAGGCTTGCAGGGTAAAAACCGAATATAATATGAAATTCTAAATATACAAAATACTTCAAAGATTTTATATGTTTCCGTTAAAAAATTTGAAAAAAATTAAAGCAATTAATTAATGGATTTAAGAAAAAAAGTTTGTTGCGCTGTTATATATGGGCACATATTGATTTGTTTCGGTATGGGCTTCAGCCTCCGAAAACCCACCGCCTAGCTATGTACTTAGTATTTATTTTGCCTGCTTTATAAAAAATAATACTGCCGATACATACATACCTCTGATTTGTACATACTTGTACCAAAATAAAATTAAACCTAAATGTTATGCATAATTTTTTCGACAATAACAAAACAATAGGAGATAGATAATCTTTATATATTAAATAATTATATTATATAAACTGTGAAACTAAACTAATCTCATTGTTTAACACTTTTTTAATTATTCACCACTTGTTTAACAAAAAAAATTTAATTTTAACACACATTCGTTGAAAATTGTATAATTTCTCAGCACGACCTAAAAAAATTAAGTAAGTTACAGTGCGATGATTAGATTTGACGTAATACCATTCCATTTAAAAATATTGAGATCAGCAAGAGTTTGCTAGAAAAAATATAAAAAAAATCGGCACTCATCCCATAATTTTCAACTACACTCATAAATGAAATATTAAGATAGATATTTTCATTCAAAAATCTGAAAAAGCTACTGCAGTTGCGGTGCGCAATGGGTGGTCTACAAAAATCCAGACGGACAAAGGGGTGCTTAAAAAAAGCAAAAAAAATCAGTGGGAGATATTTTGTAGACGTGTCTTTCCACACTTTTTAACATTATAAAAGATATAAACTGAATTCTGTTTAAATAACAATTTATTTCAAAAAACGCCTAAGTGACACATTATGAAGCTTAAGGAGTTTTAGATGGGTCTGGATATAAATAATTTCCTGTACTTTATTTTTCCTATACTCTAAATTCTTTTAATTATGAATAGGAAAACGGAACAGTCATAGTTGTTAAATATTATTATTATTATGATATTAAAATAGTTATTTTCGATTGGTAAATGTAGGGTAAAATATATAGCACTCAAGATTAATTTATAGCACTAGATATTTTGTCAGATTAGCACGAATACCCTGAAATTATTTGCTGTTTTATATGGTTTGACAGATAAACTGCAATTTAATTTGATATATATATTTATAAAAATATAAATACCCACTAAGACGACTACAAAAATGTTAGATTACTCTAAAAACGTACGATTGGGCAACAAAATTATACAGACCGAGAATAATACTGTATAGTATTGAACCGATATATGGCGGCACTCCACTAATTGGGAATTATTTAAATTAGTGTCAATCGAGATAAATAGAAAATACATTACAAAATAATAAAAAAATAGGAATAATCTCATTATATCAATCCACAAATTAAATGGTATATTCATATGATAAAGTGTAGCAAAGAGCAAAGCGTTTAAAGTAATAAAATATCTATGCGTATATGCACATAACCCACAAGTATGATTTATATAACTAGACCATCAAACAAACATGTTCTTAGATGTGATACGGATTTATGTCTCAGTGCTCAATCCGGAATAGAAGGCACATTACATATTCATATGATAAAGTGTATTAGCAAAGAGCAAATATCTAAAGCGTTTAAACTAATAAAATATCCATGCATACAAGCACATAATCCATAAGTATGATTTATGCAACTTTATGATTTATTAACATGTGATCCGGATTAATGAATCAGTGCATAATCCAGAATAGAAGGCACATATTACATATTTTTTATTTCCTAAATTTGCGGGACTATATAGGGAACCGAATTACCAAAAATTTAAACTAGCAGAAATCTACTATATAGTAAATGTCTGTAATTCGGTTCTGTTTATCGCCCTGGAAAAAATATAATTTCTTTTTTGGTTTCCGATTTAAAACTGAATTAGTCATTTGTTTTCTAGTTTTCAACGTGAACGTAGAAGCAATCTTATATCAGTTGATACAAACATTGAGTAATTACTTTGCATTAGTTTAAGTGTGAGCTGTTTGGTAGTCGGATTAAACTTGTGTTGTTTATGATTTTATGTTAATGTGCGTTGTGTATTTTCTATCATAAATAATCACTTGTTTTGCATTCTTCCGATTACGTTTTTGACCTTCGTTGCGTGTAGTTCAACTAATTCAATCTATACGGTTCAGTTCCGGATCTAACCTTTGGCTATAAATACCGCATACTTCATACTCTTATTCTTGATATTTAAAAATAATATCAATTTTGATATGCCTGGAAATACTTCAGATCCTACTGATTGCTGCTTATTCTTGTTTTATTCCCTGTGAAGGTTTTCATTAATAAGTAAACATAAGTAGTGAACTATTTTAATTTTGAGTCAAACCTCCATAACTCGAAGTAACATTTTGCACAGAAAAGGTTCGACTTAAGAAGAATTTTTTTAAAGTTTAAAAATTTTTTGTAAATGTATATATTTTGTTCTTTTAACCCTATTGCGCTCTATTTAGTTCGAGTCATAGAAAATTCAAATTATAGAACTTCGAGTTACGGAAGTTTGACTGTATTGTAGAATATTTATAACTAGTCATTTGTGAAAGACTTTGTTTATTTAGGAACCACTTTAGACACTAAAAATATCGTCAGCCTAGAGATTCAACGAAGACTTACTCTTGCCAACAGATGTTACTTCGGACTAAGTAAGCAATTGAGAAATAAAGCCTTATCTTGACAAACAAAAATCACACTCCACAAATCCCCTATCACGCCTGTCCTACTGTATGGTGCAGAAGCTTGGACAATTACCAACAGTGATGAGAAGGCGTTAAAAGCATTCGAGGGAAAAATTCTTCGGAAGATCTATGGTCCGTTACGCATTGGCGAGGAGTATCGAATTAGTTAGAACGATGAGCTGTATGAGCTATACCGCGACCGTGACATAGTTAAGCGCATAAAAATTCAGCGGCTTCGCTGGCTTGATCATATCGTGCGAATGGAAGAAAGTGCTCCAACTAGAAAGGTGTTTGATTCGGTACCCGCAGGTGGAAAACGCTGTAGAGGACGTCCGCATCTTAGGTGGAAGGATCAAGTGACCAACAATTTGGGGGCGTTCGATACTACTAACTAGCGACAGCAAGCAACTAATCGGGTTGACTGGCAGAGGCTACTCGACGCAGAGGCTACATATTATATATGTAATTATTGCACGACGATGCCAAATTAAATTACGAAGCAATACTAACTAATGACTGATCAAAAAATAATACTAAATGACTTAAAATTTGAATTTAGCAATTTTGAAACATTTTTATTATATTTATTTTCCGCAAATTTTATTTTTGTTTTTGTTTTTCTTTTTTTAAATAAAATAAGCACTATTTGTATACATAAAATGATTTCATTTAAATAATATTGAATTTTAATGTCTTTCAACTTGCTTTCTCTAATTGTTTATAATAATTTGTGAACATAAATAATTGCTATCTATTTTTATAATAAAATTAAATTGCGCATATGGAACGAAGATATTTCTAAACTAAAAATTTTATTAAATAGTGTTTACATTTTAATTTTAATTTCTTTCACGTTTCGCATTTTAGAAATTGGTAAAATAATAAAACTTTTCGAGGTATTTTCAACAAAGTAATTTTTAATAGTTGAATGGAATTGAACTCAACATTAAAGTGTATTAAATGTTCCCGCTGAAAAGCTGAAGAGATCTGAATGCAGTTGCCGCTTGGGTTAGGAAGCAGATGTTCGCCAATATCGTAAAATAATTCTTAATGGAAAAGAAACATTTGATGTTAAAGTGTAAATTTTACTAATTGTACAAATATTTATTATTAAATAAATTTTTATGTAAGTGAGAAATATTGATTATGTATGGATGAGATAATTATTAATGAAATCAACCTAATAAGGTTCCAAGAAAACTTTATTTCTTATATGAACACAAATAATTATTTCAATGCAAATATTTAAAGCTTTACATGAATTTTAATATAGCAATAATGCTATTATAGAATAATATTAAATATTCCTTAGGGCCATGTTATGTAGAGTGTATCGACACGGCCATGATGTACATGTTGCTCTTTTCATGAAATTTTTAAATTAAGAAAAAATATACCGTTCAAACTCCGGTGAGCCAGGCGTTGTTCTGGTATAAACTAGCAGTATTGTTTAGTTAATTCAGATTTTGTTTTCAGGGAAAATTATCATTTATTAGTTTGAAGAAAAAATGGCAGTAGCAACACAGCTTATAATTGTAATAATCTTAATTATTTATTTTCGATTTTAAGGTAATTTTGTAGTATGTTACATTATTTAAGTTAATATAATAATAAATAATTATTAGCCTCTTAAGTTTTACTTGATGGTTTTTTTGGTGCAATTGAAGTGGAGTTATCTACGTTTCTTATTTAGGCGCACAAAGTACCAAAACATTATAAAGATACGAATTGGCCATATTTTTTTTGGACATTGCTTAAGTGCATTTTTCGGCTAACCCGAAAGAGCGAATTTTGTCATGCCGGGCACTTGCATACTGGGCTTCTTAGAGGTGATCTATTTGATCTTTGATAAAAATTTACAACATCGTTTTTTGAATATTTTCGAATTTATAAGAAAATTTTTACTTGAATAAAATCCATTATTAAATTATTATTAAATTTTATATTATTAAAATTATTTAAGAGAGCAACTTTAAGAGCATCACAAATGACATTTAAAATCTCTAATCTAATCTAAATCTCACACACCCACTCAGCCTCATCTAACCTAAATTCAAACCTCATCAAGAATTGATCTTACTTGATTCTATAACAACAGCAGTTTTAAAAAAATAACAAACAAACTCATAACATGAACCTGTTTAACCGAAAAGTATTCTCAATTTTTTTCCGGATGTATCGACACCCTCTATATGGCATATCCCCTATAAGGTATATAGAGCTTATAAAAAAATTAAAAGTTATAGAACCGCAACAATACTATTTATTTGCTTAACCTGTCTGAAAGGTCGTCTCTTTAGAATAAGACATGAAAATACTTATACTGATTTAAGAAGAATATACACTGTTTTATTCTTATAAACGCTGATTTATTCCTATAAACAGTGGTCTATTCTAAGAAAAGCTGGTTTATTCTTATTAAAGCTAGTTTATTCTTATAAATACTGGTTTATCGCTGGCTTATCGCTGTTTTATCCAGTGGTAACACTAAGCCAGCCCACATTAAGTTTACATTAGTGTTTTCCTGTGCCTGACGGTGCCTGGCAAAAC
>NC_051846.1:1790483-1792552 GCF_002237135.1 Teleopsis dalmanni
TTCATAAATCCGTGAATAATATAAACCGTTGTAAATGGACACTCGGGTAATGGTGTCAGAATCGTTCTATAAGCAAAAATATCATTTGAAAAAATTATTGTTGACAAAGCGTAAAATTACTGCATACTGCATTCTCCCGAAGGACATGTCAACATTTACGTTAATGAACAAAAATTATGTTCATTATCTAAAACGAATTTGTAGTAATTATGCCTGTTATTTTCCACTAATGATAGGATAATTAAATTAATTCTTATAGCTTGTCATTAGTATATTTTTGTAACTGAAATACATGACACGAATGACATGTGTGACTTGACTGACTTATCATTTAATTGAGTGAAAGCATATAATTTCGCCCAATCTTACAAAATATAATTTAATAGTATTTACTTATATAAATTTAGTTTACAAATAATATAAAATGGTTTACTTAACTAGGTAGTTGTTATTTAGTTAGAATATGGCAAAAAGCACTCATTTCGTGATTTTTCATCATTAAATTATTTCCATAATTACAATTAAAAAAAAAGTATTTAGTCATTAGTCACAAATATATGTAGTCGTGATATTTAGAAAAGTGTAGCAACGTATTTAGGCTTTAATGATATTTACAACGTATTTACAGCTTCGTTGTAATATTACAAGAGCACACTTGAAGTGCAAAATCAATATATGAATGCATATAGGCAGAATCAGTTAACTGCAACGAGTTATAATTTTAACAGAGTACACTCATAAAAAATCAAGCATACCAGGTTTTTTAACATATCAGCCAAATTTTATATATCTTCAGAAATGCAATGTTTTGGCCTTTTTGAAGTTCCAGAAATGTGGATTTAAAGACAGAACAACTATACAAAAGAGGTATTTTATGATAGATAAATATATGCTTATACATATGTATAATTAATTAATTGGGGGGATAGCATTAAATACTTAGGCATTACGTTTGATAAGCGGTTCACTTGGCATAAGCATATACAAGTCAAAAGAAGTAGTTGCGCTAAAACACTGCAATGCTTACAACCACTTTTCAAACACAACAAACTTAGCGCAAATAACAAAAACTGATCTACAGCCAGATAATTAGATCAGCATTACTTTATGGGTATGTCGCGTATAGCAAAGCTGACGACTCTACTATTCAAAGTGCCTTGGAACATCCGCACAAACGACATGTTAAGAGACCTTAGAATAGACCCGATCAAAAAATAGATAAGGGGCAGAGCCCTGAAGTTATATGCGAAAACTGAAAGGCTATCCTAATTAGCACTATCTAATCTTAGAGTAATCACTGTCCACACGGGGAGGTCACTGAATAATCATGAAGCTTATAAGGAATACATAAATTAGTCAATGAGATAGGTGGGACCCTGTAGTATCCCCAGCTATTAAAGAGTAAAAGTTCCCAGTTGCGCTGACTCGAAAAAAACTTTAACATACATACATACATATGTATTCAATTTTTCATGTAGATATAAATATAGATATATATATATATAGATACGTATTCAACTTTTTCCGGTTTAACTGTTTGCTTTTAAAGAGCAGTTTAAGTTTATGTACGAATAGCTTATTTTATTCTGATGTGCTTTTTCTAAAACTCAAAACTCACAGGTAATGAAATTTTTCTTCAGGTAAAGTCAGTCCTAGGTATTGCCTTGTATTACTCCACTTAATACCGGCAGTGCTAACTGTTAACACTCTTGGATTCTAATGACGATAAAGAGACATGAACATAGTTTCTGTCCATCGAATTTGATCTTCGAATTTGATCTTCTTTATATGAAAACAATTACCTATATCAAAAATATGAACCTGCAGAGTTAGGAATTATAGTTGCATCTTTATCTAAATAGAGAAAGTATGCGTTTTCTACACATAAGTATGCCAAAGTGGATATTATTTTTGTCAGGCACCGTAAGGCACAGGAAAATACTAATGTAAACTTTATGTGGGCTGGCTTAGTGTAACCACTGGATAAAACAGCGATAAACCGGCGATAAACCAGTATTTATAAGAATAAACTAGCTTTAATAAAAATAAACCAGGTTTTCTTAGAATAA
>NC_051846.1:1792652-1831055 GCF_002237135.1 Teleopsis dalmanni
ACATCTGTAGTTTTCGTCAGTTGCTGAATAATGTGCTGAACGTGCACTTATATGAGTATTTTACTGAAGTTGAAAAATGGGTATTGGATTTGATTGATCTTAAAGTTATGGAATTTATTCGGCATGGATTACATATCTTGGCTGAAAGTTGGAAAGGTAATAGTTTCTGACAAGACATTCTTTTTTTATACTAATAAGTTTTTTATTCTAACAACTTATGGTGGGACGTTGGGACAACGCACCGTCCAACAAGTGGTCCCACTGAAGTGAAGGATTAGCCGAAGTCGATCGGATGTCGTTATTGAGTTAAAGCTGGAGTGGCTTCCGTTCGCATAACTACAACTCTTGTTAATGCAAGCAGCTCATTTAGCTTTAGGTTGCCTGCCAAGACATCACCAACCCAATGGTGTCCCAAGACAGTCTTCCTCCTAGTTGCCAGTGCTGGACATTGACACCATATAGGTATGCACCGCTGTCACCTTTTCTTCTAAACATAGTCTGCAAGTGTCTTCCCCAGCAAGAGTTATCTTTTTGAGGTGATGGCGGAGATGCGAACAATATGAGTTCTAACAAACAATATTAGTTTATTTTCATATAAAAGGTTTAAAACTCACACACCCACACGCACTCCGAAGACACAACCAGCTTATCTGCTGCTCTGCTATAAGCAACTTATTCGCCCTCTACTCACCTACGCCTTCCCCATTTGGTTTGCAATCTCTTCCGCCCAAATGAAAAGAATTCGCCTGTTTGAGCGGAAACTTCTTCGGGATTGCACCAACTATAAGCGCAAGCACTTCTCCATCTCTGTCCTTTACGACAATGCCAAGATGACTTGCATTGACGAGTACCTTTTGACACTCGCTCGTAGGTACCTCTCCCGGCTCCACGACCTCCTCCCTGACGTCTATATTCCTATATAACCCTTCCTGAAGATCTTGTTCTAGCCTTGCGCTTTGAGCCACCCCAATACCTGTCCCACTACCTCAATGAGTGGGACCGGAACCTCCACTCCATTCCCTTATATAACCGCGGCTTTCGTGACCCCAGTCACAAAGTTTACTGCTAACCTCGTCCCCGCTCATCTATTCTATGGAGAATAGAGATGGAATAATCCATATAATCGCAGTGGGTTGATTTTAATTCTTGTTTTTGTTGATCTCATATCTTTGCTTTGTATATTTTGTAAGTATCGTGTTTAAGTATTACTTATTTCAGCACAATTTTAATTTACATATAAGCTTTACCTGTAAATTCACACACAGTCACAATAGCAAAAAAGGATGTAGGAGAAGATTACCTGACTTAGTTATTTTTAACCAGTTTAATTACGAGGAATTTGTTTTACTCAAATAACAATTTAATTTGAATTAAAAAAAAATCAAATATATAACACATAACCTTTTCTAATTGAGTTTTCATCCTTAATAGAAAAGGATTCATATGACGGCATATGCACGAACATAACCATGAAAAATATCTGGTAACACATATAAAAACCAGTGGACCGCATCCTTAAAATACACACATAACCACGAAATTATTTATGTGCACATACACGCACACTTGGATTGGATGGTAAGGCAACCCAATCCTAGTGCTAGCGTGACTAACCACAAGGATTTGCTTATCAACATCGGGTTTAACAAAAGACAGCTACAGCAGGCGTTGTCATAAGACAAAGCGGCATGTGATGAGCAAGTTAAATGAATTTCTGCCAAGTCGTCTGTCACAGAACTCCTCACTTTGTGTAGCTCCGTAGCTCTGCGGTACACACAACTACACTCGTACTTGTTTGAAAGGATAATTTTTTATTTTCCTATTTGTGTGTATTTCTATTAATTATAGACTATAAAGTATATTGAAGTAGTCGCAGTTAAAGTTTGGTCTCTGCTGATGTCACCACAAAATGGTGTGGTAACAGAGCATGTGTCAAGGTGTGTACGGCTTTAGTGGTCAGATATTTTGGGATTTTGGTTAAATTGTGCATAAAAGTATTTTAAATGAAAATGTAAATGTTATAGAAAGTCAAGCCATTTTTAAGTACAGTACGAGTAAAAATTAAAATTCAAAAGTAATTTATTTACAAAATTTCTTTAAAAATATTATAAACTACTTTATATTCGTATCCTATAAAGACACGAGTAAAAGTTTAAGGTGGAAATAAATTTTGTAAAAGTTTTTGCAAGTACTTATACAAACTCTTGGTGTAGTAATTAAGTGACCATTCCAGTCAACTTTAGTGTTTCAGTTGCAAATGAGCACAGCTGGATATAATTTCTTTGCGCTATTACCATGACTTGGCCAAAAAATTATTATCCAAGTCTAAGTGCCATGTCTATGCAAGTTTACTGATGACATATGTTCACGCTGCCCCATAATTTTTTATTCTTTCTTTATTATTAATATTTTTTCTCTCGAAGTTTTAGGAGTAGGACCTTTTGTTTTTCTAATTTAAATATAAATTATGAAATAATATGATATTTTGCCATACATGGTATTTCATATACTTATGTATATGGAATTATATTTAATTTGCGTGACTTGCTTTAATTGCTTTAATACGCTAACATAATTCGTTTTGAAAGGCTAATATAATTTCCAAAATTTTTTTATGTTTACATTTTTTGGGAGTATTAGGTTAGATCAGGTGAAGTATAGGGCGGCATGAGTCCTCTCCAATTAGCTGAAAAGCCTTTTTGATTTCACAATTCCATGTAATGGTGGGTAGGAGAATGAAGAATGCTGGAACCAGCCAAAGTTGTTGATAAATGCGAGAATCTGGCCATCACTAATATGAGTGGGGTACCCAATAACTGAAGCCTGGTTCTAGACAAGTATAGACATAACACAGACACCTGCTGGCATTAGTATAACTTTATAAATTAAATGTAGATAATGTGTAATGTGTAATATACATTATATCGGGAGTATGACGCTAAATTTTTAAAGTAAATTATATCGGGAGTATGACGCTAAATATTTAAAGTAAATTAAATGTTTTTTTTTTTGATTGGTTTAATAATGTTTTGATATTATTAAATTTATTGCTATAGGGATAGATCTCAACCATATAGTACCTAAACTTCTGTTATTTAGTGAAATAGTGTAATACTTAGATAAAAAATTGCTAGCTACACTGTTAATGTTATTAATATTGTCATACTTAGTGTCATACACTAAGTATGGGAATAAGTAAAGGGAATAATTGATATTAAATTATCGTCAATATTTTTATTAAGTAAACACTCACTATCAGCCCACAGTAGTTTTATAAACTCTGCCATATCACCATCTATATACTTAAAATGAAAGGAAAATTATTCTCTTAACTTCAATTGATATTGTGAGCCGTGGTAATTAAAATCTAGACCGATTCATTATAATACTGTACAAAAAATTGCTATTGATTAACATCTGCAACGTTCCGATAGAGTAAAACTAATGTAAAACAAAGTTGACTATTTTGCAAAAATCGATTATTACTCAATATAATCGTTTTGAACTCAAGACAGATAATTTTTTATATATGTTTATGCAAATGATCAATATTTTTTATACGCCGTAAAATATTAGCTACAAAATTCAACTCAAATAATTCAAAAATTGACTTATAACAAGACTTAACTGGATATAAAATTTCAGGTGTTTTTGACAGATGTAAAAAGTCTTCGGCCGCGACCAATAGACACTTCCAGTCGATCCGATAGGTGGGTGTCTGTAGCTAATTATTATTAGGAATTTTAATTCATTTGTATAATTAAAAAATTTAATTACATTAATAAGTAATATCGAGTGACTTAATATCATTAATCACCTAGTCTAATGACGAGTACCAAGTACCTTTATATCATTAGTCACCTAACCTAATGACCAGTACGGAGTACCTTTATATCATTATTCACCTATCCTAATGATAGAGAAAGGTTAAAAATCTAATTTATTTTTTTAGTCAATGTACAAAACTTGCAATTTATTCACAATATCCAGTTCCATTTTGAAATACCTTTTAAAGTAATTTTCATATCTTATTGATGTTTAAATTTGAATTTCACACTCTCAGCATGGAATAAAAGAAGCTGTTAAGTTGAATGGCTCCAGGATAATTTACTCCTTTCTCTTGCATATATAGTACTCGTATGGTGTGCACATGGATTTAAAGAAACGATTTGGCACTTAAATTTGATTTATGTATCGAGAATTGAGGAATTCTTTTTTCTATAGAATTTCAATTTGATTTCAGTTAAAATAAATGTGATATAGGATTTTTCTCTAAAATAACTTCAGTTCTTTGGCGTAACGTAAATTTTATGTGTGTGTAAATAAGGCTTTTAATATTTATAATGGAAATACCTTTGAATGTCATTTGTCAAACTTTCAGTCAAAATAAACAATTAAATTTTCCACACAGCAGGCAGTGAACCCAAAATAACTTATGCTTAACCACAAACCAATTGTTCAAATGCCAGCAGGCAGCATCACAAGTCACAAAAGTTTCAAACTCAAGACATAAGTAACATTTCCATTAGATATTTTAAATTTGTATGCGAAGATATTTTAAATTTTTGGGAATAATTTTGAAAGATAATATTCATAACAAATAATTTTACATTAGTAGGCAGGGACCACGCAATGAAAAGTTGCTTTAAAAACCGTTGAAAAGAAGGTGGCATGTGCCAGTATTGAACTTCTCATATACAATATAAGGGAAAGTCTGTAAAAGTTTATATTATTTAAAGTAACAGACTGTTCCAGCCGACCCGGTTGGATATATATATATAAGGTTGGAAATACTGAAAACGTTTATTATATATATATATATATGGATATAGAAGTTATCATTTTATATCCTGATTAAATCGATGAAAAAGTTATGAAGATTAGAATAAAAATCGAAATGCTCTAAAAGAATGCTCTATGGATCCGGTTATTATATGTGCTTAAACAGAGAACTAGATATTTTCAAAGATATTTTCAAAGAGCTTAGATAAGCTCAGTACGAATTTTTCCAGTACGCAGTACTTATCGTTGGGGCGAACGATAAGGTATCCATTTTCTAGAGAAAATAGCTTTTTATCAAATCTTTTAACTTGAGAGAGTTGAATCAAAGATAGTGTTGGAGATACAACGCAGAAATCTGCACGAATGATTTTCACCAAGTTTTTTAACCATAGGAACTTAAATGAAATATAAAATTAGGGAGAAATCTGTATATCCGATTTTCCGACAACGATTTTCAACAAGTCTTCTAACTATAACGAGTCAAACAAAGTTTTGTTTTTGGAGACGAAAGACATACCTATCTCCATTCTAGAGACAAAAAGTTTTAACTCCTACAGAAGGTATATAAATCATAAAAAGTACAATAAAGAATAGCATTAGGCAGATGATAAAATATTTGCACTCCAGAGACAGAAATCCAAACTTATTTAACTTGATTATTTGCCGTGAAGGCTCAGCACTACGGTGCTCTTAACACACGTACCGATATATTGCGACGATAACCGCACCATTGGAACTTGAAGGAATTCCAATACCAATTGAAACTACCTCTTTGGACATAATTTCCTCTTTGGTGAGGAGCGAGATCTATCTAAACACCTTTGCTGGTCTTTGGGTCACAGCACCCGGTGGAAAAATGTAACATCGAATAAAAGTAAATGAATACAGTAATTCTACCCGCGTATATTTGGATTTTAACCACAGACACCACGACATTCCCTTTAAGGAGCTAACCATATTAGTGAGGACTGACGACGTTGTGGGCTCTGACCCCCGAGGTACTAGTTCTACACCTCCAGTTGCATGTCGTTAAACAAATCGGTCATTTCTACCAGTAACACTTCAAACAGTATCAAGATGGTGCTCTTAGACATATAGGCATGCTAACAAACAGATAGACAAATAGACGACATGTAAATAATTCTCCATATCGTATTGCGTCGATTGTATCGGACTGATTTATACTTCAGTTCTTTAGTTTGTAAAGACTTGGGATTAAATTGTGTCCATTTTGATGTGATGTGGTTTTTTCATGTGAGAGTTTTGTCAAAATTTTAATTAATCTATTTTGAAATGTATTTGTTCTGCTTCAATGATAACCTTCAATGTAGTATAAATGTTTGTAGTCAAGTTAAATGTTATGTGGCTTTATCAGTATTCATCTTAATATCTCAAGTTGACAGAAAATTGTGAAAGTTATTGTAAATTGAGTTATCTTGGAAGTCTTGCAAATGTAGCAATATTGCTGAGGTTGACATTCTTAGAATTCGACAGATTTTATTGACATTTTCAGTCTTGTGTTCCATGTCAAATTGCATGATGAAGTGAATTGCATTTTGAGTATATTGGTACTCCACAAAGAATAAATGTTGCTTGAATTGTCACATGTTTTAATGAGAAATATTAAAATTATATGCGAAAATGTACTTAAGTTACTAAGAGTAATGAAGCAAAAATGAAGAAATTTCGAGAGAGTTCGAGTGCCGTGTTTGCAAGAATTGTGCAATGTGCATCTCATCTTAACAGATAAAATGCAGATTATCGTATTGACAAGAACCGAAGTCAGACAAGAGTAGAGTCTCTGCAAGACTTATTAGACAATTATTTCGGTTCAGTAGTAAATTTACGTGTCATAAAGATGACGAGAGTTTTATTGATTGATTGTTTAATAATTGTTAAAAGTTGTTTTATAAAAGCCATTTGAATTTATTAAATAATGAGTTTGACTATCAAATTTTCATAAATATCTTATTGTCATACTCGTATAGTTTATGATGTACTTTTAGCCTATAGTATTATCCTTGTTCAGGTAAGTTAACTTAAAAGTAAAGCACGTGTCATTTTTTTATATGAAATTTAAGTGCTTTTATGGGTATTAATAGCACTATTTCTGATCTTTACTAAAAATATTATTGAACAACTATTTTGTTAAACATCTATTTAATAATATTAAAATGTTTCGGAAGGACTTCATTAGTTTTATTGATAAACAATACACTATTATGAAATTTTATAGCAATAGTTTTATGGATAACCGATTAACTACAATACTTAAGAGCTGGAACAATAAACTTATAACTTAATATTTCCAAACCTGAAATACATCTTATACAATATTAAAGCATATTTCATACTAAAATTCGGAGATTGGTCAATCCGGTGTAACTTTATTGTTTGCTTTATTTGTCATAAAATTTTGCTGAAAAAGGTACCGACAGGAAAAACATGGACATTAAGTAGGCATGCGATATATTGTGACTATTAATCAAGGCATTAAAAGCAGCAATGAAAGCGCCTTGAATAGCACAAAGGACTATGCAGGCATAAAGCATATTAATAACAACACATTAAAATATGTTTTATGGCAAGTGAACAAATAAAAACAAAGGACTTGAAATGTTTTACTACTTGTTGAGCTAAAATGCTGGATGATTTACTAAAAGAAATCCAACTTATTGAAATGTTAGGGAATATGTACAGAAATCAGCACATGTTACGTTTTTATTAGTTGTCAACTTAATAACTCAAAGTAATTAATTAAGTATCCAAAGGATAATTGAAAGCCATAGCATAGTAAAAAAATACAGAATAATATAATTAATTGTAATTATGAATCGAAGTGTGATTATAAGTATTTTTCTACAGTTGACAATAATTCGAATTAATTGTGTATTTCATATTTTACTCACAACATTCACACGCTACTCACAATAGTACGAAGTTCACTATTTATACTTATTATACTACTTTAATTAAAAAATAATAACTTGTCGTTGAAAATTGCATTATTGTTTCTTGAAGTATTCTCCTTTATAATTAAACCATTGCATGCTTTCGAACCATTTCGAAAAAGCATTCCCTTCACTAATCTTCTTCAGACACTTCCAAAACATAGTTCTTAATGCAACAATGACTTCTTCCGTAACTGGTGACTATACTCAACAAATGGCAAGAGAAGATTAGTAGCAAACATCGAAATATGGCAACAAAAATGAAACAATAGTACTCAAGGAAGATGGACAACTCGATTAATACCAAATATAATCACTTGGCTCAAACGGAAATCGGGAGATGCATATTACTATCTCACTCAAATATGACCGGACATGGATACTTTTCTAAGTACCTGTGCGGCATGGGAAAGATGGATTTACCCGACTGTATTTATAGCGATGGAGATTGTGACGATGCAGAGCACAACTTCTTTTACTGTAATAGGTGGATCACAAATAGAGACAAGATATTAGCGCAGATTGAACCTATAAATCCCGAAAGTATATTGGAAAAGATAAGAGTGAACCCAGAGATTTGGCAAACGATAGAGTCATATGTGATTTAAGCTCTTAAAACGAAGAAATTAGACCTAGGAAGAAGAACTAGAAACTAGAACAATAAATAGTGCTAACGCTAAGAAAATGCGGTGAAAAAGTGGTGGTCTGGACACGAAAATTACGAGAGCGTGGCTTGAAATGCCAACATAAAAGAGACCCTCTTTGAAGTAATGCGAAAGCAATTCCAAGTCTCGTTGAAGAGGGGGTGTTTTAGTCCGTATACTACATATTAATGTTAGAAAGTCGGGCATATGATTCCGACGACGGTCGGTTTGACGGTGCATAAAGCATTACACCTCCTCACTACAAAAGAAAAAAAAATAGGCTTCTTCCGCCGGCAATTTATTCTTGACATTTGGGAACAAAAAAAAGTCATAAGGTGCCAAATTATAACTGTATGGCGGGTGATCCATCTATTCGATTTTTTTAATGTTCAAATAATCGGACATGATCAGACAGCGGTTGTTTGTTTTCTGCTTGTTTACTCGTACCATTCGAAATTGATCGTTTTACGTTCCTTTAATGGTACTCGTACGGTTGCCACCTGATCAGTTTTCCCGAAAAACAAGAGACCATTTGTTTCGAAGTGCTTTGAGTACGAACAACTGGTGTTTACGTTCCGGCTCACATGCATATATTCATAATTCGTCACCTGTTACAATCTTATATACTCGTACGGCTTTTGAAGCGCCGCCATTGTACTTTTGGAGCATTTGTGTGGATCTTGAGCAATCGACATGAACATCTTTTTGAAATTTTGTCAAATGATGACTTTTTCACGGCTAATCGTGAGATCGTGCAATATTTTATATATGCTAGTGAAGCTAATGTTTAGGGTTTCCTCAGTCCCATAGTTTGGGGATTTCGCATGACCTTTACCAATTTCGTCAGTGAGCGAACAGCGACCGACTGAAATGATTGAAATCATTGTACCAGAATTTTACGGTGGCAAAGGTTGGAGACACTGTCCACATCGTCAAATATGGACTTAAGTTGATGCACTCTAGTCTTGCTAATTCACCTTGAAAGTCGTAATAAATCATAGCACGAAAATTTTCTCGCGTTAACTCCATTTTTTAATGAACAATTAATTTATAAATCACTGTAAATAACTCAAATAATGTCCTTTTAACAAAAAGTCTAACGTAGGTTGAATAATGTCAAACTTTCGTAAGGAAACGTTAGATGACATATGTCAACAATCAGTATTGCCAACATAATATAAAGTAGCGTAAATCCATGTACACTGAAATGCTTAAAATAAGTAGTGGAACATACCTTGAGGTTAAAATTAGGTGTTGACTCTTGCAAAGATTTAGATTGAATTACCCTTCAGCACATTTAAACATACATCACTATCACCCAAAATTATTATTTGGCAACTCTTTGCATACACAAATACATGTTTCCTAAAATTTTGACACAATTTAAAATCCTTAGAAGTTCATATTTGATGTTAAACAACTGAGTTGCAACACTTTGACAGCAATCTAATCGAACATGGTAATGGCATCATCTTAAACATGTTAGTTAGAATACTCCTACTTTATGGCAAGCAGTCAAAACGACCTGGCATCCTCATTAATGCTGTTGCAACTAATAGTGGACCACAGAATATGATGCAAGTTACTGGCTGATGCAGGGCAATGTCACTTTGCTAGTACAATATTATGAAATTGTTTGCTCTTTAGCCATCTGACACTGTAAATGAAACTCCTTTTGTTGTAAATGAACTGTTTAGTATCTTATTGTGACCTGTGGATGAAAGTTCGGAGCTTATGACAGCAGCATGAATGATTAATATTGTAAGTTATGGAGAGATCATTTATATGAAAGTTAACTTTTATTTTGATGCACAAAAGTTGTTTATTTTTTGAAGCCACAAAAGTAGCTACTTCGAAAATGCCACAACAACTTTAATAAATAAGAAATATTGACAAGGACTATTATCTACAATCTTGTTTCTTCATTTTGCAGAGCATCAGGATGAAACAATTTTGGTGCATTTGTCTTAACATCAAATACGGTAAGATACACTTGGGATAAGACATTATTTATTTGCTCAGCTTTCAGTATTATTTTTTTTGTATTTACTGTCCTTGTTGAGCATCTTGAGCCTCGTGAGCATCATGAAGGCACAATGAGAATGGACACAATTTCAGCAGTACAATATAGACGCATTAAAACAATTCAATGCTGTCCGTAACCTGAGGAATTTTATCCACATCGATAGTCACCATAACAACCTAAACAAAGAGACAGTAAACAACGTCAGCAGGAAGCTGGAAACTGGAAACAGTAATGCCAATGCAGTGAACAGCATTTCAGTTGCAATTGGACGTATTGCATTCAGTTGTCAATGTGTGTTGTGAACGTTACAATAACATTGGCAGCTGGACACTAATGGCAACGAAAGCATCCAAACGAATGACTTAAAGAAAATGCTTTCAGAAACTGCAATAATAACGTTTAACAGATTAATTCCAAGCTCGTTGATACAATGATTGCAGAAATTTCCAATTTTAAATATAATAATATTTTCTTTCCCCAACCATTATGATTGAGAAAGCGCTTAGATTTATAGTTTTCATAAAGGAAACGAATGAAAGAATGAAATTAATTTTATTATTTCTTCAATATATTAACATATTTATTTAAGTCCAAAAGATTTTCTGACTAAGTCACTGCTTTTGAGGATATTCAAAGAGATTGGAAATATTATTTATGCATTTACTGTATAACTGAGTTGAGTAAATATCTTTTCGATTTTAAGTCGACTTTTTTATTTAGCATAGTTCTATTAAATTTCTTAAAAGTTTTACATCAACCCATGGGATTTGTTTTGTAAAACTAAGTGTGCGTTACTGAGTCCATAGTCTAATAAGAAATTGGATACATATGTTACTGCAGTGACTGAAAATAAATAGTTCAGATTTATAATGTACTACTTATATTCAAAATATATCGAAACAATTTTTAGTGATTATATTCATAGACGGAAACACAAAGAGTACACTAAAAATGAAAGTGACATGACTGAAACACTAAAGTACTGCCTTGTTCTTGACATTTATTATGAAGTTTTTAGTGCTCTCGTTAGTGTTCTTTTTATGGACGTAGTGAAGTTCATAACAATCTCAAACGAAAGTAGTAAACATTTGACTATATTTTTTGTGAAAACAGTTTGAAAACTTAATTTCTTTTCCATTTAATAATTACTATTTAATTTAACTATTTAATATTCAGTAATTGTTTACTTTTTTTGCCGGAAGTGACGCATCTTATCACGAAAAGAAACTATTGAAAAGTTAGAAGGGTTCAAATAAAAATGAAAAGACAACAAGAAAAATTTTAATTAATTTATTCAAATTTTGTCGGCAAAAAAAAAATTAATATTAAAAAATTAGAATTGTAGTATACACGAAATATAATATTGTTTATCTTTCTCTAATCGCGATTAGTGAACATGTAGAGTAACAATTGTATAGCTTATTTGCAAAACTGCATTCAAAAAAGTAAGTAGTAAAAATATAGTAAGTAAAAATATGCATAATAGATGTCTCTGTAAAAATACAAACTTTGAAACAAAAATAGGCAACTTCAAAAATTAATTTTCAATTCGTTGAACTTGTGCTTCCAAATAAAGCTGTAGTGTATAAGCTCGTTCTAAATTAAAACGCACGGCAATTGCTTTGGTTAGTATCACTTCAAAACTAAAAAGTGACAAAAAACTTGGAGCTTAAGTATTGGAAATTTGTGCAGCCTTGGCTATTTGTGAATAAACACGATTAGTCAACGCTTCTACCTAATTTGATAGGCACGAGGTCTAAACTTTGCACTTGCAGTCTGACCAAATTATATTCGGACTATAAACTGATTAAAAAATTTGAATATTTCCTCAGATCACTGATGATCAGTACTACTTGGCAAACTCGAAATAGCATTGTATGGTCAGCAAAATTTTAATAAATTAACTAAAATTTTTGTTGTTGTCTTTTCATTTCTAATCGAACCCTTGCATAAAGTAATTACGTTTATCTTTAATAATTTAGTACATGATAACTAATTATACTGATTATCTTAGCAATACGAACAACCATTTTACTATACTGTCGTCATTTTGGTAATCCTTATAAGGAGGTTGTCAGATAGTAATTTAATTTCAGTTGACACAGTTGTATGATTTGTGGCTCGTGTAATTATATTGATTCGAAATGAGTCAAATATGTTTTAAATAGTACTGATTAAACTGTTTCCAAAGGATGCTGAAAAAGATTTTGTTTCGGAGATTTCGATGTTAAAGACGTAACTGAAAAAATCAAAATTCTCCATATATAATCTGATGAAGTGATAAACAATAATCCAGTTTAGGCGTAGAGAGGGGTTATGAAGAAACCTCGCAGTTAATAGAGAGTAAAAGTGCTCATTTGCACTGACTCAACTAGCATCAACATAATAATATAATCAAATTTTAATTTACAAGCAAATTCTAAAGCTAATATATATATTATAGTGTCTCACCTAATGTAATATTATCATAATTCAATGGCTTCAAAAAAAATCTCCGAAATAATGTTAACGTCCCAATGTACTTTCCTAGATAAATACTAGGATACTCTGAGACTTTAACATCTCAGTACTTGCTGAGGCAATTAAAAGGACAAGCGGAAGCCATTCTAAGCAACTCATTCTCAGAGAAGTTAGAAGGCTTCTTGTACAATGATCTATTTGTCATTTTACTTAAAGTATGGACTTTAAACTTCTGTTAGTAAAAATGTAGCATACAAACTACTCGTTAGTTTTCTTATAAATAGTAGTAGTCAGTATATTTTTAGTAACAAACATTATTTATTATTTGTATTAAAACAAAAAAAAGTCCAAATAAAAGTGATGATGGTTACTTAATAGTACTTAAAACAGCTGTATTTTTAGTTAGCATATTTAAATATTTATAATTAAAATTTTTGTTGTCGTAATCCATTATAGTTCAAAACTTTTTATTTAAAAAAGAGATTTTTTAGGCATTTTTAATTTTTAAAAAATTAAAATTAAATTATAAAATATATATTTTATATAAATAATAAATTTTCTAGTGTATGAGACTTTTTATGTTCGTATAACAAATTTAATATAATATATTAAAGCATATGTAAACTGCAAAATAAGCAAACTTTTTATACTGCTTCAAGGATAAACATTCTTTTCGCATTTAATTGCTCCACTTTGTACTGAGCATCACATATAAATTTAATATTTTATTAAACAATTTTGATAATTTTATCAAAATTAATGCAGCATAAAATTTGGTTAACCCTGCCGACATAATAAGACAAAAACCCAGCGCACATCTGCAGAGAGTGGCAAAGCGGAATTAATTAATTTCACTTGACTTACTTGACTCGTAGAGGCATATGCACTACATTGTGGCATACTTTCAGGCAAGTGAAAGCGTGAACTAGGCTTTTCCTACCAGTATCCCCCGTGCTACACATACCTGTAAGCACACACAAATACAAGTACATATGGTGCATATGTCAATATGCGTACCTCGAGGTGATAAAGTGCATTTGTATGCGTGTATACTACGTATTTACATTTGTAAAAGTGCTTTCAAGCGCATTTCACCATTACGAGCAGATTTCATACTTCGTCTTTCAAGGACACCGAAAGTTGCACTTTCAGCCAACTAACAAGGGAGTTAGCAGATACATACAGATATACATATGCATATTATATGTACATATATACCATTGTACATCAAACCATCCCACTTGAATAAATTCAAATTAAAAAATTTTATTTTGGTGCTTCATTAAAAATGTTCACTAAAAACTGAGTGAAAAAAATTTTTTTTTGTGGTATTTTCTTTTTTATTATAGAAAATTTATTAAATAAAAATATGCGCGGAAAATATATGAAAATTGTATTTAATTTTTTTTTTCTGTTTACATTCATTGTACATTTTATTTGCAAATTTTTTGGTAAAATTTTTTTCTAATATAAAATGATTTGCTTCAAATATTTTGGTAATATTATTTTAATTTCGTTTTTAAGTTTTTATTCATCGTAATTGCGTATTTCATTTATGCATATAGTCTTAAGCAAATAATTCATCAACAGTTGAGTTTTTTAAATTAATATTTGTATTTATATTACACAAAATATTTGAAAATTTTGTGAATGAAATTATATTAAAAAATATATACAAAAAAGTTACTCATACGCCATGGAGTGCATGAAGTGCAATCTAATAGTTTAAGCTAAAGTAAATAAAGTAGAAGAAAAATGTTATTTAAGTTGATATTTAATAAAAATCATATATTTTCTCTTAAATGTTTCTCTAAGATTTGTCAGTATGTCGGTGATTATACTTAGTGAATAATCTTAAATTATTCTATTCACTGTAGTTTATAATTTATTATGGAAGGGCAAAAAATAGCAATTGGAATAGCGAGTATTTGATTTTTGTCTAGAATCCTAGAATAACTAGTATTTTAGAAATTTGATTTTTTCTAGCATTTAAGGGAAAAAGCTAAGATTTAGAACAGTGATTCTCCACCAATAGGTGGAGAATCACCACCTATTGTGACCTATATAGTGACCGAGGACCACTATGATATTTTTATTTTTAGTAGGAACCACAAAGTTCAAGAATAATAAACTGTATGATAATTTTAACATACTTTATTTATCTCTGGTATAATGTGTAATGAACTGTATAAGTGTATAGGTACATTATATAGGGTACAAAATAGGTATATAATTACTTGGAAATTATTTGTGTTTATTTGATAATGAGTGAGTTCACAGTGAAGAAACTATAAGTTATTTATTCATACCTATTAAACTTGAATCGCGAACTATTTTTATTACCATCTCGCGAACCACCGGTTAAAAAGCGCTGATTTAAACCTTAGGCAAGAAATCTAGGTTTTTCTAAGCTAGATGCTATGGGCGTGCTAAAGGTTGAGAGACTTATGTAGGTGGAGCTGCGTGAAGTTGTTACACAAGCGCGGGTGATAGGTTATACTTTCTGAGGGAGGCACTTGAATGATTCTCATCGCAGCATAGCATGATGTATTGGGGAGGGTTTACGCGTATGGTTAGTGAGGACTCGGAGGGAAGAATGGTACGGGTTGATTTGTCTGAGGCTGGGGGAGGACTATATAACCGGATGAGGTAACGACTGGCGACCATCAGAAGATACTCTTCGATTGGAAAAGTGCTTGATATCCCCTTTGCTCTTGTAGTTGGTGCAATCTAGGTGCGATGTGTATCATGTATGCAACTAAAAATGTAAAGATCATCAGCACACACTGAGGAAGAAGTTAAAGAAAAACTTGAAAATGTTGTATTTGTAATTATATTTATATTTGCATTTGTATTTGTATTTGTGTTTTATTAAAACTTAAAATTATTATAATTAAAAATATTGATTAGTACTAGTTTTTGATAATTTAATTTTTATTTATAAAGAGGTTTCTTCGAAAAGTAGTGAACTACAATATTAAAAATTGTTTTTTATATAATTTTAATTTATTGTATTTTTGATCGACCATACAACTATTTTGAATATTGTCAAATACCCATTATCAGTGGTCTTTAAATTATTTCTAATATTTAATTATTCGTAAATAAATTTTTGAGACTGCAAGTTATATTTATTAATACAAAAAAAAAACTCGTGAACTTAAGTCATATCTTTAAACAGTAAATAAAGTACTTTTTAGTTTTCTTAGTCTTTTATCAATATATAATCATCATTATCATAACATCAGTACAATACATTATTACTTTTTTATTTAAGTTCCTTTCATTTTAAATGACTTTTCTAACCTCTAACTTCGTTTCACTTATGGCATAATTGCTTTATTGGAATGATTCATGTTGTGTATTTTATAATTTTGGTTTAATAGAACAATTGTGCATGACAGTATTTATATGTCATTCCTTTTAAATCTTCATAATACCACTAAAGTAGTTCTCATGTGATTCTCATGAGCAATTTTAATGAATTGTTTTCTTGCAGTATTTGCACCTCAAACAAAGCTATTTTATACAATATGTGCATTTAAATTACGGTTGCTATTTATTTTATTCGTTGCATTGCATATCTTTTGTTGCAGTTCAGCCTTTATGTATTATAGCTATTAATTTTTGCAAGATGTTCACATATTTACTCCAGCAAATGTTTAAATCAGCGAACAATTTCTAATTAAAAAAATTTCGCTGAAATTAAATGCCAAAATTAGTTTCGTTAAACTAATTAAAACAGACTTGGAATATTTCAAGACATCTCATATACATGCATTAGTCCTGGCATATGCAAATTATGCATGCAATATGCAAACGCAATTGCTTAAATCGGAATAATTTATGCAACTTCTGCATAGGATTCATGTACGAATGCTGCACGTTTGCAATAAGTCTCTCCGTGCATCCATTTGATTATTACTTTCTGGTTTTTGTGGTTTGTTGAAGATTTTCTTGTAAGTTTTTAATCATGTAACAGTTGAATTCATTATGGGCGCCACCCGAGATAGGCACACGTATCTCATGAAAACAATTTAGAAGAGTGTCTATAGTTGATATCAGTAATGTATGCTCCAGTTGTTCTTGATTAAAATTACAGTTTTATTTAAAATTAAGAAAAATTAAGTTTTTAATATGTCTAAGTGCTTGGAGACACATATGTGGTTAGATATAAATATTGCTTTGCAAGTCATTATTGTAATTATCGCTAAAATTCTTTCTACTACAATGTAGTGTACGTTTTAATTGTAGAAATATGAAGATATTCCTATGGAAATATTTATAACCAAAACTTTTTTTATAATCAATTCTTGAGAAACTCTTAATATAAAACTAGTTTTTCATTTTGCTTCAGTTGAACTCATTGTTTGGTTAAATTCCTGCTGCATTCTTCTTTACTTTAATGCCATTTTTTGCAATGCATGCAATGTTTATGAAATTTTTAAAAGTCATGAATTTTAAAATCAACTTTGCGGATAGATTGTTGTCGTATGAGAAGTGTGCCTTTTGAGTTTGTCGCGTTCTTAATTTAAAAGTTTCTGCGCTTAGGTTCCGTACCAAGATCTTGAGGCGGTGCAACGCGTCTTTCTTTACATTCAAACACATACGGCCGCGGCGGTGGCATATTTGCTGACAAACGCGCACAAATTCGTTGCATACTTTGCGGTGCATCATTTCTACTTTGCATAATAATAATTCAGCGTCATGCCACACAAGTTCTCACAGGCGTTTTGCATGAAATATGTAAAATTTTCTTTTCCTGCATGAGTCTTGGCACACTTTGGCTGGCTTATATGCTTCAGGCAACGTGGAGCATATGCCCATACAAACCGAAGTGCTGCAACCTACTTGCACTTAAAATAGTCGCAATTTTTTTATGGTAAATAGCAGAAAACAATTTGCACTCGTAAGTGAGTAATTGTGTTACGGCCTTAAATGGCAATTTATATGCATATACGTAACTTAACATAGGTATTGTAGTTTGATAGGAAATAAATTATTGCTCACTTCCTTTGAACTGCTTTTAGGAAACTTGCTTCAAGCTTACAATTAAAAATTAATGTCTTAATTAAAGGAATCTATACTTATATAGAAATTATAAGAAAGTAATAGAATTATGTCAAATGTAAAATGTAGCGACTTTAATGACGTTTTCAATTGGTAAATGTGGATATAATTTAGATTGACTTTTGAACTATCTATTTTTAGAATAATCTTAAATTTTTATAGTAGTGTTAGTAGACATTTACCATATATTTCACATAAACATATATGTCGAATCTAATCGCAGTTTATTTGCCGGGCCACATAAAATAGGGAAATCTTGCTACTCTGGCAAAATATCTAGAGTGTTAAAAATTAGTCTCAAGTGTTTTACATTTTCCTCGAGATTTACAAACCGAAAAGAAAATTTGCACTAAAAATGGATATCGATCGAAAAAGTTGCCCCAGATCTACCAATCGAAAACGGCATAAGTATTTATATATTTATATTAAAACCTATAACTCCTAGGAGGAACATAGGGCCGCGACATAAGTATTTAGTTCCACTTTATTTATATGGATTATCTTTTGGATCCTACTGAATTCATTTATTTTAAATTTTACAGTTGACCAAACAGATGTTTCAAATATAATTAAATATTCATTATTAGCAATATTAAAAAATCAATTTTAAAAGTATTATCCATATGACTATATTTGAGCAAGCTCACAAGTCCAACACACAAAACCACAGTACCGGTTCTAAAATTGTATCTTGTGGATCGCAAATATTCCTCACCGTTTTTTTAATGAGGTATAAAACAGCCTAAGTTAGTTAGAGATTTTAACTCACTAAAATCATAACAACGTGCGATGGCTAGCTTTCTCGGGATTATCGATTTGGTATTTTGTCAAGAGGCTGTTCAGAGCACGAACCTCAAACGTCTGTTTATTGTCGTCATTTAGTCTATTCACTACACATTTCAGTTTGTAGGTTTTTATATGCTATCGTTTCAGCTATAATACTGCAGCTATACTTCTTGGAAAATAACCCCCCTCTTGTCATTTACTCAGAATGATCATCATTTTGATCATTTTGTTAGAGAAATTTTTGCTGATATGGTAAAGAAGTCATGAAAACCAACATATGGTATTGTTGAACCAACATGATACATCGAGTAAGAATATTTTAACTTGAGATTTTGTTAAAATCAGGTTAAACCAACTAAATTATTTTTCTGAGTGGGAGAACTCTAACATGATTTGAGTTGCGAATGTCATATTGCTACTTAGGATAGTAGATATTTTAAAACCTCCACGAGTAGTCCCCATTCTTCTTTAAAGCAAACGTCAAAACGAAATCTCCCATGTTCCATGTTCCCATGTCCCATGTTCAATATTGCTTTGACAGTTAGGGCAGTAGGGTCTATCTACCGCCAGAAATCAGTGAAGATATTCTAAGAGACAACTGTGACTGCTCAATATCTGAATCAAATAGAAATCCACTTCACTATGAGTTCTTATCACCCATTCTTTAATGTTGGGCATAAGTGCATAAGTCCAGAGTTCTTTAAACGATTGCTTCCAATTCTGCTGCCATTCTTTAAGTGTATACGAGCGTTCAGCAGATTTTTGACATGTTGTCGGTGTCATGTCTTGACTGTAATAAAAGCGGCTAAGCTTTTTTATATGCATGTCCACTGATAGCTTTCTAGTAATGATACAGATTGCTGAATAGATCTAAAAAGAACAAATTGGGCACTGTTCTATAAGCGCAGGTAACATGTAATGCACTGTATCTGTGTATTTGTGTCTGTGTCCCACTCCATCTGTATCGTATCATGCCTGAACTTGACTAAATCTATTGTAAGACTAGACATTGACGATTGAATCCAATTTGAATCAAACAATAATTGGGGATAATATGACGAAGACATGATACTACATGTACGCCTAATTGATACTACATGAACTTAGTAGAAAGCCTACTGGAAAGATTATCTTGTACTAATCATATATGGTCGTATCATGCCTGAACATGATTAAATCTATTGTGAGACTAGACATTGATGATTGAATCCAATTTGAATCAAACAATAATTGGGGATAATATGACATGATACTACATGTGGGACTAATTGCTACTACCTGAACGTAGTAGAAAACCTACTGGAAAGATTCTCTTGTACTAATCATATATGGTCGTATCATGCCTGAACATGATTAAATCTATTGTGAGACTAGACATTGATGATTGAATCCAATTTGAATCAAACAATAATTGGGGATAATATGACATGATACTACATGTGGGACTAATTGCTACTACCTGAACGTAGTAGAAAACCTACTGGAAAGATTCTCTTGTACTAATCATATATGGTCGTATCATGCCTGAACATGATTAAATCTATTGTGAGACTAGACATTGATGATTGAATCCAATTTGAATCAAACAATAATTGGGGATAATATGACATGATACTACATGTGGGACTAATTGCTACTACCTGAACGTAGTAGAAAACCTACTGGAAAGATTCTCTTGTGGTTTTTTGTGTTAGGACTAAAATCAACTAATTGGTCCGATCACTCGTCACATCACTTGCGTCAAACATCTCTTTCTATTAGCTTTGTGAATAATAGTTCGCATTCACTTTGTTTGAAGGAAGAAAGATGATCACCACGGTACATTTTCTTTAAAATTCCTCCATTTTTTAAGACTCAGACTTAAGTTTCTGAAATCAGACAATATATGTAGCTTCAATATCAGTATTTTGTTTCTTTCAAGCATTATCCGTTTCCTCAAAAGAAGCCGAACAGTTTTATAAAATTTCGAAATGAGTTTCAAAGTACAATGGATCTTTACGATCTTTACGCTCCCAAGACTTAGTTTTAGTAGGTTATAGTCGCACGTGGTGACCTTCGATGTGTTCCAGTTACTGACATTAGTAAATATTAGACTGTCTGTTGGTCAGTTTGCACTCAATAATCGTAGCGATACTATATAATTTTGATAAAGTTTTTCTCAGTGCTATCGTTATATGGTCAAAAAAGAATGTAATGAATTGAAAAATTTATTATGGTTACTTATGTACTTGAATTATTTTTCCAAGCAATCATTAAGTTATACTCGTATTAAGTGGATTTAATTGATTTAATGTTTTCGATAAGAAAGAGGAAGTTCTTCATGAAACTGATTCATTTAAGTTTAATTAACCCGTGTATATATTGCTATTTAGTGGAAGGTGATTTTAGCACCTTTAAAATATGTTTTTAAATTATTTAAATATTAATTTTTTTAATAGTTTAGTTTTTTTTTAATTTCAATTGAGTTAAACAAAATTGAAATTATCAGCTAAACTCATACATATTAAAGGGATTTAAGGGATATAAAGAATAAATCTACCTAAAACATTGTAAACGTAATCCTAAGTACTTTTCAAATCACATATTTAGCTCTCAGTCCTTTTAGTGTATACATCGTTGTTGTTTTTTATCTATTTAATGTCTTAAATTACACAATGTAATATCCGCCGGAAGTCATAAACGACTTACATGAGCCACTTTCCAAATCTTTACAAGTCTTTTGCGATTGTTATAACTTTTTTGCTCTTTTAAGAAAAATTTTTTTTATTAATTTCAGTTGCGGTTGTTGCTGTCTTTGTATTTATTATGTTGCGGGATGTGTTGTATCACTTGTAATGTTGCCACATGTTTCATTTATCTGCTGTTCTTTTGTATGCAAAAGAATGAAATTCCTTTCAGCAAATGTGTTGTTATGTCATTTCTTGGCACCACACATGCCACTTTATTCTCCAGCTGTTAAAATATTTGAAAAATGCTTTTATTTTAAATAAAAAAATTAAAATATTTAAAATTTTTTCAAGCATTGCTCAGAAAATGTGTGAAAATTTAAATCTCAATAAGATAACTATGAAGATTTAATTGATCAAAGTATTTAATTAAATGAATATTGCCTTTTCTTTTGAAATTTAAAAATTTTTTATATACTGAGGGAAAAGTATCTGATTATTGATAATCATTCGTAGGGACATATTTGTTGTAAGGGATGTGACAGAAATCATTGCATTCTTGGTCAAAATGTAAAGGAATGCCAAGAGCAGATGAGATTTGCATTCAATTTATTGCACATTGAAATCCTTTTAAGTTACTTTATTTAAACTACGATTTGGAAGTTGGAAAATATCCCAAAAATGCTTGAGAAAGTATTTCAAGCGCAATATAAATGTACAGTTTGAACAAAACAGCTAAATAATTCAATATAAATTGAATATATATCTATTTATATTATTGTAGATAATTTTTTCCTTTTTTTAAGTTTATTATAATTCAATTATATTTAAAAGTTATATTGTGTTTGTATTTATTATATTGTAAAATATTAATAATTTTTAATTTTAATAAATTTATTTGGACAGATTTCGAACAGAAGTGAACTACAACAACAAAAATTACATTTATATTATTTTAATTAATTTAACAATTAAATTTAACAATTAAAAATAAAAATGTAAATAATTAATTTAATTATTTTACAGCTGGTTTATGATTTTGTTCTAATACATAATACAGCAAGTGAATTTGTTAATAAAATTTTCACAGCAAATTAACAAACCTATAAAAAAAAAGAGAACATACAAATTAAGTATGGCTTTGGGTCGGTTGGCTAATGAACGCTGACTCAGAGCTTGAAATTTGGCAGGGCACGAGTTCAATATCTTGTATTTGCAATATCAAAAAATTATTTAATATTAATTAAATACAAGAATTAATATCAAGACCACTAATGATGTATGGTCAGACAAAAATTCAATTAATTAAAATAAAAATAAATAAAAATAGTTTTTGTTGTTGTAGTTTACTATTGCTCAAAAACACCATACTTTATGTTACAGTAAAATAGTAATTAGCAATTACAGATAGCTCAAAACCTAGCTTTAAGAAGACTGTTTAAGATTCCATGGTATATTAAATCAACAGACATACATAGAGATATTAGGATTGACTCAGTGAAAAAATATGTCAGAGACAGAGCTCTAAAATTATTCACTAAAGTTGATACGCTACTTAACCCCGCCCTAACAAACCTCAAGTCCACTTCTGGATTCTCAGGAAGATATGTTGATTTAAGGTCTGTCATCAACTAAAAGACTAGCCTAGTTAAAGCCTAGTGTGGGGTAGTGATAAGCCCTCAGCCATTATTGAGTAAAAGTGCGTAAGAGCACTATCTCAAGAACAAGAAGAAGAAGAAGAAGTAAAATAGTTAGTACTGTCATATTAAAGTTAAAATCAAATGTAAAATAAATTAAAAATGTTTTGTTTATGTGCAGAATATTTTACACCATGCTTTGTTTATCATCTCTTAGGTATTAATTTATTATAATCTGTAAGTGGTAATAAAATTAACTGAACTTTTTTGGTTTTGCTGGCTACCTACATACGATTACCAAAACTCTTTCGAAACCAACGCAGATTCAAAGATTCCCAATGATAAACACCTTTGTGGCTTCACTGTCAAAGTACAGACCTAATAAAATCCATGTTTTATATAAAGTACAAATTTCTACCTGATACTCCTTGTCATGCATTTTTTTCAATTTAATATTGGGAATGACAATCCAGTAAGAGTCCAAGAACTGGACCGTACTGATACAAGTTTACCTAAGTGTGGTGCTATTTACGTGTGGAGATGATATTTTTCCGTCTGTCAGTCTTTGTGGTTTCTTTCAACTTAAAAAAACAAGTAAAGCAAATGGGTCTTACAGTAGATGAAAAAAAAACTAAGTACTTTCTGCAAACAAACAAATTCCTTAGAAGTCTTGGGACCCATATTATGGGTCGTATGACACCTATGAATTCGAAATTTTGAGAGACTTTGATTATTCCAAAATTAAAGGGGACTAACTCTTAACAATAGATATTATTTCGAGCTAAGTTATCAAATGAGAAATCAAGCTGCCTCTCAAGAAATGCTCACGCTCTACAAGGCTTTTACTATGCTTGTTCTGCTGTATGATGCAGAAGTTTCAAAAATAACCAATAGTGTTAAAAAGGCCTTAGAAGTTTTCATTAGAAAAAATCTTTGGCTTCTTTATATATTGTGGCAACGAACATTCTAATTCGATGTGCACATTGACATAATTAAACTTATCAAAATAAAGCGGTTTCACTGGTTTGATCATGTCGTATGAACAGAAGAAAATGCTTCAGGTTAAAAGGTGATAGATCGGTGACCGCTGATGGAGAACGGAAGTAGTCGTCCACATTCTTGGAGAAAGTGTGTTAGTTGACGAACGATGAAAGAATTCGATACTACCACCTACTGACAGCTAGCCATTACTCGGTTTGGCTGGAAAAGGACACGTATTTTTTTAAGCAATAAACTATCATCTGAAATAACTGTTTGTCATCATTTTTGTAAATATGCTAATTGTTTACTCCATGCTTAGTTTAAGGAAAATCAATTGAAATATATTTTGTCATAAATGAAGGGACGTTTGTGTTATATAGTATAATTTTGGATTCATTCATTTTTAAAGAGATATAAATCAAATAACTTTGAATGAGTATGTTATACATATGTACAGCAATAGACAGTACAACTACTGTTCGTTCTATATTTCCTTCAACAAGTCACCCGATGTCAATTGCGAAATGATCAAAATGGGTAGCTCATAACTTGCTTTTTATTCCCTTAGATTTCACTAATTCATCAGTCGTTTAAAAATGTGTACTAGTACAAAACGAATTAAGAACAATTATATTAACATGGAAACCTAAGTTCATGAGTACATTTTTATGTATATAGGTACCTATATCAATAATATTAGTGTGTCGTTTTTTAAAAGTATTGGAGAAGTCTTTATAATAAAAAGATTACAGCTTTAGACACATCTGCGATAAATTATATATTTATTATTTAAATTTATACTATAGTATATATGCACTTAAAACAAATTAATATAATTTTTGAAGTAATATCATGTTTCATGCAAATTTGAAAACTAATTACGTATTTATTACATTAATTAGTAAATACATTTACATAAATACATATACATTTATATATTTAAAGCCAATTAAGTCAATTTTTGAAGTATTATCACATTTTAATCTAATAAGTAGCTTAATTTTTTACTGAATACACAAAATTATACTTACATATCTACTTAGCTGAAAACTGAATTAAATTTAATTATCGCAGAATTTTAATTTTTTATGCATGTAATATTGTAGTAAGAAATTGTACATAAAAATGTACAAACATCTACAAAATTCAATATTTACTTAAGCATTAATTTTGCATACCTCGCAGCATCACTTGAGCAATGGTCGCTCTTTCAGTCATAAAGTTACGTATACGCACCGGTGCACATAAATTAATATTTAAAATTGTAAAATTCAAAGTGTTTACACTATAGCAAATATTTTTCATGTTAATTAAAAATGTTATAAAATTTAAAAGCAAAATTATTTCCTTGTTTTTTTTCATATTAATTAAAATGGTTCAAGTTCACCTTAACAAATTTTTTAGCACAATCTCATAGTAAGCAGCATTTCGCTTGCCAAAAGTCATAAAATATAAAATGCACATTTAATATACAAAAATATTTGTACATAACCTCCTTAGAAGTGAAACATACAAATATGTGTGTTTTAAAATTTAATCACAAAACACGTTAAATGGGTAGTGAAATGGGAATGTGGACTGGTATAGGGAAGGTGTTTCTGACGAGCTCAATAAAACCCATGTAACAAGCCACACACTTAAAAATATACAGGCAATAAAATTTAAGTATGACGCGGAGAGTGTACTTGTCTTTTAAAGTCAACCTAGCACAGAATGACACTCCTTGATATGAGCAACATTACACAAAAACGACAACGACACGGTCTTGTAGAAATTTACACACAACAACAATAAAATAATATAAACAAGTTAACAAGTTAATAAAATCGTAAGAATTTTTGAAATGTTTTTTTGCCAGAATTAAAAGAAAATTGAATTGTGGTTTGCCGAACAAAAACCGACAAATTCAAAAGTACCCACAAATGCGACAAGTCATACCTTCCAACGTACAAATATATATTTAAGTGTTCTGAACAAGCTAACATACTAACTAGTATTAAAAACGACATTCAGGTGAGTTTCATTCTACATAAAAACATCCAGTATACCCATAAGCTCACCGCAGATTTTAATAGTTTATGTGAAAAAGCTTTAAGATAAGTTTTAATCTTGTAATGAGTTTAGGTTTGGAAAAAAATTTAATACTGTAATTGTAAATAATTAAGATGAAAAGAAGTTTTTTTTAAATATATTTAAAGGTAGAGTTAAAAATAAAATGAGCCTTTATAGTAAATTTAGTTGGTTAGTGCTTAGAGCTTATATACGTGGAATTATAAATTTTATGTGGTTCAAATTTAAAAAAAGGGCATTACAGAACTTAATTAATTTAATTTAGTTTAATAAAAGTCATGTATGCTTGATGTAAGTAAATGAATAGGTTTTTCTTTCCTTTATTTTGGAAATCACTGTATTAATTTTTTTTTAATCTAAATCATTATAGGGAATTTATAAGATAAGATATATGAATATTTTTCTAACATTGCTGCAATTAGTTGCCAGGTACCCAAATTTAAGTTTAAAATCAGAAATCAAGAACTTATGAAATACTTTTCCATATAATCGATTAGCATCGTTATTGAACTAGACCTTTTTTCTGCTAAAGACAAGCTCTACTTTTGTTTGCTTATATGTGGGTATTTTGGCAATAACGAATTAAAAACTTATTCGGTATGTTGTTAATAGTAGTAGTAGTAGTAGAAGTAGTTGGTCTAGCAGTTCTTTATTTAAATAAAACAATATTTCATAAAATTTTTTACAGAATTCTGAATTTTAAATATGTAATTTTAATTTTAATTAAGTAATAATTTTAAGCATTGTGACATTGACCTTCTGCCGGAGGTTAATCAGATTGTTAGTTTTAATATTAGATTGTTAGTTCTAATATTAACAATAATTTAATTAGTTAGTCACTTCTTATTGTAAGTGTAACTAAGTTAAGCTAATCAATAGAAATGAATTAAAGTATACACTCATTTCCAACTCAACAATAACAAGTAGCAGATCATTTCAAATTGACTCCTAAAATTTACTTTGTTACCTAAAAGTATACTTTCATTTTTTAATATTATTCGCTATTTTATAAAGATTTCCTTTAAGATTTTGGCCTTGCATGAGTACACTTGTGTTTGCGTTACAAAATTTGTTATGCCTGAAGTGAAACAGAAATGTTCAACTATTTTGTTTCTTTGTCTGAAAATTTTTGTTTTCTATTTTGCAATTCTGTTTTTTAAGACTTTTAAGTCAAACTTGAAATCGGTTAAAGTACAGAATTTATAGTGGCAACTTTTGTTTGTTTGTACCTCAGGCGGTATTAGTTGTTCTTTTGATTTTCTAGATTTAGTTATTATTTTATCTACATCGAATGCTAACGGACATAATAAATAAAAATTTTAATTGGCACGAATAGCTGGTAGTTATGTATTAAAAGTATCACATTTATGCAGTAAATATAATATAAATCTTAATATGAATTTTACCTTATTTATAGATAGATAGGTAGATTATATAGATAGAGATATAAATATAGATATGGATATAGATATACCTTCTGTAATATCCGGATTTTGTTGTTTGTTAACTACTCCTTAAGTGATAGACCTTTTTCAAAAATTTTTTGTTATGTTGGTACACCCTTTCTTGACATATGGTACAAATTTGAGCGCCATCTGTCAATTAGTTTGTTTACAGCAACTGTTAATGTGAGACTACCTCGAGTGCATTTAGAGATTTTTACTATGGAAAATTCTTGTGGTACGCGATTTTTTGACCAAACACGGCACCACTGTCATCGCTCAGGCATCATATTCGCCAGATCTGGATCCGTGCGACTTTTTCCTGTTCCCGAAATTCAAATTTCCCCTTCGTGGTAAGCGTTTTGAGTCGATTGAATCGGTAAAAGAGAATTCGCCGAAGGAACTAAAAGCCATACCTTCACGAGCCTACGAAAAGTGTATGGAAGATTGGGTTAAGCGTTGGCATATGTGTATCGCTTCAGAAGGAGCATATTTTGAAGAAGATAAAATAAATTTGGATTAAAATTTAAATATGTGTGTTTTATTTACAAAATTCGTGTACTTTTTAAGCAGAAGGTAGATATGGATATAGATATTGATAGATAGATAAAATACAATCACAGTGCTTTGGTTGGTTGCAGTGGCAAGCCATTCGACAACTTCTATATACTTCAATTAGCAATTTTTCGCAGTTTTCATACTACATTTCTAGCAAGAACCCTAGTGTAGAAGTGTAGAGACTAAATCCATCCTGCCGAATTTAGATAATTTAATAGGTCTTTCATCTTCACCGATGAGCAGTCTGATAAACTATTAAAGAAGTATCTTCCTAAGAACCTATATCTTCTGGACGCCAAAGCCGGACATTCACAAAGGCTTTATACTGTAATCGTGTTTTATAATATTGAATTATGTTTAGAAGGCAGCTATAAAGTAATCAGTTTTAATATAATTCAATTTTGTAAATTCTTTTATGTTTTCCAAGCAAGTGCTTAGTGGCAAAGTTGTCTGTTTGAGAAGAAGTGTATTTTTAAATTTTTGTCCAAATGGATCGCATTGAATTAATTAAAATATAAGCATTCTATTCATTTTAAAATTAAAAACATGATACTATATTTTAGAAAACACTAATGCCATCTAAAATACTATACTACACAATTTTTACAATTAAAAGAAATTATTTTAATAAAAAGCATCATTTGAAAATGCACAGAAATGCATTAATTTTTTCCTTAAAGTCTCAATGCAATATATATTTTTGCATAAAATTGTTGTAAACTCATTCTTATGTAAAATTGCTTATGTAAATTAAGAGCATTTCCACCTATTTTACATATGTAAGCATTTTAATCAATTAAATTCAAACATGTTTACGCCACCGAACATAACCAGTTGCATGTGATTACAAACCATTGTCGTTGCCCCTTGAACTATGCAATTTATTCGTATTAAATTAACATCAATTTCTACTGCAAGAAGCAAATAAATGTTTTACAAAAGCTCTTAGAATGCCGCAGACAAGCCAATAGGACCTCGTTCCACAAGGTGTTCTAGGGAAATTGCAATAATGTAGCTGAAAATAATTTATACATGCTAACAAAGCGCTTATAAACTCAATTACACATAGCAACAACAAATAAGTGTGAGTGCAGCCTGGAAGATACTAACCTAACATGAAGGTTTGTAAGCTGCACATGATACACTGAAATCTATTTGGACTGTCAACAACACAACAAACGACAGCAAAAATTAGCAACTCATTATAGTCTTTTTAATTCAATGTTTGTGGTTGGTTTTCATTTGATGTGTTTTAGTGAACAAATGCATGGACAAAGCTAAAGTTTTCGTTTGATATACCATAGGTGTGTGCTGAGAGGATGAGCTTGCATGTAACCAAAATGGACAAACCACCCAAACTCTGCATTATACATACATGAGGAATGTTTATGCACACACAAAGTGTAAACATTTTACTCAATGGTAATTAAAGCAATTTGTATAGTGAAAGGATGGTTAATGCAGTGCAGGTAAAGATGCGCTTGGGAGTTCCTGGAGTGTGGAAACAACATGCTATTATCACTTATATAGATAATTCTATTGATGATAAATTAAATCAAATTTTTATAAAATATGCAAAATATTAAGTTTATATGTACAGAGAAAAAATTTTACTAATAGTAATTTGTAGGTATTAAGCGAAAATTACTTTCTCGAAATAATTTTCTCTAAGCAGGACCTATATATAAACCTAAATAACCTATATATTCATTTTCAGTTGTTTAAAATTGTATCTTTTTTTTCTTATAATTGACAATTTGTATTCAACGGTAAAACATAATTAACATAACATATAATTAGTATATAGAAAAAGAAAATAAAAGGAATTATAAAAACAATATATGAATAAGATAAACAGAATTATGGATATTTACTGTATCGTTAAATTAAGCAGACACGAGAGGCTTCGCTTTAATCAAGAAAACATTGGACTGCAGTTTTTCTTATTTACAAGTTCCTTGAGATAGAAGTTCACCACGTCCATCATCATCAATATTAAAAATAATTTGTTGGTTATTTTCTGTGTGATTAGAGCTTACTCTGCATCATTATCTATGGGTCCCTTGTCTAGTGGTAGATAGAAAACAAAAAATGCAATCAGTCTTGTGTTGAGAAAGTACAGAGAGTTGGATATTTTCAGAGCAGTTAGTTATGCGCCTCAAGAAGTCCTAAATTTATTAATATATTTCTTCTTTTATCGCAATGAATGTTTCTTAAAGATAGTGCTGTTAAAATAGACTACGTGAAACTAAGGAGTGAAAATAGTATTGTACGGACGCTATATAATTACTTTTCGAAATTAAAGGAAGGGTCATGGTTTGTTCAAGACTTATATATGATTAGCTACTAACTAGATGACATGAATACTGGACTTCAAAACTAGAATTTTCTATCCTAAGTAGCAGTGGTTAGAAGATGTTTTGAAATGCATATAAATGATGTCGATGCATTAATACAAACTCTGATGTGGAATATAGAAGAATATATAACCACGGTGACAAATGAAAAGTCTTTTGGATTCAGCAAACTTGTAGTTCGTGACTTTTCTGAAGTACTAATAGGATATTGTGCCATTTCACAATAGTTTAAATGAGATTGAAACGGAATCTATACATCGCTTTCTATGGCTTTCCTTGCGACTACAGATGGAGCGACTTCATTGTCTTAGAGACCGTTTTTTCATTGGCCTGATAGCGATGATGAAAGTAGACTTATAAGATCTATTCAGCTCTATCTGAAATTGGCTTAACAAGGGCAATACCAGGAAATAATAACAGTTAGTGTACATGACTTGACTTTCCAACTTGAGGATATTATAATGGGCAACAAATGTTTTCTTATCATCCTTTCAATCTAACTCACCATCAGGATATCATAGGTTAGTTCAATATATTGAATTGATCAATAAAACAAAGTTATTAAAGTAATTGAATTTTGTATTAATATAGCTGCAAATCATTTTTCGATTACTGGGGCCTCATTCATAGTGAAGTATAACTTTTGTTAATGCTGAACGTTAATGTATAGATGTTTCAAGATTATTTATAATACTTTGCCTGATAAGTTCTGTGTTTTCAGCTTTAAGAACGAAATCTGTCTGCCGGTAGATTAGCTGTGCCGGCATAGCTCAAGGAGTGTTATATATTATTGGATTAGTATAAGGTCTAAAAAATTTTCGATAATGTGGAGGAGTGGCAATTACTGACTTACTGTTCCATAAAGAATAAAAATTACATCAATTTTTCTTGCTTCACAATAGTGTGTTAAAATGTGATTACTCTTAGCATCAGAAGTAAAGGAATTACTAAATATATAGGGATGAAAAATTTAGAAAAATTTTCCATCACCTTTTGTGATGGAAATATATAAAAAAAACCCTATTGCAAATTTATTAAATATTTAACTTATTAAAAATCTAGCTTTCTGGTTTTTTTGTTCTCAATTCCTAAACAAAGTATTTTCTTTTTTAATTAAAAATTTTTGAATAAAATAATTAAAAAAAAATATCTTCTGTATAGTTAATAAAACTTCACTTCTAAAACATTGTGATTTTAAACATAAAATGCAATAATATAAATAAGACTGCATGTAAGGGAACATATGGTATATTCGTTCTAAGAAAACTTCATTTAGTTTTTAATTTTAATTAGATTAACAAGCAAAAGTCTACATTTAATATAGTGCAGTATAATATTGTGCAGTATAAGTAAAATGTATGAATAAAACACCTGCAAAACTAATACGAATTAATACTCACGAAACTCCCACCGTTTTTCAATCAAAAGCAAGCAACAGTGACGACGCTGGCACATAATTCTGACTTCTTAATACCAAAATAAATAACTGCATCCCTTCCAGTGTTAAATATTCACTCCAATAAAATCTGATTTTTACAACAACCAGCAAAAAAAAGTAGTACAAAAAAGTAGCAAAACGTGGCTGCAACCCTTAATACGTTAAATGCAATTTGTTCTGCACCCCTAGAAGAGCTTCAATTGTGAAACATTTTTCTGGAGATAAAGTGTAATGAAATGCGAAGACATGTCACGCTATGCGGACACTCTGGATACATTGGAAGATGTGGCAATAAGGCAATGGGAATGCTGCAGTGTTATGGCAATCACTTTTAAATCTTTATTAATATTCCAACTCACTACAAGGGGTGCATTGACTTAAGAGCTTTGTGCATGTGTGGATGTAAGCTGAAAAAATTAATTTTACTTAAAATCGCACCATTTTCACCAAAGCACTAAAAATGGATACGATTTTCTATACCACGAGTATTTTTGAAAAGAATTTATTTTACAGTTGATTTAAACTCAATTACTAACGGAACGAGTTCATTTACCACGAGGAATTTAGTATTGCGAGTAAACTATTATAAATTTTTTTTAAACTTGAATCTACATAAAGAAGAATAATATAAAACAACCGAATAATTATGTTCAGAGAAAATTCTTATTAATTTAGAGTTCTTAGAAGGTTAAATAGAAGTGCAAAGAATAAATGTTCACAAATCCAAAGTCATCCATATCATTCATAGGCGTCTCCACCTTCTTTCCTTCTTGCAGATCTCATTCAAACCTTGTGCTTCCAACCTCCACAATAGCTCTCGCTATACCTTGATGAGCGATGATGTCACTCGTTATACCTTGGTCGCAGAGTCTACCGCTAGCTCAATCCGTACACTCGCACTATAACCCCACCACCATCATATACTCCCCATTTACCTGTATCACGCCCATGCCTTCTGGTTTAGATAAATCTAGTCCACTAGGTATTATGCCTCTCGCTCACAATATTCTTTCTAATTTGTTTTATATGTAATGTAAACAAATACCAGCTGACCTATAAACAAACGCACTGAGAAGTAAATATTTAATAAAAGCAGGTATTTCAAAAACAAAAGCATTCGAAAGCGTGATTAATTAATTTTTTACAAAATGTTGACTGAATTATGTTTTAAACACAAGCGCTACCATTATGGGCGCTACAGAGCCTGTCATATGGCCATGTTTTAACAAATCAAATTATCAAAAAGCCATTGCCTTTGGTAAAAAGTTTCAAATGTTTTCTTTAGATTTGCATCTTTTATTTTATTAAAGGAGTTAATATAAATTTTTTAGTCAAATCGAAGGTGTTAAGGAGAAAAGCCGTTCGTTTTGTTAGGGACTCCTATATCCATATAATCCACACACATAATCAACTTTCTTACTTATACAATCTTTTATTCTTTTTCATTTAATCTTTCCCTAATATGACAAATTATTTAAAAAGTAATTGTTTGAGAATTTTCGTTAATATAGCATTTCATGATTGTAGAAGATGAAGATGATAGAAGATGATGGACTCATTATTATTACCATATCTTTCAAGCAAATGAAAGTGGAAAAAAATAAGATAATGGGTTAATAGATATTAATATATATATATTATTATATATTAGTAGATATATTATATTATGAATAATATTACAAATCATAAATCAAAAGTTTTTGAGAATTGTTTTATGAAAATTCTTTCTACTGAACTACACTCTATTTTCGTGATCTGTTAAAACAAACTCAACTTAATGTGTTCAACCTATCTGAAATTTAACAAGTACTTTCCATTCATGATTTTTAAAATCTGTTAAATTTTTTTTAAGATAAATATGCTTACCAAAATCCGCGTTCAATCGGGTATTCCACTAGAATAGTGCATGGCAAGAAGAAAACGGAAATGAATTATTCGTATAGTTTCATGCATTTAAGTACATCCCCAGAAAGAAAGAAAGCTTGCCGGCATCTTATAAATGCTTTTAATTATTTTTTGCAGCTAATTTCGCTATAAGCCAAATTGGTTGCAGTTCCTCTGTATAAATGGTAGTCCTGCAATATATCCACTTCATGACCGAACCGTTGTTCGGCATACTGTGAGTCTTGTTAACAAATGAGGTTATTTGTAACATTTCATGGAGTGAGAGAGTATTTTACCTGTATTGAAAGTTACTAATTATTTATAATAATTTTAACTTAAACATATGAACATGTACCGTCGCTGGAAAAAAGGATTGCTTCTTCTGCATTAAGTACTATGTATTCGTGAGTATGTTAAGATGATGGTCGTCCTTTTAAACTTTATATGTTTTTTTCAGTTTTTCTATGTAGAATATTTAACTTGAAGAAAATCATGTTTTCTCTTGTTACTCAAGTTTATCTGAACGCAAAAACAAATTGCTTTGAACACCTCAGACAAATTCGTTTTACACGCCCAAAACGTGTTAAACTCCGGAAACTCATAAAATGTATGTGTGTGTTGTGAAAACATTGAGAAAATTTACAAAATCCTTGAAAACTTTTTTAAAATTGAAAATTTAAAAGACGAACTTTTCTTGCTTTTTTTGCTTTTCCTGTGCTTAAATTATTTTACGTGGCATTGAAATATTGAACAAAGCACAATTTTATGCTGACCAAGGCAGTACTAACGACCACAAATAAAGGAAAAGATACTGCAAGTGAATGGAATTTTTTACTTTTGTGTAACTGAAACGACTTGGAAATACCATACCATTGTGAACACCATGAAATTTTATTTTGTTCCTATAGGTCAAGGCGACAACTATACATTGGAAGGTCTTATCACCTTTGAACTGAAAGGTAACTAGCATGAAAAATAATTGGTAAGTGACGAACTGTCGGGCAGGTGAAAAAGTTAGGTAGGTCATCTGTGCTCATTCCTCGTCATACAAATATTGCCGGAAATTTTTTGCCGATAACCCAAACCCAGTTTCAGTTTTTCTGGATCTTTTATGCAAAATTTTGACTTGTGTATTTAAATGAATTAAATATAGGCTGACTATATATGACTTTTGATTAAAGTCAATTCTAGCTGCTATGAATTAGACTATTGTAATATATTATAATTATAAATGTTATAAGATTTATGTATGTCTAAATCTTTTGAGTATATTTTAGATTCCACTATTTCTCAATTGCCTCTTGTGGCAGTATGTAGAGTAGTAATAGAGATAGTTGTAACTGCAAAAGTAAGATTACTGCCACATTGCATTAACAGAAGCAATAATTAGTTGATTTGTACTAGCAGTAGTAGCAGTAATATCAGGAATAGTAGTATTTATAATAGTAGTGGATGTAGTAGGAGTAGATGTAGTATTTAAGTAGCTTAGAAAAAGTGAGACTTGGAATTAATGATTAATATAATTAAATATTAAAAAATAATTAAATTAGTAATATTAGTAGAAGGTATAGAAGTATTAGTATAAAGAATAATTAGTAGTAGTAGTAGGTGTAACAGTAGCAATAGTCGCTATGATAGGGGTAGTACTAGTAGTTCGGTTACAGGCGCGTGCAGTAGTACTAGTAGAACAAGCTGTAGTAGTAATAGTAGTGGTTAGTGTAAGGTAATAAATATTCTAGTAGTAGTTGGAATAGTGGCAGTAAAAGTAAGGTTAGTATTATATAGATTCAATGGTAATAATAATTGCATAAGCAGTAGTAGTAGAAAATATAATAGGAGTAGATGCGATAGTATTAGTAGTTACAAAAATAGTATTTATAGTGGGAGTAAAATGAGTGGATGTAGTAGTAGTGGCAGGCATGGTATGGTAGTAGGTGTAAACTGGCTGAAATATTGAGCTACCGTGGAGGCTTTTTAGAATATCTTTACCGATGTTAGCTGACAAATAATACTGCAGAAGCTGCCCTAATGCCGTTGAAAGCGCAGAACGTGTAAATATTCGTTGCGACCGCTTTAAAAAGAAACGTGAACTACTCGTGAAGACAAGGGCATCTACCATTTTCAGCAGCATTGCCAATGAGTTTAAGCAGGTTTAAATGGAATGCAGAGAAAACATCGCATCTCAAACGTTTCGCAACATTTCAAAACTCGAAGCGGATAGCTCTATAAGCGGGTAGGGCGTTCCCAAAAAGAACATCAGCATAAGCTGCAAAATGTGGTCAATTGACGAAATGGCGACTAAAACCAGACGTTTGAGCTTCGTGCTCTAGACGGCTTTGACGAAACACCAAATCGGTGATTCCGAGGTGGCAAACCGTCAAACATCGGGCTGATTTTAGTGCGTTACAGTCTCACATTGACTAGGCTTTCGATTGCTTATTACCATCCTAAAAAATAAAGGTAGTTGGTGTAGTAGTTGTTATATGCGTAGTAGAGTAATAAATATGGTAGTAGTAGTAGGGAGTATTAGGTGTAGTGGTAGTAGTAGTCAAGGTGTATCAGCACACGTAGTAGCAGTAGTCGGTGTAGTAGAATAGTAATGCAGTAGTAGTAGCAGATGCAGAAGTATTATCCGGTACGATTGTATTTGTGATCGTAGGTGGAGCTAGAACGCACTGATGTACTAGTAATCTGATATGTAACATTAGTTATATAGCTAGGGCAGTAATAGTAGTTGTAGTGGTACTGTAGGTGTTGGAATAGTAATAGTAGTTAGTGTAAATAGTAGTATAAAAAGTGATTGGGGTAGCAAAAGTTAGAGTACTAGTATTAGTGGATTGGAATAAGAGTAGGCATATTAAAATTAAAAGTAGTAATTGAAGTAGATATAGTAATAGTCATGGGAGCAGTAGCAATAACAGTTCGAGTATTTGTATATTGGATAAATAGTAGCAATAATTATATAAATATATAAAGAAACAGGTGTAGTGGTATCAAAACTTCTAGTAAAAGTCATATTAATAATATTGATTACTAAAGCAGTTGATTAATTTGCGGGAGTATAAAATGTTGTGGGAGCATAGGGAGTAACGGTAGAGGTTAAGACTAAGCTATTACTATGATTGAAAAATTATAAATGATTAGAAGACTTATTTCTTATAAATTTGTTGCTTTGTTGCTTTGAAACTTGTTATATACATTAATTATATGAAAGTCATATATATAAAATATTTATTGACATAGTATAACGAATAAGCAGTATATAGATGTAAATGTTATATTGAACTTATTACTGAATTTTCCTAGTTCAATCAATAGGTTAAAAGCCAACGAAATTCGGGGTGTAAAGTACGGAAATGGTCTAATAAAAGTTTTGTGAAGAAAGTGAAAAAGTTCAAAAATAAATTGCAATTAGCATAAAACACTCAATTTAATTGAGAAATATGGCAACCTTTATCATTACCAACATGACAATAGCAACAACTGCAAATCAAGTTAATTTTGTTAGAAATTTGTTGAAAAAAATTTAAGGGTGTGAAACCAAGCGCCCCATAAATAAAATAAAAAGTGCCATCATCATACGGATTTTTTTATGTATTTGGTTTATATTTTGAAAGTCCTACTGGAGTTCATATTAAGCTTCAAATGCAATATAAACAATATCAAAAAGTTTTTTTTTTTGGGAATCTTCCTTTCAACAAAGTAAACTAAGCAAAAAATAAAAAATTACAAGGGAAACTTTTCGAAGGCGCAACTCAATTGAACTTCATAAAAAAGTACTCCTAAGTGTGAAAGTCGAAAAAGAAAAAATATTTTGTGACTACATAAAACAATAATAAATATATATATATATATGAATAATAAAAAAATTCTATTAGATAGGAAGTTAAAAATGACCTAGGATATAAAAATTTCGAACACATTGCAAAAAACATTAAAAGTTTAATAACCAAGTTGGATAGAAGTTATGATAGGTCTGACATTGGTGCTAAAAGTAGGCCGTTGAGTCCGATCAAAGCATATTAATATATAATATATACAACTGTTGGATTTCTTTAATTTATATAAAATGAGAATACTTTTCTGAACAAATTTTTATGGAAGTGTATTTGACAAGTGAACATTTTTTAAACAATTTTTGTGTAGAGAGGATGGGACCATAGGCAATCTCCAGTCTTTAAGTTTTGAGATACAAAATTATATATATAATATTTTTTGGAATTAACATTTATTTTATTCAATTTAACATTTTATTAAGAAATTAATTTAATTGATTAAATTCCGCTTTATAGCATATATTTATATTCATATTATCATGACTTCAACTTCATTAGTGAAATAGAGACCACAAATTACTTCTTAGATTCTTTTTCTTCTTGAGTTAGTGCTATTACGCACTTTTACTCTATTATGGCTGGGGGACTTATCTCTACCCTACACTAGGTTAAAACTAGGTTAACTAGGCTAAAAAAAAAACATATCATTTATTTGTCTTTTAGTTGATGACGGACCTTAAATCAGCATATCTTCCTGAGTGTCCAGAAGTGGACTTGAGGATTGTTAGGGCGGGGTTAATTAGCGTATCAACTTTAGTGAATAGTTTTAGAGCTCTGTCTCTGATATATTTTTTCACTGAGTCAATCATAAGATC
>NC_051846.1:1831155-1838629 GCF_002237135.1 Teleopsis dalmanni
CAAAATTGAAATTCAAATCAGCTAAACTCATACATATTAAAGGGATTTAAGGGATATAAAGAATAAATCTACCTAAAACATTGTAAACGTAATCCTAAGTACTTTTCAAATCACATATTTAGCTCTCAGTCCTTTTAGTGTATACATCGTTGTTGTTTTTTATCTATTTAATGTCTTAAATTACACAATGTAATATCCGCCGGAAGTCATAAACGACTTACATGAGCCACTTTCCAAATCTTTACAAGTCTTTTGCGATTGTTATAACTTTTTTGCTCTTTTAAGAAAAATTTTTTTTATTAATTTCAGTTGCGGTTGTTGCTGTCTTTGTATTTATTATGTTGCGGGATGTGTTGTATCACTTGTAATGTTGCCACATGTTTCATTTATCTGCTGTTCTTTTGTATGCAAAAGAATGAAATTCCTTTCAGCAAATGTGTTGTTATGTCATTTCTTGGCACCACACATGCCACTTTATTCTCCAGCTGTTAAAATATTTGAAAAATGCTTTTATTTTAAATAAAAAAATTAAAATATTTAAAATTTTTTCAAGCATTGCTCAGAAAATGTGTGAAAATTTAAATCTCAATAAGATAACTATGAAGATTTAATTGATCAAAGTATTTAATTAAATGAATATTGCCTTTTCTTTTGAAATTTAAAAATTTTTTATATACTGAGGGAAAAGTATCTGATTATTGATAATCATTCGTAGGGACATATTTGTTGTAAGGGATGTGACAGAAATCATTGCATTCTTGGTCAAAATGTAAAGGAATGCCAAGAGCAGATGAGATTTGCATTCAATTTATTGCACATTGAAATCCTTTTAAGTTACTTTATTTAAACTACGATTTGGAAGTTGGAAAATATCCCAAAAATGCTTGAGAAAGTATTTCAAGCGCAATATAAATGTACAGTTTGAACAAAACAGCTAAATAATTCAATATAAATTGAATATATATCTATTTATATTATTGTAGATAATTTTTTCCTTTTTTTAAGTTTATTATAATTCAATTATATTTAAAAGTTATATTGTGTTTGTATTTATTATATTGTAAAATATTAATAATTTTTAATTTTAATAAATTTATTTGGACAGATTTCGAACAGAAGTGAACTACAACAACAAAAATTACATTTATATTATTTTAATTAATTTAACAATTAAATTTAACAATTAAAAATAAAAATGTAAATAATTAATTTAATTATTTTACAGCTGGTTTATGATTTTGTTCTAATACATAATACAGCAAGTGAATTTGTTAATAAAATTTTCACAGCAAATTAACAAACCTATAAAAAAAAAGAGAACATACAAATTAAGTATGGCTTTGGGTCGGTTGGCTAATGAACGCTGACTCAGAGCTTGAAATTTGGCAGGGCACGAGTTCAATATCTTGTATTTGCAATATCAAAAAATTATTTAATATTAATTAAATACAAGAATTAATATCAAGACCACTAATGATGTATGGTCAGACAAAAATTCAATTAATTAAAATAAAAATAAATAAAAATAGTTTTTGTTGTTGTAGTTTACTATTGCTCAAAAACACCATACTTTATGTTACAGTAAAATAGTAATTAGCAATTACAGATAGCTCAAAACCTAGCTTTAAGAAGACTGTTTAAGATTCCATGGTATATTAAATCAACAGACATACATAGAGATATTAGGATTGACTCAGTGAAAAAATATGTCAGAGACAGAGCTCTAAAATTATTCACTAAAGTTGATACGCTACTTAACCCCGCCCTAACAAACCTCAAGTCCACTTCTGGATTCTCAGGAAGATATGTTGATTTAAGGTCTGTCATCAACTAAAAGACTAGCCTAGTTAAAGCCTAGTGTGGGGTAGTGATAAGCCCTCAGCCATTATTGAGTAAAAGTGCGTAAGAGCACTATCTCAAGAACAAGAAGAAGAAGAAGAAGTAAAATAGTTAGTACTGTCATATTAAAGTTAAAATCAAATGTAAAATAAATTAAAAATGTTTTGTTTATGTGCAGAATATTTTACACCATGCTTTGTTTATCATCTCTTAGGTATTAATTTATTATAATCTGTAAGTGGTAATAAAATTAACTGAACTTTTTTGGTTTTGCTGGCTACCTACATACGATTACCAAAACTCTTTCGAAACCAACGCAGATTCAAAGATTCCCAATGATAAACACCTTTGTGGCTTCACTGTCAAAGTACAGACCTAATAAAATCCATGTTTTATATAAAGTACAAATTTCTACCTGATACTCCTTGTCATGCATTTTTTTCAATTTAATATTGGGAATGACAATCCAGTAAGAGTCCAAGAACTGGACCGTACTGATACAAGTTTACCTAAGTGTGGTGCTATTTACGTGTGGAGATGATATTTTTCCGTCTGTCAGTCTTTGTGGTTTCTTTCAACTTAAAAAAACAAGTAAAGCAAATGGGTCTTACAGTAGATGAAAAAAAAACTAAGTACTTTCTGCAAACAAACAAATTCCTTAGAAGTCTTGGGACCCATATTATGGGTCGTATGACACCTATGAATTCGAAATTTTGAGAGACTTTGATTATTCCAAAATTAAAGGGGACTAACTCTTAACAATAGATATTATTTCGAGCTAAGTTATCAAATGAGAAATCAAGCTGCCTCTCAAGAAATGCTCACGCTCTACAAGGCTTTTACTATGCTTGTTCTGCTGTATGATGCAGAAGTTTCAAAAATAACCAATAGTGTTAAAAAGGCCTTAGAAGTTTTCATTAGAAAAAATCTTTGGCTTCTTTATATATTGTGGCAACGAACATTCTAATTCGATGTGCACATTGACATAATTAAACTTATCAAAATAAAGCGGTTTCACTGGTTTGATCATGTCGTATGAACAGAAGAAAATGCTTCAGGTTAAAAGGTGATAGATCGGTGACCGCTGATGGAGAACGGAAGTAGTCGTCCACATTCTTGGAGAAAGTGTGTTAGTTGACGAACGATGAAAGAATTCGATACTACCACCTACTGACAGCTAGCCATTACTCGGTTTGGCTGGAAAAGGACACGTATTTTTTTAAGCAATAAACTATCATCTGAAATAACTGTTTGTCATCATTTTTGTAAATATGCTAATTGTTTACTCCATGCTTAGTTTAAGGAAAATCAATTGAAATATATTTTGTCATAAATGAAGGGACGTTTGTGTTATATAGTATAATTTTGGATTCATTCATTTTTAAAGAGATATAAATCAAATAACTTTGAATGAGTATGTTATACATATGTACAGCAATAGACAGTACAACTACTGTTCGTTCTATATTTCCTTCAACAAGTCACCCGATGTCAATTGCGAAATGATCAAAATGGGTAGCTCATAACTTGCTTTTTATTCCCTTAGATTTCACTAATTCATCAGTCGTTTAAAAATGTGTACTAGTACAAAACGAATTAAGAACAATTATATTAACATGGAAACCTAAGTTCATGAGTACATTTTTATGTATATAGGTACCTATATCAATAATATTAGTGTGTCGTTTTTTAAAAGTATTGGAGAAGTCTTTATAATAAAAAGATTACAGCTTTAGACACATCTGCGATAAATTATATATTTATTATTTAAATTTATACTATAGTATATATGCACTTAAAACAAATTAATATAATTTTTGAAGTAATATCATGTTTCATGCAAATTTGAAAACTAATTACGTATTTATTACATTAATTAGTAAATACATTTACATAAATACATATACATTTATATATTTAAAGCCAATTAAGTCAATTTTTGAAGTATTATCACATTTTAATCTAATAAGTAGCTTAATTTTTTACTGAATACACAAAATTATACTTACATATCTACTTAGCTGAAAACTGAATTAAATTTAATTATCGCAGAATTTTAATTTTTTATGCATGTAATATTGTAGTAAGAAATTGTACATAAAAATGTACAAACATCTACAAAATTCAATATTTACTTAAGCATTAATTTTGCATACCTCGCAGCATCACTTGAGCAATGGTCGCTCTTTCAGTCATAAAGTTACGTATACGCACCGGTGCACATAAATTAATATTTAAAATTGTAAAATTCAAAGTGTTTACACTATAGCAAATATTTTTCATGTTAATTAAAAATGTTATAAAATTTAAAAGCAAAATTATTTCCTTGTTTTTTTTCATATTAATTAAAATGGTTCAAGTTCACCTTAACAAATTTTTTAGCACAATCTCATAGTAAGCAGCATTTCGCTTGCCAAAAGTCATAAAATATAAAATGCACATTTAATATACAAAAATATTTGTACATAACCTCCTTAGAAGTGAAACATACAAATATGTGTGTTTTAAAATTTAATCACAAAACACGTTAAATGGGTAGTGAAATGGGAATGTGGACTGGTATAGGGAAGGTGTTTCTGACGAGCTCAATAAAACCCATGTAACAAGCCACACACTTAAAAATATACAGGCAATAAAATTTAAGTATGACGCGGAGAGTGTACTTGTCTTTTAAAGTCAACCTAGCACAGAATGACACTCCTTGATATGAGCAACATTACACAAAAACGACAACGACACGGTCTTGTAGAAATTTACACACAACAACAATAAAATAATATAAACAAGTTAACAAGTTAATAAAATCGTAAGAATTTTTGAAATGTTTTTTTGCCAGAATTAAAAGAAAATTGAATTGTGGTTTGCCGAACAAAAACCGACAAATTCAAAAGTACCCACAAATGCGACAAGTCATACCTTCCAACGTACAAATATATATTTAAGTGTTCTGAACAAGCTAACATACTAACTAGTATTAAAAACGACATTCAGGTGAGTTTCATTCTACATAAAAACATCCAGTATACCCATAAGCTCACCGCAGATTTTAATAGTTTATGTGAAAAAGCTTTAAGATAAGTTTTAATCTTGTAATGAGTTTAGGTTTGGAAAAAAAATTTAATACTGTAATTGTAAATAATTAAGATGAAAAGAAGTTTTTTTTAAATATATTTAAAGGTAGAGTTAAAAATAAAATGAGCCTTAATAGTAAATTTAGTTGGTGAGTGCTTAAAGCTTATATACGTGGAATTATAAATTTTATGTGGTTCTAATTTTAAAAGAACATTACAGAACTTAATTAAATTAATTTAGTTTAATAATAGTCATGTATGCTTGATGTAAGTAAATGAATAGGGTTTTCTTTCCATTATTTTGGAAATCACATATTAATTTTTTCTTAATCTAAATCATTATAGGGAATTTGCGACGTTATTCCGGGCATATTTATAAGATATATGAGAGCATTGCTGCAATTAGTTGCCAGGTACCCAAATTTAAGTTTAAAATCAGAAATCAAGAATTTATTAAATACTTTTCCATATAATCGATTAGCATCGTTATTGAACTAGACCTTTTTTCTGCTAATGACAAGCTCCACTTCTGTTTGCTTATATGTGCGTATTTTTGCAATATGTTAACGAATTAAAAACTTATTCGGTATGTTGTTAATAGTAGTAGTAGTAGTAGTAGTAGTAGCTGTTCTTTATTTAAATAAAACAATATTTCATACAATTTTTTACAGAATTCTGATTTTTAAATATGTAATTTTAATTTTAATTAAGTAATAATTATAAGCATTATGACATTGACTTTCTGCCGGAGATTAAACAGTGCACATCAATAAACTAAGATTGTTAGTTCTAATATTAACAATAATTTAATTAGTTACTCCCTTATTATTGTAGGTGTTACTAAGTTAAGCTAATCAATATAAATGAATTAAAGTACATACTCATTTCCAACTCAACAATAACAAGTAGCAGATCACTTTAAATTGACTCCTAAAATTTACTTTGTTACCTAAAAGTATACTTTCATTTTTTAATATTATTCGCTATTTTATAAAGATTTCCTTTAAGTGGGGTGCAGACTATCATACTGGTGTGTCATACGAGTTGCGCTCTCTCTTGCTCAAATTTCTTCTAGCGACCGAATTTGAACAGGTATGACACACAAGAGTAGGCAAAATTTTTGAAGAGTGCTTTTGCGGGTAGTGCTGTGAAAATTTGTGTGTTTAAAATAAAATTTTAAAATTGAAAAAATTGATAGTTAACGTATAGGTTGTGCTTTGCTTATAATTGATTATAATTTTGTATATTTTATATATGCCGCGTTTTTTTTTGCGATCTTTATATTCACAGCTTTGGACATCCCACAAACAGCGATTACTTTTATTAACATTCGATGAAAGCATCTCAAAATGCTTTATCTGCATCCATATTCATATTTTTTTAAGGTTTATTGGTCATTAAGCACAGTAGTTAAAATGAAAAGATCAGTAAAGGACCGTAGTTAATTTCATTCACTACCTGTAAAGTTTCTTAAGAAATTTTTCATAAATAGATCATACAAATAATGTATATATATATATACATAAGAATGTATATATCTTCATTGTTTTTGAAGAAATTTGATCATTTCCATATATTTGTTAGTTAAAGGTTATTAACATTTAAAATTCATTTTTTAACATTCAGTTATTAACATTTAAAAATTTTAATAACAAGTTTTAACAAAGAAAAGCATATTTAGAATACAAAGTATTATATCTTAAATTTGGGTTATTAATTAATTAATTAATGTATTACGACCAATTTTCAATATGTTTTTTTATTACTGGGCTTAGATCATAAATTTAACGATGTTTATATTTAGATGTTTTTTTAAAAAAAATTTTACTTATAATCATCGTTCATAAATTAAAATAAAATAAAATAAAATATTTAATAAACTAAATAAAATATTTAATATATTACATAAAATATTTAATTGTATTTTAATTTTTTATAAGAATTTATATTTTTTTTAACTAAGATACAATTAAATATTTAACAAATTTATAAGTGTAATTTTAATAACAATAAATATAATAATAATAAATACATTAATAATAAAATAATAAAAAACATATTAAATTTATATTATAATTCTACATATTCCACCTGCTTACAATAAATTTGCAAGGCAAAAGTGCTCTTGTATGACGTATGAATCGTTAGGGGTGACAGACTATCATACACAACGCGTATGCGAGAGCTGTTCACCAAAATTTTGGTGAGCACGCCAACACGTTGGTAAAGGTGGCAGACTATCATACCTGTGTGTCATACGACGTTTTTCTCTCTCGTATGACATACCAGTATGATAGTCTGCACCCCACTTTAAGATTTTGGCCTTGCATGAGTACACTTGTGTTTGCGTTACAAAATTTGTTATGCCTGAAGTGAAACAGAAATGTTCAACTATTTTGTTTCTTTGTCTGAAAATTTTTGTTTTCTATTTTGCAATTCTGTTTTTTAAGACTTTTAAGTCAAACTTGAAATCGGTTAAAGTATAGAATTTATAGTGGCAACTTTTGTTTGTTTGTACCTCAGGCGATATTAGTTGTTCTTTTGATTTTCTAGATTTAGTTATT
>NC_051846.1:1838729-1847732 GCF_002237135.1 Teleopsis dalmanni
TATTGATGTTCTGGATGTGTAAATTAAGCCGCTCTTGCATTTTGGGCTGCTACTCAGAAAAATATCAGAAAAATCTAAAGAATTGTTTTGAACAATTATAGATTGAAAGTTGGAAAAGGTAGCTAACATCAAAAAAATATTAAATAAATATGTCAAATAAACATTTTATATTAATCTTTCTTCATTATAAAGCAAGTGACAAAGTGGGTACTACAGGCGATCAAGAGCAGTAACGCTGATGATTTCAAGTACTGTTCTGATTTACTTAAGCTTGGAAAGCTAACTTAAGCTTGGGTGACCCGCGGTTGTATGGTAAAATATTTTTTCGAAGAGATTTCTTATATCATTTCGAAATAAAGAAAAGATAAGAAAAAAAAGAAAAGGAAAGAAAAGAAAGGAAAGGAAAAGAAAAAAAAAGAAAAGAAAAGAAAAGAAAAGAAAAGAAAGGAAAAGAAAAGGAAAGAAAATAAAAGAAAAGAAAAGAGAAGAGAAGAAAAGAAAAGAAAAGAAAAGGAGATAATAGAAAAAAAAATAAATCGAAAAAATTTTAAAGAAAATTTGATATTAAGTCGTAGAAAACTTAGATATAGACTCTATTTAATTGTAGATAACGTAATTTTTTAATTTAACTAGAAACTTAGATAATATGTTGTCTATTAATTCCACATTTTTCTCTATAGATGCGATATACTATACTTTATAGTTCTGCGCCAAGTTTGTACTGGTGCGCCAGGCCTTCTAGAGCTTTGAGGGTTCAATCTGAGTGCTGTTCTTGCAGCATGGATTGTAGGTCTTCGAAGTGTGTGGCCAATCTGAACTGAAACGGTTTCTTGTTTTGTACGGCTTCACAAATCTTTGTTTCTAATTCTCTCATGCTATCTTAGACAAAGTATTCTGCGCACTTATTTATGTTGGTCTGTATTTTTGACCCAATGCGGTTGGAAGCTTTTCATCTTTCACATCCATAGAAGAGCATAGCTTTTATATTTGATTCGGAGTTTCGTTTCACGAAATTGGCAGACCTACTCTATTTGAAATCTCCATTATACATTTCTAAGAAATGGTTTGAGGAAAATTAAAGTCACACAATGGCTTTTGATGTATTCCATCTACCGAAAATTGAATAGGGTTATTAACACTTGAACCTTTAGCATTTGGAATCTTTCATTATGAATTTCAAAAGGCGTGATTTTAGTGGAGTTTTAGTGTCACACAGAAATTTGTTATATTCCATTTACGAAAAGTAAAGCTAAACTTTTTCATCAACCTGCTAACTTTTTCCATTTATTAATGTATTCCATATATTTCTATATTAAATTTAATCAATCTTAATATTTGTGTACATAAAAAGGATTTATATTTTCCTCTGATTGTTTTATATTTTTTTAGTTTTTTTTAATAAATCTTAACTCGAATACAAGTGATGAAGTAAAGTCAGTCTCTCTGTTTGTAGTTTTATTTATTGTTTGATTTTTTAATGCTTTTCTCAAGGCATGGAAAGTTAACATCTGAATAGAATATTTTAACAGTGCCTTATTTCTTCTCAGTTCTTTTTTTTATGATATTGCACTTAAAACAACCACGTAAACGATTTTTATGGTTCTAAGCAAAATTGAATTGCAACGAAGCATTGCAATACGAGTAGTCCTGGAGGATGAACGACGGCACTACTTCGATTACGGCATGTAAAAAAATTCAGAAGCAATAATGTTTTAAAGAAAATTTCATTGATGTACAGGCATTTTCTGGATGTGGCTGTCTTTTATGGTCTTATATGGATGACTTTACTGGTGGAAGAAAAAAGGATTTAAAAGGATTGAATTTAATAAATATTAAACTCAAGTATCGACAATAGATATTTTGTAATTTTCTTTTATAAATTTAATGGACCATAAATTTATTTAGTTAGGAAATATTTCTAGTAAACTTCTAATGCAGACATAACTACAAAATATAGTTTTTGTTTTAACTGACTTTCTACAAAAAATCAATAAATTTTTAATATTTGAGCAAGTCAAATGTATAAGAGCAACGTACATTTATAAAAAAGGAATAAATGCGTTATTCCGCACTACGTTGTTATGGTGTTTCATTAGCTGTTTAGTGCTAAGAAGTATTGAATTAATTTTTGTTATGTTCGGTCCGTTGTTCATTAATTTCACTTTCTCTTATATTTTCCTTTACAGTTTTTGTTATTAAAATTTAAAAAGCGCATTACTTGAGAAAAATCCTAATAACAATTAATTAAGTTTAAATTAATGAATTAATGAAGTATTAAATAAAATAAAATAAAAATTGAAAAAATTGATCAATCTTTTAAATTCTCATTAATTTGTTGAAGCTATTTAAAATTTAAAAAAAAAAATTTTTTTATCACCCCAGCAACATCTATCAAGTCCAAACATACGTTTTAACCGTCCTTCTTGTTTTATTGTTTTACATTTCCGGAAACCTTAAAATTTTAAAAGATCATCCTAAGAAAGATATTCAAATTCCAAAGTAGGTCAGAAACTCTGATCATCATCAAGCGAATCAAGTTTAAAGCATACAACTCAGTTTTTTCCAACATTAGGCGTACTCCCAAAAGGATGCAATTCGATTGCTGAGTGGGTAATTTAAAATTACACCTAAATTGACATTATGAGCTCTGGAAGTCTGATCACCAAGCCTGACTATTAAATACGAAGTAATATATTGTTGTAGTATATGGGAAAAGAAAGAGTTTGTATATCAGAAAGATAAAGGATATATGTCGTTTTTCGTCGACTAATTAGTGACATTTTCGAACACTGCTTTTAGTAATTCTGAATTGCACACTCTTAAATCAATTGCAATATATATTTTATAGGAAAGATATGCTAGGCTTTAAAGTATACTTCTATAAAATCATCTGAATAACTTATTATCAGAATTCAAGGGAGTTCTTATTAAAGTAGACCATCAGTGGTCAGTGGTCACAGCCACTATTGAGTAAAAGTGTTTTAGACACTAACTCGTGTTTGATCAAGCAAAGAAGAAGAAGAAGAATGAGAATAAGAAGAAGAATGAGAATAAGAATAAGATGAACAAGAAGAGAAAGAATAAAAAAAAGAACACTGATTATGAATATTATGTTAGTTAAAAAAATATAAAAGATTGAGAAACATTGGTCTAAATTATTTAAAAAAATTTATATCCATTTTAACAATTCTTTATCTCTTCAACAATCTCTTCATCTTCAAGCAATGGATGAATGATTTATTGGAACCCAAAATTCTTTCATATTTTGAAAAAAGGTGGTTTCACAATACGTTAGAGTGCTTGTGTAAGTAAAATGAGACACAAAGGAAGGAGTAAGATTGCTAGCTTTAGCTCATTTATAAATACGTTCCATGTATATTTTATATAAACATATATATTCATATACATATAGATAGATATAAATTTATAGATGAAAAGTGAAACAATTAATAAAAAAGGAATTGGCTATACTTACTTAAAGCATTTTTAATAAATTTCTTTTAGTTCAATAATATACTTTTACACACTTCCTTGCCACAAAATAATAAACTAAGAGAATTTGCTTTCTTTATTTACACAGGACGTAGCAACAGCTGTGTCACTTGTGGGATAATAAATAGAATCATCAATGCTTCAATAAAATATAATAAAAATATATGAACATACAGGGAGTTTTATGTAAGCATGCCTTAAACTGAGGAAAATTTAAGAAAGAGAAAAAAACATATAAAAGGAATCACCTTTCAATATTTGTCAAGATACCGGGTATTAAGCAGAACTCTGGCAAAAAAAAAAAGAATTTGAAACTAAATTATTTGAAAAAATGATATTTTATTTAATAAAATTTTAAAATATGACATTAAAATATTTTGTTATGTAGGTCTGCATAGAAGTAAACTGTTATTACATTAAAAAAAATAATATAAATATTATTGACATTACCTTGGACTTCATGCGATCGATGGGTACTTCATTCACGACTTGAGTTTTTGTATATCACCATGGTACCATGAACATGGCACGATTTTTTTTCTTTGTTGTTGTCTACAGCGTAGCCTCAGTTGTCAAGAACCCCACCCCAACACTGGCGAGCATACCGGGCTAGCCACCGTGCCATAAGCGGCTTCTGAGGGCGTTAATTCTAACAACAGGTGGACACAACAATTTAAAGGATAATAAGGTGTTCAATATTAGAAGGCTTCAGGACTTCATTCGGAGCACCTAAACAATATGCGCATAACATTAACATTATCGTATTATCGTTAAACTGTTACTGAGTTCTTTTTGTGCTGAACTTTTTAGTAAAAGATGGGAAGACTCAACGAAATGCAGGCTGAGTCTGTATGCAATTTGGCCACTTTCCACTAAAAGGAAATCAATTCTCTCACTGAGATGTCCTTAGATATATCAGTCTTATAGTAAGTTTGCTTATAAGTCATTGCATATTAAGAAACCATCTCCCCTTCAATCATACCTGTGACAGCTATGGGAAAGACGATGAAAGTGCTTCTCTTCTGCATTTTCTTTGCTTAATAATTTAGTGGTCCCTTTCTTATGGTAAGTTTGCTTATAAGTCATTGCATGTTAGGAAACCATCTCCCCTTCAATCATACCTGTGACAGCTATGGGAAAGACGTTAAAAAATCTTCTTATTTGCTTTGGCTTTGCTTAATAGCTTAGGGACCCACTTCTTTGAGAATGTTTATCAACTTCAAGACCTCCCACTAAACAGCATTCTAAGCATCGTTAAATATGCTTTTAAACCTTGAGTTTTTTCATTATACGAAAACAATATGTTCCAATAGGTTTAAGTGGAATCTCTTTGGATCGCCGGTATAACCTAACCTAAACTAAGCTCTTGATATACAAAAATATTAGTAAAATATAAAAGTAGCAAAAATTTTACAGCAAAGACATTTATCTCAAAAACAAAAATTTTTCAAATTAATTAATCTACTTTGATTAAAGAATTATAAAAATCAATGCAGGTGTAAGGTTCTCCGCTGAATCATTTTTGATATGTTGGGACTAATGGTCTTTATTGAATATGTGATATCCAGTACTTCGGTAAATATTGAAAATGTGCTACTCCCCACTCACACGTTTTTTTTAGTTTAAGACTAAACACTCTGTGCAATAAAATCTTCACATATATATAAGTAAAGAAATCCCATAAACTCAAGCCAAATTCTATTTGACTTTAATTATTGGTTAATAGAGAAATTTTAATAATATACAAATTAATGATATAATTAAATCTAAACTGGTATCCGTATAAGCTACTACATTTATTCTATTAAATTAAATTAGTTTAGATAATATACTTTGATAATTTAATTACATGTTGAAACCTTAATCCATGCCAAGTAATTACCTGTTAACAAATATTTTGCATACTCCTTTATCTAGATACTGAAAATCGTTTAAAATTCCATTAAATCCAAATAGATCAAGGTATAATAACGTATAACTTATCAGTAAAAGACAAGTATAATGTGATTGTTTGTAATGTGACAATGGATTTCGTATATACAGAGGTATCTGTAAGGTACATTTCAGTAATTATTTGATTGATAATATCCTTGCTTAATAAGAGAAGCTCAGTGGGCGTTCTCTGTTCGTTAGACCGTCCATATATTAGTAAATGGAGTACAAAGTCAGAATATATAGGTAACTCAATACAATATAGATTAACAATTGTTGATTGTATTTATACTTACGTACGTTATGGGTAAGTATACGTACGTTGGGTATGCACTTTTCACATATCCAACACTGTTTAGTCTCACATTGAAAATGACCAAAGCCTAAAGCCATAAAAACAATCAACAATCGAACGTTGTCAAATGGAATTAGTTTGCTTTGGTTGGGATTTTGGGGATTTTCTTACTTTAATGTTATAGCATTTCCGTCTGTATTTATCGCTGCAGATATTTAACTTCTATATACAACGAACGCATATGTCAAAATGTATCTTATCACAAATGTGCCGGTAAAATTTATTTATTTGTGGCATGGAAAATATTTAGTTTAAGAGAAAATTTTAACTTAAGAAAATTTTAACTTTCTCTTAACTCCGAAAATAAAAGCTGTTAATAGCATTGAAAAAGAGAGAGAGCTTTAAGTACATTGTGAAGAGAGAGCTATGAAAAAGATTTTGTTTTAAAACATATAAGAAATGATTAAATAAATAAATTGTTTGAATGTTAATAATGATGAGAGAAATAAAATATTTAATTATGTTATATTATTAATTAAAAATTAATTTAATCAATATTTTAGAAAGTCCGCTAATATTGAAAAATTTTTCAAAACCAATTATTTAATAATTTATAATCTAGCGAAATTTTGAACTTACCATACAGCTGTTTTAAATACCGCCAAATCATTATCAGTGGACCTTAGAAACATGTACTGGTTTAGTTGTGCGTACATAATTTTTGGACTACAAAAACTGAAAAGGTGTCTAGAAGCGAACGCTGTAAAATCAGTATGCAAGATTTTCATAAAACTTTATATGGAGGTTTAGTTTTCATGGCAGGCAGTAGGATACACAGTATCGGCGGTAGGCAATCTTCTATATTCTTCTCAATGTTTCACATATAATATGTTCAAGTCGGATGCCGAGTATTAGCGGAAGGGGATACTCTAGATTCTCTTCAGACTTCAATATTTTCAAGCTGGAGATGAAGATTCGAATGGTGACCATGAACGAGCAGGAGGTTAGAAACGGCCAAATTTGGTCTACTGCCTTTGATATGTGGATGTGGGATTTTTCAGTCTTCACAGAAAAAGATAAAAATCGTGTTAGGAAGAATCAAAAAGCTATAGCAAAGATCGAAAAGAATAACATATAAATACTGTCATGCAAAGGAAAAATGGTAAATTAGTGCCAAAGCTAAGCACGATGACGAACACTGTGAAAAAAAAGAAACCTAAGTTATCAGCAATGGTCAAATTGACTAATTTTGAGCAAAAGTCACATGCCACGGTTTCGGGAAGATTCCATAAAGAGTAAAATCTGAAGAAGGGGTGTATATGGATCTAATTCCAATTTGATTACCAATGTATTCACAGGTAGCCAATGTAGCTAATATTGACAAAGTCAAATCTGACGAAAGAATTGCTGAAGAATTGGTTATACTTAGGTTGAACGGTAAAGGCGTATGTGTACATTAAAGAACTGGTTTTAGAGTAGGTAGTTTTCAGAAAGGTGTCATGGTTGTTTGATATGGCAGTAAGATGTCCTTCAATTTCCTGACGGTTACGATCAAAATATTTGAGGGACAACAGCTCGATTTTATCGATATGTACTCTATCTGAAGTTTTGAAAGAAACATTTATAGTGACACTTATCGAAGAAATTTTAATGTTTATGTAAACGTTTATATTAGACATATTGAATGGCGCATAGTACCGCTAGGGTTCTTCTTCATATACAAAGTATTGAAAATACTTGAAAATACCACGACATTTGTTGTTTTTGTCAGTTGCTGAATAATGTGCTGAACGTGCACTTATATGAGTATTTTACTGAAGTTGAAAAATGGGTATTGGATTTGATTGATCTTAAAGTTATGGAATTTATTCGACATGGATTACATATCTTGCCTGAAAGTTGGAAAAGTAATAGTTTCTGACAAGACATTCTTTTTTTATACTCATAAGTTTTTTTATTCTAACAACTTATGGTGGGACGTTGGGACACCGCACCGTAAAACAAGTGGCCCCACTGAAGTGAAGGATTAGCCGAAGTCGATCGGATATCGTTATTGAGTTAAAGCTGAAGTGGCTTCCGTTTGCATAACTACAATTCTTGTTAATGCAAGCTGCTCATTTAGCTTTAGGTTGCCTGCCAAGACATCACCAACACAATGGTGTCCCAAGACCGTCTTCCTCCTAGTTGCCAGTGCTGAACATTGGCACAATATAGGTATGCACCGCTGTCACATTTTCTTCATGACATAGTCTGCAAGTGTCTTCCTCAGCAAGAGTTATCTTTTTGAGGTGATGGCGGAGACGTGAACAATATGAGTTCTAACAAACAATATGAGTTTATTTTCATATAAAAGGTTTAAAACTCACACACCCACACGCACTCCGTAGACACAACCAGCTTATCTGCAAAGTTAAGCTGTTCTGCTATAAGCAACTTATTCACCCTCTACTCACCTACGCCTTCCCCATTTGGTTTGCAATCTCTTCCGTCCAAATGGAAAGAATTCGCCTGTTTGAGCGGAAACTTCTTCGGGATTGCACCAACTACAAGCGCAAGCCAAACGGAAAGCACTTTTCCATCTCTGTCTTTTACGACAATGCCAAGATGACTTGCATTGACGAGTACCTTTTGACACTCGCTCGTAGGTACCTCACCTGGTTCCACGACCTCCCCCCTGACGTCTATATTCCTATATAACCCTTCCTGAAGATCTTGTTCTAACCTTACGCTTTGAACCACCCCAATACCTGTCCCACTACCTCAATGAGTGGGACTGTAACCTCCACTCCATTCCCCTATATAACCGCGGCTTTCGTGACCCCAGTCACAAAGTTTACCGCTAACCTCGTCCCCGCTCATCTATTCTATGGAGAATTGAGATGGAATAATCCATATACTCGCAGTGTTTTGATTTTAATTCTTGTTTTTGTATATTTCGTAAGTATCGTGCTTAAGTATTTCGATTTATTTCAGCACAATTTTAATTTACATATAAGCTTTACCTGTAAATTCACACACAGTCACAATAGCAAAAAAGGATGTAGGAGAAGATTACCTGACTTAGTCATTTTTAACCAGTTTAATTACGAGGAATTTGTTTTACTCAAATAACAATTTAATTTGAATTAAAAAAAAATCAAATATATAACACATAACCTTTTCTAATTGAGTTTTCATCCGTAATAGAAAAGGATTCATATGACGGCATATGCACGAACATAACCATGAAAAATATCTGGTAACACATATAAAAACCAGTGGACCGCATCCTTAAAATACACACA
>NC_051846.1:1847832-1850302 GCF_002237135.1 Teleopsis dalmanni
GTTATTTGACATTTTGCAAATTATGTTAGGGTGTTCACCGCACACCTCCGCACCTTAGAGCAATCGTCACTGAGTAAATACCACTGATTTTGATAGACTGAGTAAACTCGCTATAATTTTTATACATTGGGGTACTGCAAGTAATCCTGATAAAGTGATCCATTTTTTATCAAAAAATAATCTAGGAAATTATACTTATATATATTATATAAGTTTCTAATTTTACTTTTATACTAAAGTAGCACACATTAAATCTATAAATTTATGGAAACTGGAATTATTACAAGTACCTTATTATTATAAGATTCTTTCCGTTTATTAAAAATGAAATTTATATAACTTTTAACACATATATGTAATTTGGAATAAAGTGCAGTCTTAAGCACCACATAATATTCTGTGGCAGAATATAAAAACGTTGCAATGAGTGATCTCAAGCATATACAAGTCAAAAGAAGTAGTTGCGCGAAAACACTGCACTGCTTACATCCACTTTTCAAACACAACAACCTTAGCGCGAAGAACAGAAGGCTAATTTATAGCCAGATAATTAGACCAGCACTACTTTATGGGAGTGTCGCGTATAACAAAGCTGCCGACTCTACTTTCCGAAAGCTACAAGTTGCTTAAAGTCAGGCTTTCCGAAGGTTCTTCAAAGTACCGCACGAATAGCATGCTAAGAGACTTTTGAATAGATCCGGTCAAAAAATACATAAGGGACAGAGCTCTGAAGCTATATGCGAAAACCAACAGATTGCCCTACCTAGTACTATCTTATCTTAGAGTAATCACTAAACGCAGAGTGCGGTACGCAGATCTTAGATCAATCATTGAATAATCACGAAGATTATGAGGAATACTCACATTAGTCAGTGAGATGGGTGGGACTCTGCAGAATCTCCCCAGCCATCATAGAGTAAAAGTGCCCAGATGCACTAACTCGGAATAGGCTCAACATAACATAACATGAGTGAACTAGTACATCGAACCCCTAAATCTTTAGCCCTCTATTTTGATGATACTGTATTAATCCTCCTGCTTCATTCCAATATTTAATATCGAATATAACAACTTATTAATATACCCTTAAAGAAATATTTATCCAAATAACGGACACTGCTTGTAATTAACATAAGGTACATTCTCATATCTGCGTTAGATAAATTTGGAAATACAAATACAGCTGGTAGTTTCTTATGCGGTAATGCTTAAAATAATTCATAACTTAATCTTAAATAGTGGTTTTAGTGGGTGCAAGTCTCATACCGCTACAGTCGTACTCTAAGACAGGGTCTTAAGTAAACTAAAACTGCGATATATATGCATTGTACATTATAAGTTTCTGGCATAGACTAACTTACTAAATAAAATTTAAAATTTTTATTTATTTATATTTAAATTGCAGCATTTTTTCTCCATAAACAGATGTGGATTATTTATGCCAATTAGCCAAGTAATGGTATTTATTTTTTTTAAGATTATTAAAAGAAATAATCTTCAGATTTGAAATTCTATACACAAACATATGCATTATATCTATTGCACACAGTTCGTGAAACGAATAAACACAATTATTTTTAAATATTTTAGATTTAATTTATTATGGTTATTAAATTGTGAAATTTAATTTTAGGTTTGTTTATTTTAATTGTTATTGTCTGTTGTAATTTTTTTTTCAAATATTTCAACAAAATTTTTATAAAAAATTTTCGAACATTAGTGAGCTATAACAACAAAAATTTTTTTTATATTATTTTAATTAATTTAAGTTTTGGCTAACCATACATTTTTTATATTAAATTAAATTTTAACGTCAGTTATAACGGTAGTGACTATTTTTTTAAAAGAAACTATTGTATTTAATAAAGAGGTTTCGAACAACAAAAAATTTTATTTATTTTTAATAAATTGAATTTTTGGCTGACTATATATTACTAAATACCCATCATCATTGGTCTTGGAATTATTTCTTATGTTTAATTATAACACTCTATATCAGTCTTTTCTTTAACACTCTATATTTCTATAACACTCTTAATTAATATTAATATTTAGGTACATCTTTTATTTAAACTGATAATTAAATAATTTTTTTTTAATTATGTATTGTCACTATATACTAAAATTATAATTATATATAATGATAACTGGATATAAGTCTTCAGATTTATATTAAACAATTTTTTTCCAACGTCTTTAATTTTAACTGATATTTGTTATACTTTTTTATATAGTTTGTCATTATAATAAATTATGTTATATGTTATTATGTTAAAGTTATTTTTTTTTTAATTTTTTCTTTAGATCTTTAATTTTAACTGATATTAGAATAAATTTTTTGTATAGATTATTTTTTTAAATTTAAAAATTTTTTATTTATACATTTTATTATAATATTTAATTATTATAATAATTAATAATAATATTATAATAATTAGTTATAGTCATTTTAAAATTCTTTTCAACATAT
>NC_051846.1:1850402-1857668 GCF_002237135.1 Teleopsis dalmanni
AATCACAATTTCCATCGCTGATCCTTTGTGCTATCTACCGCCACCAATTGAACAGAAGATACTCCACCTCCTTCTGAATGAAGAGCAAAATATCAGCTGTTTCGAACATTCTAACATTAGAGCGGGATAAGCAAATCCCAAACCAGTTATCTTCTCCTGATCCAGATTAAAACCAGGCAGTTACAAAAAATAATACTTAGATTCGCTTCTAAATGGAGTGGATGTTCCGTTTTCATAAACAGACCTATATTGCTGAGTTGGTTATGCAGGTCATGATGATCTGTATCCGTATTATCCACTGACTTATTATCTCCAAAAGCCAAAATTATTTTATCGAGGCAGTCGTGTCCTATAATCCACATCAAAAATCGTTTAAAATTATGCTACTAAAGCCAAATTCATAGAACTGTCAGGTTGGTTTTTCTTTACCTACTAGGGGAGTTGTTACTTTTTTCGGCATTGGTCGTATACTGATGTTTCAGTCTATGTACGTACGAACGCTATTGTTGTGGGTCAATATTTGAACTCAAGTAAGCTTTTTGGATATAAGGCGGATAAATTTCAACGATTAAAATCAATTTTAATACTGGGATGAAACTGTCAACTGACCAGTTAGCTGTTTCAACCCAGCTAACAGAGCTATCATCCTTCAATGTTAGGGACAAACTTAAGGTTAGTTCGTTTTTACTTAAATAGAAGAGTTTTGGTGTTATTTTCGACTTTGTTTACGAACAGACCTTTTTGTATGTGTTTAAGTGGTCTTCTTTATCTAGCATATAAGCAATATTTTTATACGTGCAATGTACAATAGCTGCAGGAGATTTCCAGGAATCGTATAATTTCTTATATATTACTTTATTTCTAATAAATTTGATTCAACTTTTTGCAGCATTTCAATGTTGGCTGATGTGGTGGTCTGTATAATATAGTTTAAATTGATGTAATTTTGCAGAGATTGTTCTAGTTTCTGTTCTATCAACTTGGGTGAAAGATTTTGTAGTACCAAAGGACTGTACAACATAGTCTAAATTGGATTAATTATGCTATTTAATAGAAAAAGTTCATAATCTAGAATTATAACGTATTGAATTATAGAGCTTTAACAGTGAAGATTGAGTAGATTAAGACTAATTTGCATTTATGAAGTTTCTATAAATATTATTAGACTATTTTTTTATAAAAAAAATGTTTTGATTTTCACCATTATCTGTAAGAAAATTCACAAATCCGATTAAAATTCTAATTTACGAAATACTTCCATTAAGAATGAGTTACTTATAACAGCATTTTTAATTTAAATAATTAATTTATTAGGATTATTAATTCACGATTAATTATTATTTCAATGACACTATGAGATTTTTCTAACACACATTTATTTAATTTTCAAATGAATTTCAAGTTTCTTAGATACTTCTATTGCTTGACCTATGACCTCTTATTTGATTATACATTTTATTTGTCTCATTGGATCAAGATATGTTATTGAAAACTTTATTCTTTTATTTTCCAATTTTATTCAAAGTATTTAATAAATTTTAAAAATTTTCCACTATTTAACATCGATTTTTTGACTTCGCTATAGAATTCTCTAGAAAAAATATCTCGAATGCTTCTGAAGCTTTAAATTAACTAAATTGAATTGAATGAAATTAAACCAATTCAATTTTGTATTTATTTTCATGATTTCATGGATTTGATTTGTATCTATAAAACGTAAAAATTACAAAAATATAAAAAGTGTTCTCTGTCGAGCAGGAAGAAAATTGGTAGCAATAAATTGTCAATAAGACCAATTCGAGGTTTATACCGGCCACGTGTTTTTGTTTTTATTATGCTTAATGTTGTCTAAAATAGGTGAATTACTCTTGACTTTTGAGTTTTCAAGCATAAACTAACAAAATAAATTTAATAGAAATTTAAATCCATTTACCCTTAATATCCTGAACGGACTGTCACGCAAAAGACAAACTTGTTCTACGGCAGGGTCTGCTTGCAATATTGACTCAAGTGGTGTATCTGCATCTTCGCTATCAGCACGTCTGGGACTTGACACACGCTCAATTATCATTGAAAATATCCAGAACTGTAAATATATATAAACCAAACAAAATACATATATATATATATATATATATCTATGTGATAAGAGAGTACTACATTCATTTGTAGATAACATTTTATAATTAGTAAAATTTTTTTTATTCACACTTATATATTAGATATTCACTTACCTTCCCTTTTGATTTTATCGAACCAGATCCCAGTGCCGGCTGCGACTCCATGAGTTCTGGTGAAATGGCACGATTGCCACTGTATAAACCGTTTAATAGTTTTGGCATATCGAAATTGGATATGGTGAATGGTGTGATGTCGAGGCGTCTAGAGACGAAAAAAAAACGACTGTTAGTCAAGTACGAAAAGATAATTTTTTTACAAACAAATGATAATTCAATGCCTGATAAAAGGTATACGTATCATTTAATTTAATGCAATTATAATAAACCATTGATAATAATACTGCTTATCAATTTATTTATTTATTTTTTGACAAAACGATTTTCATCATTAGGAAGAAATGATGAATTTATTTTAATATCTACATATGCAGAAGATAAATACTACTTGCATATTATTCAGGTAATAGTTTTCTAATTGTTATAATTTCACAATAAATTGTAATTATAATTCAAAAATTCTTTTTAAATAAGTCTGTACTATAGAATGATTCTCTCTTTAATTTATCAACGATTTTAGATTAATTTAAAATTTTTAAGCTCAAATCTGTAAATCTAAATTAAAGTTTCAAATGGTGATTATTAAAAAAATTATTGTTATTTATTTTTAATTAAATTATTAATCAAAAAATTATTATTTTAAGAGATATGAATTGCGTGCTTTTACCAAACTTGTTATGTACAAATAGATAAACCTTTATGTATTGGGATACTTTTCCTAAAAAATTTTTCTAAAAAAAAATCATTCTATAGAAAAAAGGTTTTAAGAAATATTTGAAAATCTCCCTTATTAACATAAAAAAAGTGGAATATAGAAAAGGATATCTGAAGTAAACGCAAAAGCATGGACGCACAAAGATGAAGCAGCACTGGGAGTGTTTGTGTGAAAAGTTCTTCGTAAGATCTTTGGTCCTTTACTAGTTGCCGACAATTACCTTGGATGCGGTAATTGAATCATGAAGATTTTCCATAAAAAAAATGCCAATAAATCGTGTCTCCGGTGGAGTCATCAAATTTTGGGGACACTAACTGGAATTGATATATGAAACTGGAGAAGGGCGTTCACGCAGCAGAGACGCCTGGACAGACATGTTGCGTCAGACTGAAACTTTAACGGATTGTGATGACCGAATAAATAAGTAGGTGAGTATATCGAGGGTAAAAATGTTAATCTGTATATTTTGAGTAAAATAAATTTTTTTATGTTAAACCTTTGAAATTTCAATTGTTGAACCTTAATCCATCATTGCTAGAGACCCAGATATATAATCTAAAATGGTTTATATAATGTTCAACAACACTAAACTCTTTAAAAAAAAATTTATAATGCCTTACAGTAAAATTATTTATAGCTAATAAAACGATTTTCTATTCAGAAAGTATTTAAATACTTCCAATATGTAGTCAAAAAACTGCGAATCACTAGAACTAATTCTAATATTCTTATACTGTATATAGTCGGTATCATTATTTTTTTTAATATCACAGTTGCACCAGAAAATATGTTGAACTCACACAGCCCAATGGCATATTGTGATACAATTCCGCATTTTCTCACCTTCTTAGCACTCCTTAGTGGAACCATTTTGTTTCCAATATAAACCATTCTGTAGTTTAGAATCGATGGTGTTCTAATTCTTCAAAGTATCAATCTCCAAACAAGTGAAAGGGTCTGAAGAGGGCCAGATAGTTATATATAAGTTATATATAACTTTATATATAACTTATAAAGTTTTATATAACTTTTTCGTTTATATAACTTTTCTCATGTCACGTCTATACTAATCAAATAATGATCTGTAAAAACAGACTTTATAAGAATAAAAGCTGTTTTTAAGTCAACTGTAGGTCTATCAGTTCCCACAGAGTTAACCATTTCAATAATGAAAGCAGAACAGAGGCAAGTGCTCGTCATAAGAGTTTTTATAGAAGCGACTATTTTAGGCACCTAATCTGGTAGCGGTTAAGATTAGATGTGATTAAGATTAGATGCGGCGAGATTAAAACTGATGTCATAAGATTTACGCTTTTGCCTACTATTCATTTTCTGTTGTACAGTTGCTACAGCTACCTAACAGAACTTTTCAAGAAGGGAACCCGGAAGGCTTAACAATATTCCGCAATTTCAGTGTAGTCTGGAACCCAAAATAAAAGGATGTTGTCTGCAATTGTCAGTGATTTGATGAGACTTATCTGTGAAAATATACATATATAATATACATATATATTATATAGTGTCTTTTTAAGCTTTACTAATGTCATAGATAACTTTAGCTTTAATTTCAATAATAAACTTCAGAACTACAATAATAAGGTAAGTTGAAAGCTTAAAAAATATATTTTAACTATCCGAAAATGCGTTACCAGGTAATCCGAATAAATATTTTTATCTCAGCAAATAAAAACAATAATATTTATTTATTTTATTTGTTTCATTTAGACAAGTCATTTAAAAAACATAACAAAAAAAAAAACAAAAATTAGTGGACTGAATTTATTGTTTTTGCAGTTATTGCACCCTTTAGATACATTTTGATGTGTTTAGGTAAACGTGGAATTTCACAATATATTTAATGGAGTTGCGTGTGGTCTGAGTTATGTATTTCTCTTTATATAAATAAAAAATAAAAGGATAATGACTTTTCATAATTAATAAATGTAGGCATGATGGTTACAAAGTCCCAAAAGGAACCGAAATTTGCATTCATTTAATGTAATGCGTACATATATATATATATATATATATATATATTTAAGTTCAGATTTTATAATTAATAATAATGAACACAAAATTTTATCTGCTCTGAATTGAGTGATGTAAAAGTGATATCATTTAATTAAATTAAGTTTTTCTTTTTTCAAATGTATTCAGACAAATTAAGTACTGATTATTCGAATCGCAATGTAGCTTCTTTCAAATGTTCTAACATCGCATATGAGCAATTTCCGGAATGGTTAAAAATTTTTTCATTTTAAATAAATACTTGAGATATCATATTACAAAATTCTTTAAGAATAAACTAATAAATATAGACTCATTAACAGAGAAGGGAAGTTTTTAGCAAGATTTTAAAAAGGGGATCCTAATAATCTAATACCTGGTAAAGTATAAGTTTTTTTTTGGTTTGTTTCCTTTTTCCCTGATTTTTGTCTAATACTGTGAGAAATTATTCTAAATCCTGGTAGAATTTAAATATAAACATCTGGGTGTCCAAAAAATCAAAATAAGCGTGAATATAAAATAAGGTCCGCCTGCAGGGTCAAAAAAATGGTGTATATATTTCGATCAATTAATGAAGTAATAGCTCCTCCTAAAACAGGTTATGATAATAATAAAAATAATGTTTCAATTACTTATTTTTATGGATTGCCATAAAAATTATTCGACAACGTATTGTTAAAATAAAATATGGTAAATCATATTAGTCTTACGCAGGCAAGTATACAAGAAAGGGATTTGATGCGGCTGAAGCTCCAAGTCCCCACCAAATTAATCTATAAGCAATAGGCACATAAATACAATATAGATTGAACATCGTTATCGGCAGTGATATATGAATATGTAGCGGGTTGTGGAAAAAGCGAAAGATTCTGAAATTGATGGCACTTAATTTCTAGTAATGAAGTACTTTTTTAACATTTTAGCTATTCTATCATTCACAACAAATCATATTGTTATGAAAAATAATAAAAATCCTAGCAGTAAATACCATTGATTGCAATAGACTGAGTAAACTCGCTATAATTTTTATACATTGGGATAATGCAAGTAATCCTGATAAAGTGATCCACCTTTTATCAAAAAATAATCTAGGAAATTATACTTATATATATTATATAAGTTTCTAATTTTACTTTTATACTAAAATAGCACGCATTAAATCTATAAATTTATTGAAACCGGAATAATTACAAGTACCTTATTATTATAAGATTCTTTCCGTTTATTAAAAATAAAATTTATATAACTTTTAACACATATATGTAATTTGGAATAAAGTGCAGTCTTAAGCACCACTTAATATTCTGTGGCAGAATATAAAAACGTTTCAATGAGTGATCTCAAGCATATACAAGTCAAAAAAAGTAGTTGCGCAAAAACACTGCACTGCTTACATCCACTTTTCAAACACAACAACCTTTGCGCGAAGGACAGAAGGCTGATTTATAGCCAGATAATTAGACCAGCACTACTTTATGGGAGTGTCGCGTATAGCTAAGCTGCCTACTCTACTTTCCAAAAGCTACAAGTTCCTCAAAGTCAGGCTCTTCAAAGTACCATGGTACATCTGCACGAATGACATGCCATGTCATAGAGACTTTAGAATAGATCCGGTCAAAAAATACATAAGGGACAGAGCTCTGAAGCTATATGTGAAAACCAACAGATTGCCCTACCTAGCACTATCTTATCTCAGAGTAATCACTAACCGCACGGGGCCATATGCAGATCTTAGATCAATCATTGAATAATCACGAAGATTATGAGGAATACTCAAATTAGTCAGTGAGATGGGTGGGACTCTGCAGAATCTTCCCAGCCATCATAGAGTAAATGTGTCCAGATGCACTAACTCGGAAAGGGCTCAACATAATATAACATGAGTGACCTAGTACATCAAACGCCTAAATCTTTAGCCCTCTTTTTTGATAATACTGTATTAATCCTCCTGCTTCATTCCGATATTTAATATCGAATATAATAACTTATAAGTATACCCTCAAAGAAATATTTATCTAAATAACGGACACTGCTTGTAATTAACATAAGGTACATTCTCATATCTGCGTTAGATAAATTTGGAAATACAAATACAGCTGGTAGTTTCTTATGCAGCAATGAAATCATTGATAATTTAATCTTAAATAGTGGTTTTAGTGGGTGCAAGTCTCATACTGCGGAAATCGGACTCTAAGACAGGGTCTTCAGTAAACTAAAACTGCGATATATAGGTATATATTGTACATTATAAGTTTCTGGCATAGATTAACTTACTAAATAAAATTTTGAATTTTTATTTATTTATAT
>NC_051846.1:1857768-1862627 GCF_002237135.1 Teleopsis dalmanni
AATTAGGCGTTCAAATTAATTCTACCAAAAATTACCAAAAATTAAATCATACTAGAACTTTATTTTTGTTAGTCTTGTGGACGGGAAGTGCCATATTAACATATGTTAAAAAATATTTTGGGTGTTGAATAAAAGTGTTTAAAATTTTTTAAAAATATTTTAAATATTATAACTAAAAATAAAAAAGAAAATAAAATTAAATAATTATTATCACTAACAAATTTAAAAAAAAAATTGCTATGTGTAAGTGCAATAAAAGTGTGGCATATTCAAGTGTATTTTACTATTACAGGCGCAATAAATACAAATTATTAGTTGTAAAACAATAATTTATCTTCATAAAAATAATTGCATTATATTATAAACAAAAGTTATATATGAAATTCTTTGCCAAATACTTATGTTTTTAAAGTACAGAAAAATAATTACAAAATCACTCATACGTCCGGTACACAATTTAGTGTGTCACAGTGTGCTAAATTGTTCAATACTGTGCAAAAATTACGCAGCTCTTCCATTTGAATTAAATCAATACATAAATAGCACACAATTTTTTATTAATTAAATAAAAGTGTGTAATAAGGTTAATAATTTAATAAGGTAAGTACAGATAAAAGTTGTACGTGTCAAGAGATTTTTATCTTCGAAAGCAAATGCAATTAATTTTCAGCCGTAGCATAGGTCTATATAAATATATATTTATTTTTGCTGTAATAAATGTAAAATAATCAAGTGTTCTTCAGTCCATATATATTTTTTTTTCTGTTCAATTATGCAAATAACAATCTACTTTATTACAAATTGTAAAAATATCGCAAGTCATTATGGTCACTTCTGCGGAAAAATATACATATTCCGAAATCATACAAAAAATTAGGAAAAGTCAACGAATTCATTTGTCTTTCTTTGTTATTTTTATTTGGCCAAATTAATCACACAAATTGCTTATATGCATTTTTTTTATATTATGTCCCAAGTGGTAAACAACAATAAAAAAGCAAAGGGACGAGTATATATTCAAGTGGTTCTAACTTATAGAGCAGCCCATGCGTTATGTTCTTATCACACTTACTAACTCACGTCACTTGTTGTCCGTACTAGGTTGGTTTTATATTATGAAATTTTATGGTCATGTTTGCTGTTGAAGTCCACAGGATCAAATCTCATTTATAACAATTCATTGTTAAAACTAATTTCACTTTAGAAAGTTGTAGTTCGTTTGCTCTTCATTAAATACTTATTTCATATTATAATTACATTTATATTAAATTAAATTAAATATTTATTTAAATGTTGCCAACGAAAGAAGCTTGGGCGTGAGTTAATTTCAATTTATTTTCTAAAAAAATATTCTTTAAATATAAGTTAAAATCAAAAATGTAATAAAAATTTATTGTAATTATAAATAAATGAAAATATATTAAAGATCTATAATAACTATAATATATAACTATTAATATTACATTAATAAATGTTAAAAATATCTTACTATAAAATGCAACAATAACAATAATTTATTTAAAACTCATAGAAGTGTGAGAAAAATATTGAAACTCTTTTAAATAAATTAAATTAAATCAAATTAAATTAAATTAAATTAAATTAAATTAAATCAAATTAAATTAAATTAAATTAAATTAAATTAAATTAAATTAAATTAAATTAAATTAAATTAAATTAAATTAAATTAAAACAAAAAAAATAAATTATGAAATATCAATTAAAATTAAAAAATAAACAAGAAAATTAATATATTTAAGTCAAAACAATTATATATATTAATATATTATTTATTATTCACTTAGAAGCTTTTCGAATAGCAAAGAAAGAAAGGACAAAGACTAAAATTGAGTTAATTTATTGAAATTTGGCTGACCATACAACGCATTTATTATTAATTATATTTATAATATTAACTACATAAAAAAAACATAACTTCAAAAATATTTATTTTATTATTTGTAAAAGTTAAAAGTTAAAGATATTAGGAAAAATACGTTTAAATAATATAAATATTAATCAAATGTAATGAAATACTGAAAAAAAAAATTTATTTAAATAGCAGTTAAAATTAATAAAACAAAAAATTATTAGACAGAAATCTAAAAAAAGAATTTATATATTCACATTATATATAGTTACTTTATTAACATGGAATGATAAACAATTTAAAATAAATGATAAAATTTAAAAAAGGCGGACTTATCAAAATAATCCTATAAATAAACAAGGTTATACAAAAAATAATCATTAAATATCAGTTAAAACTCAATATGTTGAAAAGAATTATAAAATGACTATAACTAATTATTATAATATTATTATTAATTATTATAATAATTTAATATTAGAATAAAATAAATAAAAAAAACAATTTAAATTTAAAAAAATAAACTATACAAAAAATTTATTCTAATATCAGTTAAAATTAAAGATCTAAAGAAAAAATTAAAAAAAAAATAACATAATAACATATAACATAATTTATTATAATGACAAACTATATAAAGTATAACAAATTAAAGACGTTGGAAAAAAATTGTTTAATATAAATCTAAAGATTTATATCCAGTTATCATTATATATAATTATAATTTTAGTATATAGTGACAACACATAATTAAAAAAAAATTATTTAATTATCAGTTTAAATAAAAGATGTACCTAAATATTAATATTAATTAAGAGTGTTATAGAAATATAGAGTGTTAAAGAAAAGGCTGATATAGAGTGTTATAATTAAACATAAGAAATAATTCCAAGACCAATGATGATGGGTATTTAGTAATATATAGTCAGCCAAAAATTCAATTTATTAAAAATAAATAAAATTTTTTGTTGTTCGAAACCTCTTTATTAAATACAATAGTTTCTTTTAAAAAAATAGTCACTACCGTTATAACTGACGTTAAAATTTAATTTAATATAAAAAATGTATGGTTAGCCAAAACTTAAATTAATTAAAATAATATAAAAAAACTTTTTGTTGTTATAGCTCACTAATGTTCGAAAATTTTTTATAAAAATTTTGTAGATATATTTAAAAAAAAAATTACAACAGACATTTAATAACAATTAAGATAAACAAAACCTAAAATTAAATTTCACAATTTAATAACAATAATAAATTAAATCTAAAATATTTAAAAATAATTGTGTTTATTCGTTTCACGAACTGTGTGCAATAGATATAATGCATATGTTTGTATATAGAATTTCAAATCTGAAGATTATTTCTTTTAATAATCTTAAAAAAAATAAATACCATTACTTGGCTAATTGGCATAAATAATGCCCATCTGTTTATGGAGAAAAAATGCTGCAATTTAAATATAAATAAATAAAAATTTAAAATTTTATTTAGTAAGTTAGTCTATGCCAGAAACTTGCAATGTACAATGCATATATGTATATTGCAGTTTTAGTTTATTTAAGACCCTGTCTTAGAGTCCGAATTCCGCAGTATGAGACTTGCACCCACTAAAACCACTATTTAAGATTAAGTTATGAATTACTTTAAGCATTGCCGCATAAGAAACTACCAGCTGTTTTTGTATTTCCAAATTTATCTAACGCAGATATGAGAATGTACCTTATGTTAATTATAAGCAGTGTCCATTATTTGGATAAATATTTCTTTAAGGGTATACTTATAAGTTGTTATATTCGATATTAAATATCGGAATGAAGCAGGACGATTAATACAGTATCATCAAAATGGAGGGCTAAAGCTTAATGGGTTCGATGTACTAGTTCACTCATGTTATGTTATGTTGAGCCTTTTCCTAGTTAGTGCATCTGGGCACTTTTACTCAATGATGGCTAGAGGGTTTCTGCAGAGTCCCACCCATCTCACTGACTAATTTGAGTATTTCTCATAATCTTCGTGATTATTCAATGATTGATCTAAGATCTGCGTACGACCCCGTGCGGTTAGTGATTATTCTGAGATTAGATAGTGCTAAGTAGGGTAACCAGTTGGTTTTCGCATATAGCTTCAGAGCTTTGTCCCTTATGTATTTTTTGACCGGATCTATTCCAAAGTCTCTTAGCATGCCATTCGTGTGGTACTTTGAAGAGCCTTCGGAAAACCTGACTTTGAGCAACTTGTAGCTTTTGGAAAGTAGAGTCGGCAGCTTTGCTATACGCGACACACCCATAAAGTAATGCTGGTCTAATTATCTGGCTATAAGTCACCCTTCTGTTCTTCGCGCTAAGGTTGTTGTGTTTGAAAAGTGGATGTAAGCAGTGCAGTGTTTTCGCGCAACTACTTCTTTTGACTTGTATATGCTTGAGATCACTCATTGAAACGTTTTTATATTCTGCCACAGAATATTAAGTGGTGCTTAAGACTGCACTTTATTCCAAATTACATATGTGTGTTAAAAGTTATATAAATTTCATTTTTAATAAACGGAAAGAATCTTATAATAATAAGGTACTTGTAATAATTCCAGTTTCCATAAATTTATAGATTTAATGTGTGCTACTTTAGTATAAAAGTAAAATTAGAAACTTATATAATATATATAAGTATAATTTCCTAGATTATTTTTTGATAAAAAATGGATCACTTTATCAGGATTACTTGCAGTACCCCAATGTATAAAAATTATAGCGAGTTTACTCAGTCTATCAAAATCAGTGGTATTTACTGCTAGGATTTTTATTATTTTTCATAACAATATTGATAGATTGATAGAATAGCTAAAATGTTAAAAAATTACTTCATTACTAGAAATTAAGTGGCATCAATTTCAGAATATTTCGCATTTTCCACTACCCGCTACATATTCATATATCACTGCCGATAACGATGTTCAATCTATATTGTATTTATGTGCCTATTGCTTATAGAT
>NC_051846.1:1862727-1865351 GCF_002237135.1 Teleopsis dalmanni
CAACTAAAAGTTTATCAAAAAATGAAGAATTGTCAAAAGGATAAAGCAGATATAGTACCTACATGGTTGAAAAGTGAAAAACAGTGAAATCCTATTTAATGTACGTAAAAAGATAAAATAAAAAATTGTTGCTGAAAGTTTTTTGATGGAATTATCGGCTTACCTTTATATACGAGTAGATATTTAGAAAAGTTTTAAATTCCTACAGATGTGACAAATCTTGATTAGGCAATTTGAAAAAATGCGTTCTTAAATAGTACATCATCTTAAATGATGCATTAGGAGTGATTTTAGGTCTTAAAAATTCCATCTAAAAAATTAAGATGATAAATAAAGATATTTACTTCAGTCAGCAAAATTTTATTGTAATTTTAGAACAGCATTTGCTCAGCAAAAATGAAAACATCCTTAGCATATATCTACATCTCTCAACATTGTATAATACTAGCTTAATCTATTCAAAATTACAACAGTAAATTTATAAAATGTAATATAACCATAAGAAGTTCTTAAATTGGGGATATGAAATAATGGGTTTCTCTTGCCTTGAGTAAAAATTCCTTAAAATATTAAGTATCTTTGAATCCAAGCTTTCGCACAGAATTTAATACAATCGCATTGAAAGAAATTTTAATTTTATTTTCGGGATTATTTTTTTTTGATTAATTTCAGCTTTAATGATTGTAATTGTGATTGTATATTTTTTTAAACAAAAATATTTGTGCTTAAATTTACATGTGAACGTATTTTTTAAATTCCAAAAATTAAAATGAATATTCAGATATATAAATACAAATACAAAAGCCAAAAAAAAACTAAAATCATTTATTTTATATCCTTTTTATAACTTCCATTTATGCTATGAGACGGTATGAAAAACTTTTTTAAGAAAATCCTTTCAATGTAATAACTATTCGGATTTATATATGTAAATTAAAAGAACAAATTTCAATCCAAATATATTTTATCGCCTCTACAATGAACTGTAACTGTGTCAGCACTTGAATTTATCATTATCACATATTTTGTATGCAAATTGTGGTATAAATTTACTTCCCTTAGCGAATTTTCGTTTTTGGAAATGGACACAATCAGTTTAAAACGCCTACCTCGAATTGTTAATTCAAGCTTAGAAAACAGAAAAACTTCAAATACGATTATGTCAGGTGAGTACCGTACTTCGTCGATGACAATAGCTTAGGTTTTTTGACATAAAACAACGAAAACTTTGTATTAACACAGAACACTCGAAAATATAATAACATTTTAGAGGTATGTTATTTTGAAATGGGACAGATTATTTAACGCAATATAAGATCCCAGTAAGATGAAATCATTGGTCATTAAAATTACTTTTTTATTATATCCAAAGACCACTGATGAAGAGTACTTGGCAATACTCGAAACAGTGTTGTATGGTCAGCCAAATTTCAATAAATTAAATAAAAAAAAATAAAAAATTTTTGTTTTTGTCCTTTCTTTGCTATTAGAATCCGTCTAAAATTACTTTTTGTTTGATATAAATAATCTGTTTAAAATATGTTTCTCCATTAAATGAAACTTACATAATCTTTATTTATATTTATTGTTGATTTTTTTTTTGTTTACTAATTCAAGTTCGTGTAGAACTTATAAGTAGTCCGATTATCCACCTACTGTTGTCAAGATGTTCGATTCACCCACTGATTATTAGACTGTTAAACATCTTTAAATATACTTGCTAAACGCCATTTTTATAAAAATATTCGGGCTTGTATCAAACTATCAGGGTGTAATAATGAAACTCACTTAGGACCGGTGCCCCAAGATAAAAGTTAGTTAATGGATCAGTAAAACTTGATAATGTTATGTATATAATATAAAATCATTGTCGTTTACTTATTTCATAAAGAAATTTTAATATCACTTCCTTCTTTGTGAAATTCCAAATGCTCTTACTGTAAATACAATTTTTCGAGAATATCTACTATGTAAATTAAACCAGCTTCTTCAACGAAAAATAAAAATAAGATTTATCATATTTGAATTCATTATTAGTAGAAAAAACTTGATTTTTTCAAAATAGATTTCCTTAAATCTAACAGATTAGTAAACATAAGACTCAAATTAGGTAGATATTTAGATTATTAGAAATTAAAGTTAATAATTTGAAAAATGTTAGTTCAAGACTAACTAATAAAAACTTAGTGTAATTTGTTCTCCAGGAAACAGTGAAGTATCAATACTGAATTAAGTAAGCCGTGGTATGTCATATCGATTAGTAGCACAAAATTAAGTCAATATTTTTAAAGATTGAGAAGATTAGTTTAACAATAGTTTTTTCTTTATACTGGACTCCTTTTAATAAGTTATTGTAGTAAAAATATATTATTCAAGCATTAACAGATTTGCGTTTCAATTTTGTATTATTTAGTTTTGCAACCGGTATTTCATATCCGCCGATAAAATTGAAAAATATTATGAAAATTTTATGAAATATGCTCCCAAAGTCATTAAGAATTTATTGCAAAAACAAAACAAAAACATTTAACAAATAAAAATTACTTGGTTATGAATTCCGCAATTATATTTTTAAATTAAGTACAATATAATTATTTATATAGATGTTTGTAGTCTATTTGTCT
>NC_051846.1:1865451-2266307 GCF_002237135.1 Teleopsis dalmanni
ATATTATTATAATTGTTCTAATATTTACATATCTAACTTCTTATGGTCTTTCTCTTTTTTTCATATACAGTATTCTTTTGTCATTTTGAAGGTTTTTGTACGTTATTACCTAAACCTTAGTTTGCCACTATCTATAACGGGTAATACTAGTAATCCATTTCCCAAGATAATTGTTTGTTTTATATAATACTTATATAAGTGCAGAAATTCTTATATATGTATTATTATTGTTATTATTATTTCTACGGGATGTAGCACAGCGACCATATAACCAGTAAAATGTTGTTTTTAATTAACAGAATTGTGGGTATTTTATATATGACAGTTGTAGGGCAAAAAACAATTAATATTGTGTTATTAAAATAATCAGCTTTATGTTGCGAACTTAAAAGCACTTAACAGAAATTTTATACACATTTCGTAGAAATGTTTATGAAAATATACAATTATTGAAGAAGTTAACTTTAATGAAGCTTTAAAATCTGTTCGGTTTTTACTTTACAAAATAATAAATTTTCGTATGTTGACATGGAAACAAATACAGCAAAGCAGAATATGAATAATTCTTTATAAAAGCCACATCAATTGTTTATCGTAATGAGTCAAAATCATCATTATATATCATTACTTTTTTTAATGCAAGTATGAATTTAATTTATTATCAGCACTTCATTTACGTGTAAAGAAAATATGAAAATAGGTCGATAACAAATTTGTACAGAAGTTCTTACAAATTACGATTTAAAGATATTCTTGAATAAACTCAAGCAAAAATATCTCTTTGACTGCGTTCAGTGTACTCTTGCAAATATATTACTAGCTTTTTGGTTAAAATGTAAAGGTTTATGTCTACCCTTATTGTGTGATTCCATAAAAATACTTTATCTTTCCACCTAATAAAATATTTTGTTTGTTGCTACTGAAGTGACAATTATTTTGATGAGATCTCAGGAGCATGAAAAGTTAAATAAACTTTTCAGATTTCTTTCTTAAGATTGAAAAAATGTACAAGTCAATGAATACAATATTAAAATAAATTTATTTTATACAAGTGCTAAAACGTTTAAAATATCTAAACAGCGACTTTTTTAAAAATATTCTGTTGGTAAATTTTTTGAACTTGCGAACCATTATATACGCTATTTTAAACATTCGAGGTTTGTCTTAAATTTGTAAGGTTATCCTCTCTCACCAATAGGGTTGCACAGTCCTAAATCAGTTCAGCAATACTACATTTAGTATTAGTAATTATTTTTATTAAGTATTAAAAAATTTTAATATGATAATTATTAAGTCATGCATATGTTAATTGAAAATAATAATAAGACCCTGATTTTCGCCCTCAGTCGGAAGATTGAAAAGTGAATTATCATACACAAGTATTATTAGCGAAATATATCAAACCAAACTATAAGCGCCATATGATAGATAATCAGGAAACAAGAAAAAGAGACGGAAAAACACTTTAAAACTTAGAACGAATACAAATAATATAAGATAAATCTATGTCGGTAGATAAATTTAATAATAGACTTCAAAATAGATAGATAAATAGATATATAAATAGATAGATGACAGATGATGCTGCATATAAAGAATGTATTATTTATGCCAATTATAATGCTAATCACTCTACTTAGTTTCAGGCTGTATTGCTTACTGTCATTTTTTCTACAAAATGTATTAAAATTGTGGTCATTTAAAATGCGTAAATTCTGACATCAATTACTGGACAACACTGCTTTGCCTAAATGACAATGAACAAATAGCTCGGATCTCATGCCGAAATTTGAACCGATATATTGTTTTTTCTCTCACTCTCGATTTTATAATTTGCATTGAAAACAACAATTTTTATGCCGTGCCCGAGGCACTCTAAATAACATGGCCCTTAGAGGTTGAAAATTGAACATAAACATTGACTCATAATGTTTGAATGGAATAGAATGTAATGTATTTAGCTTTGTTTTCTGTGAACCATAATTTTCTCAACAAAAAACAATTGAGAAAATTTTAGGACTTAAAGCAAAAATTAGTAAAGTATCAAACGTTTAGTGTATGTGTCGCAAACAACTTAAAGCTCTTAATGAAAACAGAAATTAGTACATTAGATGGTCTGGTCCTTAAGAAGAAAGGACGGTAACTAAAATTTATTCCTTGATTTGAATATGTATGTTTTAGTTAAAACTTTTTAGTTACTTACAGTTATTTGGTAATATTTAATTTTGTACTTATCATAACTATTGATAAGCAATTGATAGCTAGCTAATGTCGTGATAAACAAGTAAAGCAGATAAATTTATAAGTTAACCTTTTCGAACAGCTTTTTTCTTAAGTTAAAAATTTAGAGTTACGTTTAGAGTTATTTTCGAATTTTAACAAACTTTCACTCCAATCTGCCTTTTGCTTAACCGCCGTTAAAACTTTTTATTATGTCCATTTATAAAATATAAATTACTCACATTTACTTAATTTACTTGCATACCGCTAGATACAAATTTTATTCGATCATAAAATACGGCTTTGAAAGTACCCACATATTAGTTTGTGAACGAGGTCCTACAAAATGTATACCTTAAGACTCATTTATGGCCAATAGTTCAAAAAATGAGTACATTTATTGCATCAGGTCCCAGAGAAAACGAGAATTTATCCATTCCGAAGTCTTGATATTGTAGTTTTCCGAAATGTATGTTAAACAAAACTATCATGATATGTTTAGTTTGAGTTTTGCTAGTTCACATTATGGATCGCTTAGCAGTCGCAGAGCATGCGAATGTTATTGAAATTTACTACGAAAAGATAATTCTGTTATAGATGAATAATTCATAACACATAAAAATTATAAATTGTATTGTAAGTTGATCAAAAAAATAAATTTGTACATCTGGGGTAACAAGTAACTCTCGAAAGATTATAGCATCGACCAAAAATCAGTTAATGTTGTGGCATTTGATCTCAAAGTGTTATAAGCTTTTATTTTTTTTTAAAATGCAAAGCTTTTATACAAAACTGTAGCTATAAACACAGATATAAGCAATTTCATTAAGTGAATTGGCCACCAAAATCATACAAAAATAAACAAAAATTTTGAAAGAACAACACTAGTATTACAATTTCATAAGCTCAATTTATTTTTTAAATGATTCAATAACTAATTTTATTGATATGAGAAATATATTTACACACATTAAAATTAATTTTTTCAATGCATTTCCATATATTACAATTAATTTCTTTCTTTATATATAATCCGTAAAGAACAATACACGCATCAATTCATTAATACTCTAATAAGCATATAAAAAAATTCATTCGACTGCTCTATAGTACTACTAACCTTGCCTATATGTTACTTATCTTTACATAATTATTATTATTTTAAATTTAAAGTTTAATCATTTTTATGAATTTTAATGTATCGATTTACACGCAAGAAAATACTTAAGTTAATTGCTTTAAAAACTATTCGTCTGTGTTTGAAAATAAAATAATATAATTAAATTGTTCCAAGTTCACTAGCTCATACTGCACAATGGCCCTAAATTAATTGATTTTATTTACAAAAATAACTTACTTTTAGAAGATTTAATACTGTTCAATCAGCTGCTAATTTAAGTACTCGCACAGCGACTTAACACTAAACTTATACATACTTTAAAGCATACATTTTTGACTTTTTTAAAGTGCTTTCACTACATTAGTTTCACTTAATCACAAACAAATTTCTAATAATCACAGTTTCAAACAACTTTTCTTAAGAAAACATAAGAAAGAGAGTACAACTAAAATTTTAATTATAATTAACTTAATTTATAATATATGTGCATTGCTAAATCACAACACCTGCAGTGCTTGGAACATTTAAAATTGTATGTCCTTGTCCGTAGCTTCGACGATGTCAGTGTGCGGTGCCTGCACACGTGCAACTTCCATCAGTATACAAGTGCCATCACACTCAGTGCGACTACCTAATTCTTGTTCACAAATACAACTGGAACTTTCATTCGAGTCGCTTTTAATCGTATCAACCGTGTTGCCATACGTACCGGAAGGTATCTCTGATGGCGGTGTTGACGGCAACTCCATCAATCCCATATCATCTTCATTTTCAATGACATCTGGATGTAACGGCTTAAAGTTATTACGCCTCCACTGGTACATTAACGGACCAACATTATTTGCATCATGTACACCAACAATAATGTTAGCATCAACGCCTCCATTAAAATTGTTCGCAGTGTTATTACCGAAAGTCATGACATTGTAAATGTTGTTGTGGCCATTTTTACCAATTTTCATCTGCCCTGGACGGTAGCAATGTGCCGTTCTAACAGGGTGTTGATGACTGGATGAGAATATGTTATTACGCATACGCATTGAGGAACTCATGTAACTGGAACGTAGGGAACTACCGCGTGTGTGCATGGATAGAGTGCGGTCATGTGAATCCAAGGATGTCTTGAATTTACAAAAGCATGCCGCAAAACGTTTATTGAATTCACGCTTGAATTTTTCCTGAAAAAGATTTCCAAAATTATTGAAAGCTTTTAAGGTATTTGCAGGAAAAGTGTTAGTAAAAAAAATATATTAAGGAAAAATGAAAAGGCTCTATGATAGTTCTAATAGAATTTCATTGCTTTTTTACCTTTAGTCTCAATAATAATATAATTTAAGTGGGATTACATTTGATTGAAGTATATATGTGAACCGAATGCATAAAATCTTATTAAAATTACGAATTAAAATTACCCAAAATAATTCCCTTTACCTTATTTTATTAGCTGATAAATATAAATTTTCATTTGCACTTCATGAAATAATAATGAAAAACTACTTCTAAAAGTGTCACCTTCTCAAAGTACCTAAAGCATTTGTTAACCTATTAGTCAAGGTTTTTAGTTCCTCAAAAAAATTTAAAACGTTCTATTTTTCTAAGTATTTAAAGTGTTAGAAATACATTTCTTATTCAGTAAATGTTATGACTTTAGATACACAACAGCATGCAGTCTTCTGTTTTTGGGGTTAAAATCGGTAGTGCCTTCTACGGTGATTGGGAGTAACGCATCTAGTATATGACTACAAAGAAAATGAAAGGAGTACTATGTAGTTATAACAACAAGCAGACATATTTTTCGTGTCTAGTAAAGTGAAGTCTAAAGTTTAAGACTTTACTTAATATATTTTGTATTCTTTAGTAAATGAATTCAAAGTAAATAATTGTTATAATCATCGATCGATTGTAAACTAAAATGACACATATATTCAAATTGTTAAGAAGCTTCGACACATTGCATTTGGATTTTCTTTCAATATAAGATTAATGCATATTAAGGTCGAGAATAAACTTTGTAAAGACAAAATTTATTCTCTACTTAATCAGAAAAATCCGAACTATAATATGAAGTCATATAGGATTGTTTTAGCTATACAGGTTTAGCTCAAGACAACCATCCTTAAATTTTAATTTTCTCTAATAGGAATACCTTAATCTATTTTGAAAACTTAATCCGATATCTTCCGAATCAAACCGCTTGATCCTTGTTTTTTTCAAGCTTCAAATGGTTATTCAGTTTTTTGTTCAACTTAAATCAGAAATAATACAAACAGTGTGCACCTTATAAATTCTTCTCTAAATGAACAACTATTGCTATATTGTATTAAAATAAGTAATTAAATGATAAATAATTTATACCTGCTGATTTTAACTCAAATATAATCGGCTATATAAGACTAGATGATTAAGTGTAAAACACAACATTAATCAAATCTCCACCACTGGATATCTAACAGTATAGCATTCTTTTCAGGCAATTTTCACTGACTTGGCATATAGTTTGCAAAATTTTGAACATTACTTAATTGCCGCTCGTTAGTGAAACGTCTTGAATTTAAGAGTGATCTGTAAGCATGCAGTCGATACACATCCTCAAAAAACAAAGTGCACTGATAACAAATCGGTGAACAAATGGTGCCCAATTCAATAGCACTTAAAGCTTAATTTACACGTACTGGAAGTTTTTCGTCTAATAATACCAAAACAGCGGTTGTAAAACAACCCACGTTTCAAATAGCTAACCATAAACTAAACAGAAACCGAACTTGTGAAAGTTCTGTACTAAAACTACTAGACACCCACAAATCCTTTTGGAAGAGTTTTAAAAATGGCTATTCATATAAATATCTCAAAGGTATTTAAATAGCTCAGTCAACATAAAATTAAAAAAATACAGATACTTATGTTCACACTTATGCTCAGTGTTGAAATACGCGAGGAAAATCAAATCCTTTAAGTACGAACAAGTACATACTTTGGGAAGAAGAAGTAAAGGTTAAATTTTCATTTGGATGATTTTATATTGATTTTATAAAGTTCGCAATGAAAAACCGAAATAAATATTTAAATAAAAGTAATAATTTTGTAAAATAATAGGACAATGGCACGTATTTATACTTACATTGTAAATACCATAAATGAAAGGATTATAGCAACTGTTACTCATTGCGAGCCAATCACAACAAAACCAAATGATGCTGATGAAATGATATTCATTTATTTCTGGTATTGTTACGTAAAGTATGTTATAGAGCTGTAGTGGTAACCAGCATAATCCAAATACAATGACGACAATAATCAGCATTTTAATGACCTGTCATCACCAAAAGAAATAAAACAAAAATTTTAAATAAATGAGTTGAGTCAAATATCGTAACTTTATAAGTAAAAGTCGAGATAACTATTCATACTTTTTACAGACAGGATGTAACTGTCAGTTTGTCATACTATTATGCAGGTAAGAGAACTTATAATCTCCCTTTCCTATTTATGAGCAGTTAATCATTTTGACACGTATTTGATTTACCTTCTTCTTATTTCTTAACAATGTCATGTCACGCAAATCTTGTGCATTACCAGGTGTTCTAGTGCCCCATAATTTCACTGCCATTTGTATGTACACAAAACTGATGACGCAAAATGGCACCAAGTACTGCACAAATACCAAAGAATAACGATATGTTTGCAACTGCTCTTCTGAGAGATTCTTATTCAAGCAAAACGGTCGTGTCATATTGTAGATTACGCCATCCTCTAAAAGTTGTCAGAGTTTTGTTAAAATCGTTTATTGTATTGCTTATGTTTAGCATACCTCTTATCCGTTCGTGTACCAACTCTACGCGAAAAGCAATGGCACATGGTATAGCAAATGTGATAGAAACAATCCATATTGTGACAATAATTAACTTCGATACAAATTTTGTTGGCCTTGCTCTACATAATGAGTAGAAATAGAGAGATTTTTTTATTTTTTTGCAATACAAAGAGAAGAGTGAACTCTCAACAGAAACTGAAAGAAATATAACAAATGATAATTTGATAAAAAGAATTTAATATAATAAATATTCTACTGAGTGCTAAAAACTTCATTGTGATATTGAAGATTTACTTACAATACTTCGAAAACATTTTTTCTTACCACACGAAAACAAAAAGATGGTCTATTAAAAGCAATAATTGCAATACTTATTATTAATTTTTCCTGAAGCAAGAAAAGTATTGGAAGAACCTATGAACACCGTAATTATATAAAAGAATTTTAAATTTTCAAATGATCAGATATATAAACTAAAGTGCAAATAAATAATATTAGACATAAATTCGAATTCAACAAAATTTTATTTTAATTAATGATTCACAAACTGCAAAACATCTGCGACATCCAAAAATAATTTAGGAAAAAGTAAAGGAAATTTGTGGAAGTTTGAAGTCTTGCTTTTCAATTTATTTTTTTAATGCTACATATATTGCACTTTGTTAACCGCTTCTGCAAATGCGAAGTGTTCTAGTTCCTCATAGTATTCGTTAGTACCGGAACAAACGACTTAATTGATTGAAATTTCAGTGAATAGTGAACACAGCGGACCCATAATGTAATTTGTTCAGTTTTGTAGAATAATAAATGTAAATAATAATAAATGAATAAATGATTCTCTTTTGGTAATGCAATATCTTTTACTAATATGTATTAGCGTTTTATAAGTTTTAAAACATCACATAATATTTCCCTGTTTTTATTTTGCTCTTTTAAGGAAGTCTACCAAAATAATTCTGTGATTGGAACTGTCTTTGCATTTTAGCAACATTAAGGTGATGAACAAAAGACTACCCATAACAAACCACCAAACCCCAAATAGATTTGAGCCTATACTAAATGATACCAAAAGATGATACCTAAGTATCAAACTTTAGATAAAATTTAATAAATAGAAATCTTCATTGGGTATTATAAAAACCCGATTTCAAGACAATCAAACATTTTTCGTTTTTTTTTTAACATCTTGCATCTCGATTATAAGCTAATCTTCCCATTAAGACGATCTCATCGTTTTGTGAACTATGGAATACTTTCCTATATTTTCGTCACGCAGTTAGGCGACGTCCTGTGAATATACATAATATACATATAATGTATACATATATATACACACATATAACATCAACTAAATCATAACTAAAGTTATTGGAAGCTGTGGAGCATGAAGTGTCATTAATATCACATAAAAAGTATTGGAAATAAAGAAATAATTTGTTTTCCATACTCAAAAAAGGCAACCACTAATTAGAAATTTTATGCGGTGTTTAGGTACTCTTAACTTTTAAATTAAGCAATAAAATATCTTGATATGCTTTATTTATAACATTTTACATAAACCAAATAAGATTAGTATATTTGAAGTTATATGTTATTTGTGAAGTAGTATTTTGAAGTAATTTTGAACTAAAGTAATTTAACTAAACTATATGTACGTTAATATATATTAACAATACAATAATTTACAACACAAATATGTTTTTGATTTCATGCATATGTACATAGCAGACATCATAAGCTTCTACTATGAAGCTTATCGAAAAAAGCCTGAATTTTAAATTTTATAAAAAATCTTCATGTCAAGGACTGGATACACTTAAAAAGCACAGAATTGTATAAAAATATTATTACATGCAAAAGCTGTTAGCTCATAAATTGATATTTTACATTACTCATGCCAGCTTTGTTTTAAAATCCATATGGAAAAAAGATTTAAAAACAGAGGATAATATTTTTATACTTTGTTACTTAATAAAAAACATTAATTAAATTATGAGATATCTTACTTAGTCCTAATTATTATAATAAAACGAAAAGTTTATTAACTAATAACAAAATTTCTCTGCAATTTTATTCAAGTTAAAGAAATAAAATAAATTTTTTACGAGCTACCAGTTTTTGAAAAAGTGTTACGGTGCGTATGAGTAACCTCAATATGGAATAAGCAATGGACATTTTAAAAATACATTGAAGTACATAAACGAATAAAACTCTTACTTTACATTAACAAAAAATACTTGACAATGGCAACCAAAGGGGTGAAATATAGGTAAAATAGTGAAGAAGATTTAGTTTAAATAAATATATATTTCTGAATAATAAATAAAATATTTTTTCCAGATTTTTAGTTGTAAGAAATAAAACATAGAAATTTTCAAAATCTATCAAGTAATATATAAAAATGAAATGCTATATCAACGTCCTATACTTTATGGTACATAGTGTAAGAATCAAAAAGTAACAAAATATATATGAATATATAACACACAAAGAATATCTAATCTCTTTACCAAATTGGAAATTACATATGGTTAAAACGTTTCATACAGTTTCCGATGCTGTGATTTTATATTAATATTATGTATAAATTATGGTATTTTTCAAAAACTTACCTTAGTGGATTAATAATTGCTCGATGGCGATCAATTGCAATTGCCGTTAAAGTAAAAACCGAGACATTCACGCTAAGAGTTTGCACAAATGGACAAAAGCCGCACATAAACCAAGGTAAATTCCATTGTTGCAATAAAGCAGCTTGAAACTTAAATTTAAAAAACAATGTTCTCTTTTTAAAACAACCTTTAGTAACTATATTAATTGAAACATATAATTGCATGTTAAATCCTATGTAACATATATTATTACATTATTTCTTATATAAAATTATTTCTATTATTAAATATAAATATAATATAAGTAAATATAATATATGATATAAATTTATACTATATAATACATAAATAATGATTAAAATTGGTTTATTCGTTTATATTGTCATTATATATTCCAACAACAAACTATGTTCCACTGCTTTTAATTACATGTAATAATTTTCTTATCGCACTTGAAATCGGAAAAGCAAGTATGCGACAAATGTGTGAGATAGCAGAGATTCCCTAACTCCTATATGTAGACTTAGTATGACAGTAACTTGTCATAATTATAACTAAGGCTGCTATTAAAAGGCACAAGTCGAAAAGAAGCAAGTTGTGCCAAAGATTAAAACAGCACATTCAGATGTTAATATAAATCGGAATCATTATTATATAATTTAAACTAATAATATAAACTTGAGAAGTTCCGAAAATGTAAAAATTTACAAATATTACCAATATTAATTACCTTCGAAGTGCAGATTAAAAATAAAGCATCAAATAGACGGCATATTTCATTTAACAGCGAGACTTAATATTATAATAATATTAACGATGATCCTGTTTCATATATGATCGCCTTATTTTATTTAACAGTATTCAGTATTTAATAATTATAATATATTCCCCTTTAAATAATAATAGATAATAGTGTTTCGAAAATAATAGTTTCCAATATCATACCCAATTATTTCATTTTTGCAGTAATCCTACCTATAATATATAGTTACGACATGGAATAAGTACATATACAATAGATTGGTCTACATTTCCAAAGCTAATTCAATATGTTATTGACTGTATACAAATCATAAATATTAGGCAATATCGAAAAAAGCTGCACTGCTGAAAATGATTACATTTAATTAAAGATAAAATTTAAACTAAATATTAATTTTTTTTTAAAAATATGTATATTATGCATAATATAAAGTTAAGTGAATAAAATAATAAATTAGTTATAGGGGATCAAAACAGCTATATAGATACTTCTGACAAAGATGGAAATTAATTCTCCAAAAAAAATACATCCATCTAAAATATGGATTCTAATAATCTAACAAGAAAAAAAACCTTGCTGAAATTAAAGAAATTATAATTTTTAACAGTTAATTATTTCCATAACCTCTGCTTAATTCAATATATTTTCGTTTATAAAAATACGGAAATACAATTTAAGCACACATTTTTTTCTGGAAAAAGGTTCAAAAGTTGACATTAGCAAAAGTTTTTACGTGACATGAATGAGCAAATATTTGGAGTATGTCAAATGCAAAGATTGGAATGAACTTTTTAATGAAAATCGAACCCATTGGCACTTTATAATATTCATTTGAAATGTATTTACAAAAATATTAATTGAATAATATTAAAAAATACTTTCTCAAAGAGTCAGTTGGAAAGATCTTATAATCGCATTTATTTTAAACCAGTATATCAAAATAGAAATGCAGTACATAGTAACGGAATAATTGCAGATTTTTCAGTTATAAGTGATTTGAATTCAGATCAATTACTGGTTTTTTACTGGACCTGCTCGTCTTAACTATCACCTTTCAAAACTTGGTCTGAATTATAACAATACTTCTGAGACAGTGAGATGAAGAGTAAAATTTCGGCCCATCTTATCTGCTAGTGCTTTGCAATTACTATGAAATGAGTCGACTATCTTCATTCGGTTTGCATTGAATTTGGATTATATTTCAATAGCTTGCAGGAAATGTTTAAATGGGGCTAAAAAAATTACTAGAATTGTACTTGATCTGAAGAATAATGTGTCGGAACCAATGCAATTCTCGATTCAAATTATTTAAACTTATATTTTTGTCAAGTTATTTTTACTGTTCCACCAAACAAATTCGCTTAAGATGTCTTGTTATCTTGTCTTATAAATTAACATGTTACACACATATAAAATACATAATAACTTTTTACAATATTTTATTTTAAATTTACTGCAAGAAAAATCTGAAGAAGCAACTAATTAGTCTTCTAGTCTTAAAATATTTAATCATATTTTACTTAGTTTTCGTATAATCTGAATTTTATTAAATACGAAAAGGTTTTGGAAAGACAAAATTAACGCATCAATTAAAAATTTCTTTTTAATTTAATTTAATTTAATTTCCGTACCGTTGAAGCTGTCACGCAATTTAAAAGTTCTGAAGAATGCGTTAATTTAATTTTTCGTATGCGTGCCGAATCATGCCGGATGGAACAGCTGCTAAAAAATTTTACTTTTTTAATTTTATGGAATAAATTTAATTTATTTTTTGTTTGTCAAGAAATTTTAGGAACTTTATTGTACCATTAACACTATCTGTTTGTGACAAACGTCGAAATTAATGACAACAAAATTTTAAATTTAATTTTAAACCTGGGCCTAGTTCAATTCTAAATTAGATTGGATATGTGTATTCCTAGAATACTGTAATAATACAGATAATACATATTTCAGTATTTTAAGACATGAGAATAATAAGTAATCAAATTTGATAAATGGAAATCTCAGAACTTATTTAATAAAATTATTAACAGAGCTCGATAATAAAGAATTGCAAAAAAACTTATCTCACAGTTCGTTTTATGTTTTTTAACTTAACAGATTTAAATTACTTATACTTACTCTTAAATTAAATTTAATGTCATTACTCTTGTTTATATATATATTTTTCAAGTTCGTTGTTTGTAATTTTATATAAAATTAATTTTTGTGAGAAATTCCATTTAAATGGCTTACCTGAAATGGTATACAGAATAAACCGATGAAAACATCTGCAAATGCCAGGTTAGCTATGTACATGTTAGTAACAGTACGCATTTGCTTTGTAGTTGCAACCACCCAAATCACCAGTGTGTTGCCAATGACAGACAGGATACTGATTCCACCATAAAAAATTGACAAGAGTGCAACAATCTCGGCTGGAGCTGAATAGAGACGCTCTAAAAATAAAATAAATTTGCAGACTGTAGTTAGAAAATAAGATTTCAAAGTGAAATAAGATAGTAGCGATAAGTTTAAAGTTTCGTATGTACATACTACTAGCAATTTAGCTGAATGTTATGTGTAATCAAAAGACAGAATAAAAAAGAATTATAAGTACTGAAATTAAAACTGTAAGTTATTAGTTCTTTGAAGTATAAAATTTATATAAAATAATTTAAGCTTTGATTTTTCACTACAAGAGATATAAAATTATAAAAAGAATTGAACTTATAATAACAACTGAACGTTTCTAAACTTAAAACGTTGACGAAGATAATTCATTCAATTTTCTCATTGTCAGTAATACTTTTCCAAGTATTTGCTTACCAAATTCTTCCTCTTCAACTATTTCGTCTGGTTGTATATGCACCACAGGATATTCGTCCATTATTTCGTATTTTTGTTTATTCTCTAGAAATACTTCAATTTTCGCAGGTTTTCTGTTGCTTCAAATTTTAATTCATTGAGAACTTATTTGAGTATCGCAGAATTTCTTTCAGATTCAAATACGCCATTCTCTGCTCGACATTCATCTATTGATTTTTTTATACTGTAAAATAATGATAAAAATACGAAAAGATCTTAATAACATTTTTATAATTAAATTCTGTAGTAGATTCAAGTTATTCAGCAATTTATTTTACTATCTTATATTGTAGTTTGAAGAATCTCGATAGAATATTGTTGATATTTTAACTATCATAAATACAAATAGCGTACAGTAGCATTAGCATGACTTTCTCTGTATTACTTTTTTAGATTAGACTCAATATAGAAGAAGGAATTAATAATATCTCTACAATAGAGTAGTATTCAAAGTAGTATTCAATAAAAATAACCATGATTAATTATGGTTATTAATTTCCTGAAATATAACTTTCACAGTAAATTAATAAAACTCCAATTTCGAACATACCTACAAGTCAAGTATGGCTTTGGGTCAGTTGGATAATGAACACTGAATGCGAGCTTCCAATTTAACAGGGCACGAGTTCAACCCCTGGTACTTGCAGTCTCAAAAAATAAAAATTATTTACGAATAATGCTTGCAATAACTGTATAGTAATTCAAAAATTGATTTAATTAAAAATAATTAAATTTTGTTGTTGTAATTCACTACTATTTAAAGAACCTTTCTATTAAACTACATGTAGTTTCTATTAAAAAAATAGTAATTTTCATCATAATCGCTTTTAGTTTATTATCAATAAATTTTTTTGCAAAACATTTTCATTTTCTTAAATGTAAAAATAGAGCTAATTAAAATGATTTAATTTAGTAACGCATTTTGTTGCAGAAATGAAACAAATGTTGTGCGGACGGTGTTACTGAGAGCTTGAGTTAACTGTATTTGCCCTCATTCCATTAGTTCGATTTTAGTTAAAATACATAACTTAAAGACGTTATTTTTTGTTTTTTTATTGAATTATAGTAACACAAATATTACTGCCCAGCCTTGATCTGGGCTCTCCCCTTCCGACACTAGGAGGTCCTCAACGGCCGACATTTTAGTCTTCATCCGGAAGGCGGAATGTCTTCTGTTCAGTTAAGGTGTGTTGTAGCACAAAAGATCAATCGTGGTCGCAGTACTCTGCTCAAATGGGAGCTAGTACCCCGTTCTTTCTTATCTAACACAAATATCCTTCAAAATATTACTAAAAAACAACGTAACTAGATTTCTTCGCAATTAGGAAGAACAACAATATTTTCAAAATTCAAAAGAAATTCAAAAGCTTTTAAAGAAGGATTTATCATATTTATTAAATTGATCAAGACCTTTAAAAAATTTTAAGACTATAATGCATGGAGTACAAACTGCAAATTTTTTATCATTCACTGGTTTATTCACCTTCTTTGGGCAAAAAGTATTAAACGATTTCTTGATCGATTTACCACAATAACTTTGGAACTGTTAGTGATAACTTCTGTTGCAATTTTTTTTTTGATGATTTATTGACGATGGTTTAGTTGATTGTTGTTCAATTTTTTTTTTTAAACTGACCAACAGTAATCAAATAATTATTTTGTGTTAATAAATAATATTTTTAACAAATTTATTACAATGAAGGAAAATTTAAGGTATAGTTATGTGAAATGAGTTTTGATGAAATTAATTCCAATCATTTTCTAGTTAGTGAATGTAAAAGCTGTCTCTCACAGTAATTGGGTTGTCAGATTAATCAAAATATTTAATTGAATACGACATTCACAAGATATGGTTACCTTATACATTAGCAACTTATACCTTACCTTATTCTGAGTGAGAAAGCATTCCATAAACTGCATTTCTATTGAAAGTGAATGATATTAGATGATTGAAAATTGATTATTGATTACAAACATTAAAACAAATTATATTGTACAGAATCTGCATTAGTCAAAAATTCATGAATTTTGAAAAATGTGCAGAAACTGGGTTCCTTTGTGTACTATTATATACTAATACAAATATCGGGTACCAGCATTTATTGAGGTTGAAATGAATAGTTAAAAACACAAAAAGAAAAACTATTAATTATTTGAATCAACTTAAAGTTACTCGTAAATTAGTATATGTATATATATAGTAGTGAATTTAATTAATATGTATTTTCAAAGTACATCCGAACTGGTAGTATTTATTGCTAGTAGGAAAAAGGCTGGTAAAAATAATGCAGTTGTGTTCTATAATTTATTTATATTTGATAAAAGAAGCATAATATGTTAACTATAAACATATGCTAATACATAATGGAATTCATAAACAGAAGTAAAATTTAACAATCGTTTATATAAAGGTTGAAACTTGGTAATGCTATCTAAATTTAATTACTTCCAATGCTATTTATATTTCTTGCTAAGAACAGTCTACCTGCAGAAAGTGATATTTCTTTAAATTTTAAAAATATATTTTTACTAAAAAAAGAAATTAATAAATAGATTTTGTTTTTAATTTTTAAGTTGTTATTAGGAAATCTCCTGATTAAGGGAAAAGGCGAATTTGATGAAATACATATAGAAATATTAGTATATTTAACGATATAAATAACGATTGAAGTAAAATCTAAAATTCTGAAAAAACAGAATCGATTTTATAATGATTAAAGTTTATTTTTTCTAGTTATGAAAATGATTGTACTGGTATTTATACAAATTGATTCAGTTTCTTTTTAATTTCAATCAATTAAACTTTTCAGTAATGATGCTCACATAAAATGCAAATAGCTTAAAGAACTCATTAAAATCAATTTCGTTTAATAAAAACAGGACTGTTAAATGGCAGTGCCGAACTTGCACTAATTACTTAATTATTTTAAGTAGCAATATTTTATACTTAAAACGCTTAAATAATTTCTCATTTATACTCACTCACAGAGCAGATAAACCAATCTCAAATTATTACTGATGCAATGTTTTTAATTAAGCCTTATTGCTGCTATTCCTTCAAAAATCCTCAAGCATCTAAGTAACGTAATTAATAAAATAACTTACTTCCATAGCAACTTCCTTACGACATTTGCTCCATTTAATTATTGTAGCAATTATGCAAATAAATGCTGACACACCAGCAAATGTGAGTTAAGTCCCCAAATATCTTCTAAGATATTTGGGAAGCTACTCGCAGAAGCTTGAATTGCTAAATAAAAATATACAATTATGAGAATTAATATTACTCGTATATGCAAATGTGTTAAAATAATTTCTGTGGATATTTTATTAGTGTTTATGTCAGCTAATTAATTAATGAAATTAAATTCAATTAAATAAAATAATTAAATTATATCTTTTCTTATAATTAATGCCTACGGGATAGTGAAAATTATTTACTTTTATTTGAATTGCCAAAGTGTTTTGTGGACTTCAGTAATCATTTAATAATTATACATGTGATCTTATATTTATTTAATATTGCATATGAAAATTGTTTGACAAATATCATTTTGAACATCCATATTTGTAAATAAATTTGAAGCACAGCATGCCGTAAGGCAAATTCTGAAACTTTTATTTCTTTGTTATGGCTTAATGTCCATTACTAAGCATATATATTGTATGTATTATCATGATGCACAGTAATCCTGATTATTTATTAATTACGATATGGTTGCTAACTTTGCTGTTTTGTAAGCTAAGTGATTTATAAGCCACAGGGCATAAGATTATTGTAAACATTTTTTTATGGTATGTTTGGAAAAACAAATAATGTTTCTTTTTACGGAATTTTTCAACATGAAAAAATTAAAGCAATCAAAAGTTGTTAAATTAATTACATTTTTAGTATTATAATATTGTCTGCACAAAAAAATAAAAATTTGGAATATAAGAATAAAGCTACTCAATAGAGTCACATCAATCACTAAGCTCGTAGGACGTCCAAAAAAACTAAAACTTTTACGAAAACTTTCATTATATTTGGCAGCATTGAATTTTCCATGATCTTCCATGATTAATTTCAAAGCAATTATTTCGTCAAATACACTAATAGCACAAAAAATATTCTCTACAGATCGTTATTTATAGCTCAAAGAAATCAATTGCAACCCAAAACCCCACAAGCTGACATTTCCATTATTAACCAATTTAGACATCTTACCTTGACTTCTAGCAACTCAGCTATGTGCCGATTTGACTCTGAAGTGTATAAGTAGAAGTAATATATAATAGGATTATTTTAATTGTACTGAAACATTTTGAAACAATACGTTGTTGTTTTAAACCCACTTTTAGCACATACAATGTCCATTTTGAAAACAATTTTCATGCGTTAAAATATACGTACTAGTATAAGTACATATTCCGTTCTGATATCTTCAAGGTTTCAGCAACCCTACTTTAAGTTCATTAAACCATCGAGAAAGAGCTGGTGTGAAGAGAGTGAAGTATCTTTTATAGTTTTAAAGCCATTTGCTTTTTCCTAAAAATCAATGCTTAATCTACAAAAAAAGGGAAGAGTTTTAAGTTAAATTTTAAAACGATTGACAACTAAGAGTCCATTGTTAAAAAATTTCTTGATATTACGAACTGATTGTTTACTAGGAGTATCAAGATTTTTACAAATAAGAAAGTATTGAATTTAAAAACGCTATAAAAATGTTTGTTCTTCTATGAAGACGAGCAATTAAAAATTATAATTGGAAAGATTTATCTTTCAAATTAACTTTCACGAACAAACCCAACGTACCCTAAAAGCTTATAAGCTATTTTATTCATTAAAAAAAAGCAAATTAAAAACTATAGTATATATTTGCATAAGAGTTTTAAGTTAAGTTTTAAGACGATTTTCCAACTAAGAGTCCATTGTTATAAAATTTCTTGATATTACGAACTAATTGTTTACTATCAAGATTTTTCCAAATAAGAAAGTATTGAATTTAAAAACGCTATAAAAATGTTTGTTCTTCTATGAAGACGAGCAATTAAAAATAATAATTGGAAAGATTTATCTTTCAAATTAACTTTCACGAACAAACCCAACGTACCCTAAAAGCTTATAAGCTATTTTATTCATTAAAAAAAAGCAAATTAAAAACTATAGTATATATTTGCATAAGAGTTTTAAGTTAAGTTTTAAGACGATTTTTCAACTAAGAGTCCATTGTTATAAAATTTCTTGAAATTACGAACTGATTGTTTACTAGGAGTATCAAGATTTTTACAAATAAGAAAGTATTAAATTTAAAAATGTAATAAAAATAACTGTTCTTCTATGAAGACGAGCAATTAAAAATAAGAATTGGAAAGATTTATCTTTCAACTTAACTTTCACGAACAAACCCAAGGTACCCTAAAAGCTTACAAGCTGTTTTGTTTAGAAAAATAAACAGATTAAAAACTAAGTTTATGTTTGCATATTTTTATACTTATAAGTTATTACTATAGAATTATTGCATTCTGTAGAATGAAAATGAACTTTCCTCTCACAAATATATTATTATGAATACATCTCATCAATTTAGTAAGAATTATTTTATTATTTTTCTGTTGAAATTGGAAGTAGTTTTATTATTTTTCACAATGTAACGTCATTTCTATTTGAACATAAATAATCCGTTCAAAGATGACAATGGCCTTAGAGAACTTCACGTGGTTCTTATCGCAAGAACTTTATTTTCCATTCAGACATACTACGAGCGATTATTGGATCAGGAAATTGATTCTCATTTTGAACATTGACATGCTATGAAAGGTGTTACTATAGATTTATTTTTTATTCTGCTGAATTTCAACGTTCATCATTTATGAAATGTTATATTATGTTTTAATTATGTTTTGAAAGTAAGACTTCTGATAACAAGGGTACATATTAAAACACATACTGCACTCAATATCGAAAGATATGCATTAATTTTTATTTAAATTCAAATTTAATTAAATTATATATAACAATATTTCAACCTAAAGTAATGGAGGCTTGTATTTTGAAATTAAATAAATCAGTAATTAAGAATTTCAGTATTAAAATATCTGAAATAAAAAGAAAAGCACGATGCAAAATGGTCGATGAACACATAAACGAGAGCGTGATTAACATAATTTTGAGGACATTTAAATAAAGCGCTAATCAAGACAAAGTTTTCACTTATCGTACAATATCAACACAATGGATTATAGTTCTCATACATCCGTTACAATTGGCTCAATGAGCAAAGTGTGTATACCATTAAACGATATTTTTTATATTGTATATATTCATATTCATACGTTATTGTTCGCTAATATAAATAACTTTATTGCGATGCGAAACAACGTGCTCTAAGTCAGGTAGTTTTATACAAAATGTAACTTCATTTGCGCGCAAAAGTACTCAACTAGATCATTTAACTGATAAGATATTTAGCTATTCCCAATGATATTAGCTGGAAAGCTGAAAGGTATTTAACAACCTGCCGACTTACAATCATTTTGCTCAAAATTAAACTGAGGAATTACCAAAATTATGATACATTAAATATTAAGTCAAAAATTAGGTTTATTTATTAGTTATTTGATGAAACACGTTAAATCTTTAAGCGCGTTATTAACTTTTAACTAGTTACTTGACTAGTTCTTGCATTTATTACAAAGAACCTTTTAAATAATATTTACTTCTATTTTACTGAATATGTCATTTACCAAACATTATAAACGGAGAAATTCAAAAGTTGGTTAGAGGTTCAGAAAATGTTACAAAGTTTTATCTTTATTTATAACACATAGAGAGCATAACCTTTTTTTGTTTTAATAACAACTTTTCGCATAATTATATCAGAACACATCGGGCCTAAAAAACTGCCGATCCAATTATATGGATTCGTTGTGAATGTAAATTGAGCTCATAATATATTCTTGAACATTTATTGTAGTCTGAATACAGTTGAATTAAATCAAAAAAAAATATTTAATTAAAAAATATTGACCTGTAGCCAAAAATAAAATATATAAAAACAACATTATTATCATCACCAGTTCGAGGAACAAATTCAAAATTGAATAATTGAATTAAATCAAATTCACTCATCTTGTTGCCCAGAACAATATGTAACTCATGTCTTCGGCAGATTTACGAGTAAGAGTTCATTAAATAAAAGATTAGCACATGAACATAATAATAGTTTAACAAAAATTTTGCTGAAGAACACTTCCTTCAGTTAAAGCCAATAATATCCTTCAGGTGCCACACAAGGTAAAATATCTAGAGGTAGTTTTATAGCAGGGTATAAGATGTTGGGTTCTGAAATAGAAATCAGTCAGCGAACTTCATGTAATAGTAACAATGAAAGCAATTAAAAATCTTTTCCTAAATTGTAAAATTAAATTGAATTATCTGCTTTTTATTCTAAATTCGTTTAAAATTATGAAATATTGAAATAACTACACATGAAGGACAACAAAAAACAAACGATTTTTGCAGTGGATGTTCACATTAAAAAACAAACACTATTTTTCTATATATAAGACTTGTTACATCAACCATTAATCGATTTAAATGGTATACAACACAGTAAAGCAAAGTTTTCATTTCTATTGTAAAAGACTTCATTATTTTTGCTATAACCAATTTAATCAAATATTATATATATAGTATATTAGTATCGTATATAACATATGCTAAATTATTGACGTGATATTGACATTATTAAATGTCATTATTAAATGTATTTTCTTATTTTTATATATATTTAATTTTGCTTTAGAGTCTATCAGAAAAATAAGCTTCACATTTTCACTTAATGGAATTTATTTTGATTATTCAAATGCCTAAACAGAATAACCGACTGACAATACAAACGTTGTTAAAGTCATGCGTCTAATAATTTCTAATAAGCCAACAACCATAATGCATATCAAATGAATTTATAGGAATTCTCGGTTTTTATTAGAAATTTATACATCACCCCACTTACTTACCAGGATAGCCTAAACCAGTATGCAAATGTGACCTTCTCTTTTCGAATTTACTCAGTGGGATAATTTTCAGAAGATTTTTAATTTGTTGATATTGTTTCTTTGAAAGGAATATTTATACTCTGCTTTAAAAGGTTATGCCAATGGGATTTCCTCACGCAAAGGACACGCGTTTATTGTGTTATAATAATTTTATATAATGTTCATTCGATGTTGTGGTTAGTGGCTAATAGTCAAATTTATGAACTTTATTTTCGTTGAACTATACTCACAACCGGAAATTCAATTAAGTAAAATCCGAAAAAAATTTCCAAGCATGTGGCCTGTTCCATTTTTTCTTTTGTAACTTTTTATCTCAAGGTTATTAGATAAATCAAGAAGTGCGTGTTTTCACCAAATAGTTGTTACCTACTTGATATGTGGTAATGTCCTTTATCCTATTCCTATTCACATAAATAATATTATTATTTTATTAACGCTTCAATTATTTCACAAAATTTTTTATATTTCGTTGTAATGCTAATTTTGTTTGCTTTTTGTTTTTTTCTTCTGATTGATTTCTAATATTTTACATTATTTTTTAATTAATTTTGTTAGCAATTTTATTATTTTTAAATTCTACCACTAAATACAAAAATTTTTAATTAGCAATTTAATTATTAAATTATTATTATATTATTATATAAATTTCGTTATTAATTTTTTAAATTTGTTGCTTAATTTTCTAACATTTAAATTTACACATTTAATTATTATGTAATTTTATAACTGATTTTAAAATTTAAAATATTTAAACTTTTATTTTATGATTTATTTTTATTAAACTGCTTAAACTTTCTTTTTTTTATTGAAATTGATTATTTTAATATAAACTATTTATTACATACTTAAGTGGATTACTTTTTAATTTATATATTTTTAATTATCGTAATTTTTATTAACTTTCTATGTCACTTCTAATTATATATATATTTTTTAATAAAAACTTGATTTAATAACATTAATATTATTAATTTAAATTATATGTATTGTTCATCTAAAACTTTCAAATATTTATAATGTAGTTAATTTAGTAGCTTATTTCAAATAAGTAATTCACTTTAAATTCAAAAGCTTGCTTTAAATCTTAAATTAATTATATGTTTGATATATTTATTTTCATATGCGCTAATAAAATTATTATAATTTCTCTTTTTTTATTATTTTTTGTTGTATTTTATTTATATGAATATAATTTTTTTAATATTATTAATTAAATATTTCATGTACACAATATAAGAATTCAAATCAACACCTTTTTTATTTTATTCTGAACCGCTTTCGAACATCCGCGCAGACCGAGTTTCCGCTATCAACTAAAAATTAAATTTTCTTTCTTATCAAATCTACTTTCCTTTCTTGCATGGCTTGGCGCTTTAATACAACCGTACAATTTTCCTATAAATTTAAGGTTGAATGCTTGCAACTGGAACAACAAGACAAGTTTTGTTAATGCTAAGTTCACTAAAGCATGCGAGCACACAAGTGTAACGGTCTGTAGGCGGCAACGCACAGTACAGACAATCAACATTATCATACGTAAAGCAATTTTGGCGCGCAATTTGCGCCAACACTTTTGAATGAAAGTTAACATTTTGATTGGAACAAGTTTAACGTATGAAGCGCTTTCATACATGTTGCGTGTTATACATTGCTACATTGTCTGTTGTGTACAAGTAATCAAGCATGATTCGTATAATAGTAATCATTTTATCGAATATTAATTATTTTATATTACTTGACTAATATAATTAATCGATGGTAATTCAAATAAGTTAAGCGGAAAATCGTTCGAGATCGAAAGTGAAGTAAGAGAAAATCTAAAGATTAAAAAAAAGTTGCAAAATTTAAAATCTAATAAAGGACAAAATTAATTTCATATATTTATGAAAGAATTTGATTTAATTTTATATATCTTTTTCCATGTATAATTTTATATACATATATGTCTTTAATAAATTAGTTTAGTTTATTAAATTAATTTTTAAAGTCATTAATAATCTTAAATTATAAGATTTATATATATATATATATATATATATTTATTATTTAATTATTTATTCGTATCTTCGTCAACATCTATGAGGTTTATTAAAGGTTAAATTCTCTATAATTGACAATTACCTAACAGTGATATAATTTTAAAAGAAAGAAATTAAAAATTCCATTAAAAACGTTAAATTCTTTAAACATTTTTATTTATTGAATTTTACTATTAAAATTGAAAATTGTTTTACATATAGTTAATAACCATAACTTTAGATTTAAAACAACAAAAAAAAACTATCATTATTCAATCAATAGTAAAAAAGTTATAATGGGTATAAATTTAGTCCAGGTTTTACTAAAACTCAATTTTGCTAAAATATCATAAAATGCAAATAGCATAAAGTTAGTAAGCGGATTATTGGATTACACATTGTTTAATAAAAGTAAAAACTGTTTTAAAAATTGAAAAAAAAAAAAATATTTTGATTATTTTATGAGCTACTTATAATGAAAAGGTTACACGTTGCGTATGAGTAACAAATACTGACACAAATTGACATGTATTGTATATGTAATACATTATTTTTGTATAATATTTTATTCAATCTAATTGTTTAGGAATTATAAAATTTTATACTCGATTTCTATTAGGAGAAAGTACAAACTTTTTGTATTCAAAATTTTCCAAAATACTATACATAATTCTTTCATCAAAATTTTTAAACAATTTGAAAATTTGTTTGCCTAAAATGTTGTTATACGAACTGGTTATGCGTCACCTTATATATTTAATGAATTATTTATATTAACGTAAGTGGGGAACTTAAGCATACCAAAGTCTTTTAAATATCTTAATTTAAATTAATTTTTAAAGTTATATATAATCTTAAATTGTAAAATTTAATCAAACGTGCTTATACTAATTTTAATTATTAAATTTTGAATATTTCCTCAAAAACTGGTTTTATAATTTTCTTAACTTAATATATGTAAATTATTTTGAATATGAAGCAAAAAATTTTTATTTGTTATGAAAGTATATATCATATTTGAACAGTTTAATATCTTGTTTTAACAATATTTTAATTGTATTTTGACTTTTCTTATGTAGTCAAAGAAAATTTATATCGAACAGTTCATTATTTATCTACAAAATTAATCTTTTATATATATTCTTACTTCTCTTTTTGGTAAATACTTTATTTTGATGTATTGCAGCACAAAATATTTTGATATTTCAGATAGCTTTTAATTATGAAAAAAAAAAAATATTTAATGTACATTCATATCGTAATGAAAATGAACAATATGAAAAAACAATCGGTAAAGTACGAATCTAAATTATACTGATTTTAATGGTTATATATGCACTAAATGAACAAATGGACGTGTTATCCACATTCTTTATTAAAATAATTAATATAGGTATTGAAAACACTCTCATTTTAAGTAAAAATTGCCCCAATTTTAAATATTTTTGTGTTTAAATGAAAAGCAACTTAAAATACAACTAAATACTAAGTTGTTGCTCGTCGATATGTTTCACGCTATTATCAGAAAAGTGTATGAAAACTACACGTATAAGTAAAATAATATATATCATTTGTCGATAGTCAGGACAGTTTAAAAGAACTATTTCTTTTCAATTTCATACCTATTAATAATTTTAAAAATATATGACAATCTATAAATTTAGCTTCAGAGAAAGTGCTGACATAAAGAAACAAGTGCACCGAATTGATAGAACAATAAAAACTGTAATTTAAAAGAATGCACGTTTTATTGAATTTTACCTAATGATGTAATAAAGTGTGTCTAACTGATTTCCTATTCTAACTTCACATTCTCACCTCTTAGATAAATACTTCTTACTGAAATTCATTAAAGATACTACAAAAATACTTGAAATATGTCAAAATACCGACGTATCTTAAGACAGCATTTTGGGTTCCGTATTGTACCCATTCTTCTCTAACGATCTTCCGAAAGCAGGAAATGTTGGCACTTTTGCTGATAATACAGTTTTGCCTGTAACTCATACAAATCCAGTAGTATCTCCAAATGCATTATCATATGATGGAAAACTGGATTAAAACTTGGAAAATGAAAGCTAATATTATAACAATATCGGTACATCTCCACCTGTTCTGCAAAACGAAAAAACAGCTACCTGCAGACAACAGCGGTAAGTGCCTTCGCATACTGTTGGATAGGCAACCAGTATGGAGAAAACATATCATTACTAAAAGAAAACAACTTGACCTTCAGCTTAAAGATATACACGAGTTAATAAGCAGACATTAAAAGTCCCTTTTTACAATAAACTTATTATTTATAAAAAAAATTCCAAAACCCATATGCCACCATAACTAACATTGCGTTATTTTGATGTTGCCATTCAAAAATTCTTGAAATAACTACAAATACCCCTTGATATGTTTGTAGTGTGATACTGCACATTACTATGTAATATTTATATGACCGCAGAAGTAAATGAAATTAAGTGGGGGAACACATCATACGCATTTTGCCTTCAATCCTTTTTTTGGTTTGCGGCAATTTCAAAAAACCCTTACAATTAATTGTTTTAATTAAATGTTAAACAAATACGTATATATGATATGTGTGGGAGTGTAGTTTATAGTGAAATTTTTCCGAAAAGGAAAATTAATTTGTGTTGATATTGATATAATAGGTGATGTCAAAATATTGATATTTCTTATGATTATATCAAATAACCTCTAAGGCGATTTTTTATAAATGAATGGTATGTATTGCAGTGAAATGTAGCAGTTATTAGTAAAAGTTTGACATATAATACAGATCAAAAGTGTGGTTTGATTGAAAAGACATAATATGCTACAAAATATTTGATTTAAATCGAAACAACAAAAAAAAAACTATTTCATTGTAAAATAAATACTATACAAAACTTAACACTAGTTTCTTTTCATACAACCTACTTTCAAAATAAAGAGCTCAACCTCAGGTAATTATTTTGCACTTTATTTGTTTACTATTTTTACTTGTTTCCTCTGAAATCTTTTTACACAAATAATTAATACCACAAATTGAATTTTTGCAATGCTGAGTATATGTTTCATATAAGTAGTAATCCCAATTGTAACGTATACGCAATGTAGTACCGCTAGGAACAAAGCAGTAATATATTTTCAATTTCTGGGAAAATTTAATATAATATTTGTTAACTTAAAAATTTTATTTAAAATACTTTTAATATATATATAACTCAAATTTAATATATATTTTCTTTTGATAAAGTGTTAAGAAAAATAAAGAAAATTGTGTTATTATACAATTAATTTACTAAATCGAAAATGTCGTTTAAGCTTAAAAGTCTTTCTCTTAATTAATAATAGCAACAAATAGAAAGAAAACTTATTTTTAATTTACGTAATGTAATATATGGATAACTACTTTTACTGGCCTTTTAATAATACGTATTATTAGGATATTATATGCTTCAAGCATATATTTACAAATATTTTATAAGAACTTTATTTTATAAAATTTTAATATAAGAACTGAAACTCATAATTCTAAATACCATAAAAGCTACTATAAAGCAATGAAAATCCAAATACAACAAAAAAATTTAAAGTAAAAATTATTAAGAAATTCGACTAGCAAAATTTATTAAAATATACATTTAATGCATTTATTACTTAACATCACCAAGCCAAAATGTAATATAGAATTAAAAAAAAAATATCTTAAGGCTTATCTAAAATCTTATATACAAATTTTATGCAATAATGTGTCGGTATCGACCTGAAAAAAAGAATTTTTGTTGCTTTTATCCTTGACGAAGCCATCGAGCGTAAAACCAATAAATGTTCAAAATGCTATAAAATTCTTCGTACTCGTTTGCATATGAAATTAGCAAGTCGCTTTTGATATTTCTGAAAGGAATTTAAGCAAAAATGGCATTTATTGGTCTACCGAACTCTCTTATGAATTCAGATGAATAATTTTTAAAAAGATTTGAAATTTTAAAAATTGAATAAATTTAATTTAATTTCAATCAGGTTCTTTTAAATATATATATATATTTTAAGGAAGTATAAAAAAATTCCTGAATAAATTTATGTTATCAGTAAAATTTGATTTAATATTTTAAATGATAAACCTTCGATATTTAATACTTTGATAATGTAAAAAAAATCTTTAGACACACAACTAAAGTCAAAATACAAATACAGAATAATCAAAGGAAATATAAGACAATGCTTTCCAATGCACTGTAATCACATGCATATTTTGTACCGCTGAGATATAGGCCACTTGCAGTGGATTTATTTAATAAATCCTTTACTCGTATCCCTTTAAAATTTCGTAACATGTGGATGAGTAAAGCGAAATTATTGCATCATAAATACAGAAAATGGAACATATTAATACTTATATATGAATGAATTTCACAAATTGATTTGAATATTTTGCCGATAACACTCGGAGTCGGCACAACATATTTGATACATATATTTAAAGAGTAGTGGGGTTTTGAAGGCATTATATCCTTTTTCGTTGGTTTTTAATTAAAGGATATAATTTTAAAAATTGAATCTCTATGATATTAACAATTAGTACCAGATTAACAGATATTTAATTTTAATTTTTTAGATTTAGAATATTGAGTGATAATGGTTAAGTTATATTATGAATAACATTAAGAAATATTAAGAAATAATGTTAAGCAATAATAGGATCATTATTATTAGAATGATTGGTGAAGGTTTCTTAATAGGATAGTAATTTATTACTTAGGTAATAATTTGCTTATATATTTATTTTCAAAATTATCAACAATATAAGTATGTATAATTGTATAATGTATTTATGATATATTATAACAAAAATTACTTTATATTTTTTTAGTAAATCATTATAAAATTATTTTGTTCTTGTTTGCTTAGTTAGTTTATAATACAATCAAAACAAAAATTTTGCTGATATTTACAACATTCATATTAAGACAGTTGCATTCAATTCATTACTATGGGTTTCCAAGTGATAATTGCTCAGAATTGCCAATAGTCGTTTTTAGAAATAAAAAGACAACACCTAACACGATAACAAATAATAGCATTTATTGATTACCACAATAAATTCAATTAAGTTCTTCAAATTAACTAAATCCAGATCTGCAAGTAATTCAGGGAAATTATTAGCAATTGACTGATATTTATTAAGTAAGATGTACCTTTATCGTAATAAATTAAGATACGAACAATTCAAAGATATTAAACTATTAGTCTTACACATATAATACACCAAAGGATAATTATACTTATATAGTCATAGTTTAATAACATAGTTTTTTTTAAAGAGAAATCTTTCATCTTTGAAGGTGTGAAACCCACCATAGAGATATTACCACTGGAATAAATACTAATAATTAATTAATATTAATATGGAATAAATTAATAATAACTTAATAATATTTTTAAATCAAATTCTATCCAAATACGTAAAGATAATTTAATGCAATTTAATAAAAGTTTTGTCTTCATTGATAAAACTGAAAAAAAAGTATTAATTGCTGTGTATGAGATTGCAACATTAAACATATCGATTGATTTTAATACCCAAAATTATTAAACAAAAAGTCACCATCATCAGCATCATTTGGTACTATAATACCTCAAAGTTTGCTCCAAATCATTTATACTTGGGCTTTTGTTTTGATAGATGAAAATATTTACTTTTTTTATTAAGTTTTATTGTAAAACTATGACACGTGGTTTAAGCAAATCTGTACTTCAACACTTGTGGCTGACGTTGACATGTTGATTTTGTTCACTCCTTAAAATCTAACCACAGTTTTTGATAATAACTCCTGGGTTAATTTTGGTGGTGTTGACACATGTTCCCAAATAAGTTAGTACACAAAAAGCCAACTGCCCCTTTCTATACTTCTGCTTTTTCTTCTACTTTTGTGAAGGCACTCATTTATCAAATTTGTTGATTAAAGTTCCTGGAATATTTTCACCGTATTTATGCGCTTCTAAGAAGTTTAAGTTGTGGTAAAATTTTACATAGTTTTACTAACATTTTTGATTAATTATTAGTCAAGACCATGGGAAATATTTTTTCCATATATTTTGCAAGGATAAGTAAGTAAATAAACGTGAGTATGTAATTTTATTTGAAGTTAAAAAATTCGGAAGAGTTTCATTTTTTTTTAACTTATTTTAATTTTGAATAAAAAATTTCGTAAGTTTTTAAGAATAAATTTCAGGAATTTTTTTAAGTATGTAACTGCTCTATTTGTAAAGTATCGCATAATTTTGAATATATTTGAAATACTGATATAGCAGTCATCAAAAATTTAATAATTTTTATAAAATATTGTTTTAAATTTATATTTATTAATTTTATTTATGGTATTAGTTAAAACAAAACCAAATAAAATCACATTTCAATAATGAACGATGTCGTCACTCTCTATCGAGAAAAAGTTTCAAATCTATGCAAAAAATTTTCAGCTATACCTATTTTGTGGATTATTAATAACATCAAAGTGCTCTCTCTATTAAAAGTATAAATTGTAAGACAAACTTCAAGGTAAATCTGAGAATCAATTACAGTATAGATTCCTTTTTCATAAAGAAACTGTTGTAATGTCGTGATTTTGATACAAATTACAAGCATCTTTTAGTATTCTTTAATGAAAAAAGTATAAGCTTTGAAAAGACCTATGATTAACCACTATATTTAGTGTAAAAAGTATCTGAAATTCAGTATTTAAAAAAACTTAAGAATATCGTAACAATTTCTTTTCTGGAAATTGAATGTAGTGTACCGAGTTATTATACGAGACTTAATCGCAGTCTATTACATCGAGTGTTTATAATAAATGTTTGATTATGTAGCAATGATAACTCCTCGCAATGATAACCCACAAAAAGATCTAATAAATATACCTTAATCAGCACATAAAAATTTAATTATACTGCACTCAAACTTTCTTTAATTAAAAATTTTCTATTTTACAATTTTGGTACTTGCTGTCACTAATATTCGTTTGATTATAATCTATATCAGCAATAACTCAATGAATCACACTATCGAAAACCTTAGACATTAGACATCAGAATATCTGCAATGATTTTTAAACTATTTACATAATGGCTTACAATCATTAAATCATTTTGGAATGAAAGTCCCTGTAAGCTATATAACATAATCTATATCAGCAATAACTCATTGAATCACACTATCGAAAACCTTAGACATTAGACATCAGAATATCTGCAATGATTTTTAAACTATTTTTACATAATTAAATCATTTCGGAATGAAAGTCCCTATAAGATATTTCAAATAGTGATAGCCCTGGTAGATCATCCCAGTATCTACTGTACTTACACATAACAAAAAAAAACAGATTTATTACACGTATTAACTGGCACTTCTTTTAGAAAATAAAAAATATTTGAATTATACAAATAGAAACAAAACACTGTTACTACTCGTAACGATATCATCCACTTTAATTCACATAAATAGACTACTATAACTTTCAAAATCAGAAATAGAAAGGTCAATATAAAAATGACAATTTTTCTAACATAACAAAACAAAAGGAAGTACTGCATGTAACATAGAGAAGTCAGAAACATCTCTGGATTTCAATCGAAGAATGACTGGATTTGTATCAGACGTAGTGGAACTTTATGTTAGATTACAATGCAACTCTTATTTAGAAATTAAAAACAACTACTTAAGCTGTTACAAATTAATAATTAGTCATTTATAACTAATATTCTCCAAGTTGATTTTTGATTGATTGTAATGAATAATCAGTTCATCTGCTTCTGTTGCTCTGAATTTAAAACTATTTTAAGTTTTAAAGCTGCTTTTTTCACTAAATAATTATCGATTAATAGGTTCATATTACATGATCCTGTTAAAATCATGCGATTTAACCGATAATTCGTTTCTGCCAATGAATATTCTCTCTAACTCTCAAATAAGAATTTCCCTTAAAATCTATTTCTATTGCTATCCAAAACAAAAAGTCATAGAGAAAATATATTCTTGTTTCTTTTTTATCGAAGCAATAAATGCTAAAAGTACCGCGAATTTTTTTTACTTGATTTCATGTACACTAATGACTTCAACTAATTAATATGATAGTAACAGTATCGAGACAGTTCTCGAATTAATAACTCTACAGAACGTTTTCTTATTATACAAAGGGCAGATAGGCCGGGAGTTTAAACATATTTTTAATTATTTCCATCAATTGTGAACTAAAAGAAGCACATAGTCATCGATACGGTTCCCTACGGTCTTCATGGAACATCAACTGGTCACGAATGAAAGTAATATCTTAATTTCATTCCTTTAAACAGAATTGTCATTTGATGATAGGATTTGATGGTTGGCGTATTTTATGGGAGAATTTAACTATTTTTATTAATAATAATTATTGCGTATATATACTAGTATATATACTACATAATCAAGCTACGTTAGAATACCTTATATATAGTAATAATTGTGTCACCTATTGAACTGCGGTAATATTTTTGTTAACTGTTGTTTGAAAATACGGCACCGTCAACTTAAATAAACACCTTTAATGGAATAATAAACAAAGATACGCATTAGAACAGAAAACTAAAACTCAGCTCTTATACGAAAAATTTACAACAATGCGAGTAGCAATTTCGAAATGAAAAAGCACACTTTGATTATTTCAGATTATAATTTATTTTTTCTAACTTCCTGTCTTTTATGAAATTTAATACTCTGAAACACTACAGAACACTTTTTATAAAAATAAATATAAAAAGACACCGAAAGAAAACAGGAAATTACTTTTGAAGTTATGAGTTCCATTAAATGACCCAATTACTGTTTATACGTTTTTTAATGTAATTTGATTAAAACGCTAAAATAGAAATGTCAAGTCAAGGTTTGTACAAGTAAGTATACATACCTAACATATAGTATCTTTTTAACATGTAATATACATAACATTACCTAGAAATATTTCCAATTATTATAATAGTATTTGACATAGTTTTTAAACTCAAAATAGAAAAATATTTTTTATTTATTCCTGGCCCTTTTATTTGGTATCATTATTATTCTGTATTAGTATACAAGACACATCCTTTTTGTGTACCTTAAGGAAGTAATTTCTTCTTACCTTCAAATTACGAATAATTTTTTAATATTTTTCAAATTTCGCTCCAATATTTGCTTTAGTCTGAAAGTGATACATCATTCGATTGTCACAGTTGTGAAATTGTTCGTCATCACCTGCTAATCAGAGATTAACTCAATTTCAATCACATATATAAATTGTTAAATTGAATTTGTAATGGGCATAAAAGTGATTTATTGCCTCAGATCACAAAATCGGAAAACTTTTCACATTTTCTGAATAATTAATAGGAAATTTGCGTGAGTTCGATTCAACGCTAGTAAGAAAGTAACTCTTTTTTTTTTGTGATTTGCAAGAAAATAATTTATCATGCCTTGCATTTTAAAAGTATTATCGGTACACTGTAAAAAAATGTTTGATAATGTATAAGTTTTGCCTCTCATGTCAGTTTAGTAAACAATTTTTATATTACGTGGGTTGCAACAGTAATCATTCGATCCTTAAGCTGATTTTATTCCATAAAATAGTCATTGTAAATAGTAAATATAGAATAAAGTCATTGAATAATCATGATGCGTATGTGGAATCACAAAGTAGTCAATGAGATGGGTGAGACTCTGCAGAAACCCCCAGCTCTCAAAGAGTAAAACTATCCAGATGCACTAACTCGGAAAAGGCTTCACATTAGTAGAATATAATAGAGTATGACATTAGTAGAATATTTAGCTGCAAAACTAAATTAAATAAATCACCACCTAATTTCTGTTGCAAGATGTTTAATGTTAACTTACTCAGAAATCCGTTTGTAGTGACTTCATTTTTTTAGTAATTTACAACATACTAACAAAACTGTCATTGAAACAAAAATATAATGTGACACTATTACATTTTCGGAAAAGTATTTAATGTATTTAAGAATCCTAGAAAACACTATTTTGAGGATTTCGGAGAATTATTTGAAACTGACAGAGGAAGTCTCACAAACTTCGTGAAGGCAACACTAATATTTTTGGGAAATATAAGGATATACACAGTTATCTTAACTGTATAAGTAAAACTCTTTGAAAACTTTAAAACTTTTAAAACTTACATACATTATTAGGAGTGTAGACATTCAAAAGCCTTGGATAATTGCAGCAGTTACATATTTCCACCCTTAAACCAATACCAACCAAAATGTTAATCAGAATTTTTTATTTTTTAATAAATATTGTTAACTAATTTATCAAAATACTATGTTCAGACACACCTTAATTTCACAAAAATCTTAATTTCATCTTCCTTTTAGCGAAATTAAATTGTTTTTTCCATACAAAATTCAGTTTTGAGGTTAGAACGAAATTAAAGAAAATGGCTGAACTTAAGAGACATTTCAAATGCAACTATGCGTAAGATAAATTTCAAGAAAAAGATAAAGTTGAGATAACGAAAAATTAACATTTTGCAAAATAAAAGTCAATGACAGTTGATTTTAATAAAATCGGGTAATACTTTGAAAGCAGTATAAATTTTTAAATTTGTATATGGAGAAAAACCTGTAACTGTTACAATTTTAAAATAGAGTGAAAAATAATTCACATACTTAAAATCAACTAAAGCTAATAAAAATACTGAATGCTATTCTTTGTAGTTATAATAATCAACTTTTAAAATTTCCCAGATATAAATGACTTTTGGAGTATGTAATTTTTATTATTCGATTTGTAAACAAAAACCATATGATTTCCTTAATTTGGGCAGTATGAACACTTTCTAAATTAACTTCATTTCATTTTCACGAAATTAAGAAAATTTGGCTGTCCAAACATAGTGTAAGACTTCTCTGGATATTTTCAATATAAATAAATTCATTTCTTAATTTGTAAAAACCATTTTAAATTTTATTTTTAAAATAAATTATAGAAATTTGTACTATTATTAAAGAAAAGTTAAACCTTATCAAAAAATTTACAAAGAATAACTTCAAATTAGGCAGACAAATAAAAACTTAATTCTTTGTCATTTCACAAAGCCCTATTTAATCCATTGTATGTCCTTTATGTATGTAATGCATAATATTTTCATTCTCATATCTTCTTATTATTGCATGACTTAACTTAAAATACATTCATGAAAGCATATTTGTTACAATTTTCCACAAAATTTATTATAAATAAAATCCTTATTTAACAGAAATTTTATCGAAATGCAAATAAAATATTTTACTTTGTGCAGATTAAGAATAATTAAAATGAAAATACTGCATATTGCTCAGAAAATAGTATTGGAGGGACTAAATATAATGAAAATATTGCATATTGCTCAATAAATTGTATTATAAAGATAAATGCTCTGTCTTATATTGACAAATTCATTGAAAAACCCAAAGTATTCTGTGAAAAATTTTAATAAAATATACAAGGACATTTTTTACATAAATGGCATCTAAAATTTATAATTAAAAGTTTAATATTATCTAAAGATGAAAAATATCTAAATAAATCAAAATTAATTTAAACATCTAAAGAAATTTTATTAAAAACAGTTTTAATTCATGAATATTAAATAACTTTTAGCAAATAATAAAAATCAAATGTATGAACATAAATACAGAAAATAATGAAGGATACGTAGGAAGGGCTATTAAAGTTTGAATGAAAGAAGTTGCCATCGAAGAAGTTGCCATGTTTGACTAACACAAGTTGGGTATGATAGAGAATCGTTTGCGTGTACGGAAATTGATTTATAAAAATTTCTTTGCAGTTCAAAATGATGTGTTCTAATAGATACACTTCTGACGTTATCGCAAATTAAGTATATTCTTATTTATTCAGAATTATCTTCTGAAAATTTTAAAGAATATCAGACAAATAATTTTATTAAAATATACAATGAGCCACGTTTTTTTAAAACAATTTTAACATCATAAAAATATAATATATAGGCATATCAAAATTATTTATTCTTCACGCTACTCTATACTTCTTGTGTTCAGCTATGGTATTCAAGAATTAATTGTATAGAAAAGAACATTCACCGTTTAGTTAATCCTTACTGCTTTAATGCTTTAGTAAGTATTGTTCTTTAATTTTCTGTGTACTGGACAGAAAATATTATTTAAAAAATATACTATGTAATCTAAAAAAAACATTGCACCTAAGAGAATAGTTAGTTAGTCAATTATTAAACACTTATTGCTTTCTAAGTTTATATAATGTTTTGTGAGCTTTTACTAAACATTGTCAGGTGAAAATCTATTTGTTGAATACGAAAACCATTTATTACTTATTTTTAATTTTTAAAGTATGATAAAAAATTTAGAAATAAAACCTTAAAATTATTTTACAATATTTCACAACTACACACAATTATTATAAATTACACAAAATATCTTTAAAAAGTAAATCATTTTAATTTAATAATTTTTTATTAAAATGTTATAGAATGGCACTTTCAATTTACTTAAAGTAAATTTCCATAGATTTTGATTTAAAAAAATAAAAAATGAAAAAGCAAAAACTGTCAATCTTATGTTATATATATAAAATATATTAAAATGATCCTTTTCGTGGCAGTTGATAGGGGTAGCACACATTCTCCAAAAGTGTTATAAGAATATTTTTTTGTGTCTCTGAATCCTCTAGAAGTACAAATGGAAAGACTTGTACTTTTCATTTAGTTTAATTATTTTTTATTCTTATTCTCCATATGTTTACAACATATTTACATATATTAAACACTTATAAAAAAAATAAAAGTACAAAAGATTAACCCCCTTTAAATACTGAAGATTCTGTTACCGATAGTACTATCATACAGATATGGTGAGGAACTCATCAATTTTACCAGCTAGGAGACGTTGGCATACTGGGAAACTAATAAATATTACCGACTAGGCCACGTTGGTATACTAGGAATTAATTAACGTTAGCAACTAGACCATGTTGGTATACGTATAACTTCAAGACAGAGCCTTGAAGTTAAATGCGAAAATTGACAGGCTATCCTACTTACCACTATCTAATTTTAAAGTAATCAGTCTCCGCATGGGGAGGTACGCAGATCTTAGATCAATCACTGAATAATCATGAAGCTTATGAGAGATATACAAATTAGTTAATGAGATGGGAGGGACCGTGTAGTACCCCCAGCTATCAAAGAGTAAAAGTTCCCAGTTGCGCTGACTCGAAAAAAAGGATCAACATACATACCGTTGGAGATGTGGTCGATCGCGAATCTTCTGGACCTAACGTCTCTTGCAAGTGCCACCGTGAAATCATCTCCAGTTAAATTTTTGCCTCTAATATCCCATTCTGCTTAGGGAACTTCTGATTTCGTTTCCAGTTTCTACGGTGTGTCATTCATCTCGAATTTGTTATTGCATATCAAACAATTCTATTGTTTGCGAAATTGTTCGTTGTCGTTCAATTGGAATAACTCGACAAGTGAATCCCATCTATTGTCATGATCTCAGTGCCTTTGATTATCAACAAAATTTCTATATAATTCCATCTATGCGTTTTGTTGTTTTGCTTATGCACTTTTTGCATATAAAAACAAAGAATTATTTTCGGTATAAATTCAATAAAAATACCCAACAGAAAATAATTAGTCTTAATGTTAAAAATTAAGTACACACAAAAAAATATAATTGATAACTATTAAATTTACTGAAAAAGTGTTTGTTACACAGTTTTTTCATTGTGACGATGTTGTTGTTTATTACACTCGTCTCAATATTCAGATACATATCTATTCGAAATATATTTAAGATGATAAAGTAGGCCAAACATATTTTATTATATATGAACAAAATAACATTTCGAAATAAAATCAAAAAAAATGTTAATCTAATTCTATTTTCGATTTTAAAAAGTACCTCTTTTAAACTTTGGCGATAAACATGGATTTGGGAAAAATTGTTGTCTTAGATGAAGTGGAACTGTTTTTATATATACTCTACATTTTTTCCGCACTCTACATAATCTTCTCTGCTATTATGTATCACATTTGCGAAACGAAAGCTTTTAGGACTTATCAACAAATTTCTTGTTTGAGCTTATCTGACGATGATCAAAATGTTGCTACCTCAGACATTACTGAAGAAAACTAAAAGATTGTACCGTAAATATTCCAATTTTTCTGTAGAGCTCCTTCTCAAAAATGTGCAGTGAAAGTTGAAAGGTGATTAATAAAAAAATTATTAACTTAAATCTTAATGTTTTACGTTTATTTGTATTCAGTTTTCCTAAGCAATTAAATTTAATTATTGGACGAAGCCAAAACAGACTTAAGGTAATATTTTCTCAATAATGAATTGTTTGGAATATTAATTAAATTAAGCACTTATAGAGTAAATTACACATTTTTGCAATTTAATGGAATCTTCGACTACAAATCAACTTCACAAAATTCAGAAGGTGAATTTATAAACAAAACTATTGTTTAGAGACTGTAATGCCTCAATAACATTATTGATTTTATTTTCAGATATAGAAATATGGAAGGAGTTCTATATCAATTAGCAGAGTATCCGAAACAAAGTTAAGCAGGAAGTTATTGTAACATATAATATAACTAAAATCAAAATTAAGCAATAATCTAAACAGGATACAATTTTTTTATACACAAAATGTTATAAAAATCTCAATATTGCTGCATCGAAAACATATATTTTCATTTTGTTATTTCATTCTCATTGCATGGAAATAAAAAATTGTTCGTATTAACTAAAAACTTACAATTGATTTTTCTGATAATTAAAAAAATTAAATCTGCACATAACACTTGAATAAATTATATATACGAATTAAAAAGATTAGATACTTCATCCAATTTTCAAGCAACTATGTCTTATAGACTTTTTTCTACCATATATTGTTACAATACAATTATTTTGATAATAGCCGCCCATGTGTAAATCATCAAAGATCCAATAAAGATACAACTATTTGGATTAGGTAACCAAATACATGATCACACTTTATTGGACAAAGAAAAAATATTCATTCAAAAACGAGGTGTATAATAAAATAAATTATGGAACCGAACGTCAAGTATATATTTTCATTGTATACTCATATTTCGAGGTTAAAATATATTGCTGCAATTAACAGGACTACTAAATTGTAAAGATTGTGTTATGATAATCCTCATATGTGGATCATCTGTGTTTGACTATTTCTTCATAACATTCGGAGCTGCTAAATTTGTAAATCTTGGTCTGGCTTTTGTAGGCAAAAGTATTTCATTTCATTTGTACTACACAGGTCCAATAGTATTATAATAAAACAATATGTCTAAAATGTCTTTAAGGCATTGTTTATGTTATATTTCTAATGTTTGTAACCTGCTTGCGTATATGAAAACATTTCCCCTTACTGTTTTTTTTCTTTCAATTCTTGTCGTTAGAATTATCAATGAACTAGAGCATAATATGCCAAGCAGATTATTATTTCCATAAAAATGAAAAATACATTTCCATGGCAAAATGTCACAATTGTCATTTTAACGAGTTATTTTTCTACGAAGTACCACTTCAGGAAGGGTGTAACTTTTTTGTCATTATAAAAAATATATAAAAGAACCATTACCGTGTGATGATTTTTATTATCCTTTAATGCAAACAAATAAATTCTATTAAAAAAATTTATAAATAATGATTATTGTCAATGTGTCAACAAACTGTAATATTTTTAAATTGTTGCTTAGCTTCAAAATAAGGATGGCAACCAAAATAAATGGTTTTACATTTAATGTTTTTATTGTCTTAAAAATCCATTTATTATTTATCAAAATAATTTCAAAATTTTTTCATCTCATTAACTTATGACTAAATTAAAAATTGTTTAAATACAAACTACTAAGTAAGAGACACAAAGCATTATTGTCTTTAACTCAAAATAATTTTTTAAAGTACAAAGATAGACAAAACTTTTAAAAACACATCCACTCAAGCTATTAGACACAACCGTATAAGTTAGTCATCCCAAACTTTCAAAAAGTTTTCTACAACTAAAAGTTTATCAAAAAATGAAGAATTGTCAAAAGGATAAAGCAGATATAGTACCTACATGGTTGAAAAGTGAAAAACAGTGAAATCCTATTTAATGTACGTAAAAAGATAAAATAAAAAATTGTTGCTGAAAGTTTTTTGATGGAATTATCGGCTTACCTTTATATACGAGTAGATATTTAGAAAAGTTTTAAATTCCTACAGATGTGACAAATCTTGATTAGGCAATTTGAAAAAATGCGTTCTTAAATAGTACATCATCTTAAATGATGCATTAGGAGTGATTTTAGGTCTTAAAAATTCCATCTAAAAAATTAAGATGATAAATAAAGATATTTACTTCAGTCAGCAAAATTTTATTGTAATTTTAGAACAGCATTTGCTCAGCAAAAATGAAAACATCCTTAGCATATATCTACATCTCTCAACATTGTATAATACTAGCTTAATCTATTCAAAATTACAACAGTAAATTTATAAAATGTAATATAACCATAAGAAGTTCTTAAATTGGGGATATGAAATAATGGGTTTCTCTTGCCTTGAGTAAAAATTCCTTAAAATATTAAGTATCTTTGAATCCAAGCTTTCGCACAGAATTTAATACAATCGCATTGAAAGAAATTTTAATTTTATTTTCGGGATTATTTTTTTTTGATTAATTTCAGCTTTAATGATTGTAATTGTGATTGTACATTTTTTTAAAACAAAAATATTTGTGCTGAAATTTACATGTGAACGTATTTTTTAAATTCCAAAAATTAAAATGAATATTCAGATATATAAATACAAATACAAAAGCCAAAAAAAACTAAAATCATTTATTTTATATCCTTTTTATAACTTCCATTTATGCTATGAGACGGTATGAAAAACTTTTTTAAGAAAATCCTTTCAATGTAATAACTATTCGGATTTATATATGTAAATTAAAAGAACAAATATCAATCCAAATATATTTTATCGCCTCTACGATGAACTGTAACTGTGTCAGCACTTGAACTTATCATTATTACATATTTTGTAGGCAAATTGTGGTTTAAATTTACCTCCCTTAGAGAATTTTCATTTTCAGTCAGCTCAAAACGCTTACCTCGAATTGTTAATTCAAGCTTAGAAAGTTCAAACACAACTATGTCAGGTAAGTATCGTACTTCGTCGATGACAATAGTTTAGGTTTTTTGATATGAAACTTTGCACAATGAAGACACTGAAGACACTTTGCTCAATGAAGACACTGAACACTCGAAAATATAATAACATTTTAGAGATGTGTTATTTGATATGTTATAACATGTCGTATTGATGCGACGATCCCAGTAAGATGAAATCATTGGTCATTAAAATTACTTTTTATTTGATATAAATAATCTGTTTAAAATATGTTTCTCCATTAAATGAAACTTACATAATCTTTATTTATATTTATTGTTGATTTTTTCCGATTCACCCACTGACTATTAGACTGTTAAACATCTTTAAATATACTTGCTAAACGCCATTTTTATAAAAATATTCGGGCTTGTATCAAACTATCAGGGTGTAATAATGAAACTCACTTAGAACCGGTTCCCCAAGATAAAAGTTAGTTAATGGATCAGTAAAACTTGATAATGTTATGTATATAATATAAAATCATTGTCGTTTACTTATTTCATAAAGAAATTTTAATATCACTTCCTTCTTTGTGAAATTCCAAATGCTCTTACTGTCAATACAATTTTTCGAGAATATGTACTATGTAAATTAAACCAGCTTCTTCAACGATAAATAAAAATAAGATTTATCATATTTGGATTCATTATTAGTAGAAAAATCTTGTATTTTTTCAAAATAGATGTCCTTAAATCTAACAGATTAGTTAACATAAGACTCAAATTAAGTAGATATTTAGATTATTAGAAATTAAAGTTAATAATTTGAAAAATGTTAGTTCAAGACTAACTAATAAAAACTTAGTGTAATTTGTTCTCCAGGAAACAGTGAAGAATATATTTCAGTAATCAATACTGAATTAAGTAAGCCGTGGTATGTCATATCGATTAGTAGCACAAAATTAAGTCAATGTTTTTAAAAATTGAAAAGATTAGTTTAACAATAGTTTTTTCTTTATACTAGGCTCCTTTTAATAAGTTATTGTAGTCAAAATATATTATTCAAGCATTAACAGATTTGCGTTTCAATTTTGTATTATTTGGTTTTGCAACCGGTATTTCATATCCGCCGATAAAATTGTAAAATATTATGATAATTTAATGAAACATGCTCCCAAAGTCATTAAGAATTTATTGCAAAAACAAAACAAAAACATTTAACAAATAAAAATTACTTGGTTATGAATTCCGCAATTATATTTTTAAATTAAGTACAATATAATTATTTATATAGATGTTTGTAGTCTATTTGTCTCCATTATTTTCTCCTACAATTAAGATATGTGGGAAAATTACTTAACAAAAATTGCTTGTCATAAAAATACCACATCCTCCATATCTTTTAACGTCAATTTTTCCTTGTGGTTATAAATTCAAAAGTCACTTAATTGTATTTATCCGCCTTTTATTTTACTATCCATATTAAGTGAATCTTAAAATATTGTCATATCATGTCCGTATCAAGAATAATTAAATTAGTACATTAATGCATATTGTTATAAATCAACTAATTTTGTATGTTTGCAATGAAACTAATAATATTTTACATTAATTGTAAAATATTATTTTCTTATCTCAGAAAATTGAAGTTTCATAATTGTTCCTCACTCTCAATTATGAAGTTAAACTCACTCACTGGAGTGAGTTAATCCACAAACGATAATAAAAGAATTTAATTTTATTTTTTATATTTATGAAATTAAGTACATATATCTTAAGTAATAAATATGTAATGTATTTCCGCATTTTCCATATATGAAAACATTGTAATTAAAGCATTTGAGAGCTACAACAAATATTAAAATGGTGCCTACCAAAATTATAGAAATAATAGGTAATACAACTTTATTAATATATAATATATATCACCTATGATATTACTTATTGAGATTACTAACCTGATTATCAAAATGGATATGCAAACCAACTAATATAGTGATTAATATATATTAGTCACTTATATAGTGATTTCTAACCTAATGGCATCAATAAAACAAACGATTTTTTCTATCATAAAAGTCTTTTTATTTCTTTTCATTTTATTTGGTCTGTAAATCTGAAGTCCTCACTAAAAAGGAGTGAAAAAGACTCCCAAAATCAGTAGAAATTTCTTTGAAGAAAACCAACAAAAAATTTTCTAAAATATTTATTGGGGAATTCATTTCATATCTTCGAAAATTCTTCAACAAAATATTTCTAAAAATTTCTAGAATATTTTTTGAAGAATTCCTTTTATATCGTTGAAAATTCTTCAACAAAAAATTTGTGACTGTGAAACCCGTTTAAGTATAAAAATATAGGTATAAGACCTCTGAAAAAAATGGTTATGAAAGCATTTTATAATTTTTTGGATAACTTTTTCCTTGGCATTCCATGAGTTAGTAGTTAAGTTGGTTAGTAGTTAAGTTCACTTTCACAAGTATCACTTAGTGTATATTAGTATGCATTAGTTTTTATAATTGTATTTACTATAATTATATGTCGGAAATCATAAACAGCTTTTAAATTTATATTTTGTATTTCAAGAGTATAATAAAAATATGCCACCAGTTATTTTAGGAAGTTGAAACAAAAAAGGTAAAAAAAATAATTGTAGCCACCCGTAACTGTTGCAGTTATCGAAGAATTCAATTGTTTAAAAAAGTTCTATAACAAAATTTCAAACATTTTCTGCGTATTTGATAATAAAAAAAATATTTTATTGCAATTTTAATAAAATGATTTTCATTTTCAAAAACCCTCAAATATTGTTTTAATTTCAACATATTGCAACAACGGTAATAATGTTTTCCAGACGTATGAGATAAAATTCGTTGGAATAACCTTATTTTAGATTGGGAATGCTAAAGTTTGATGGTAGAATAATAAAGCAATTATTGTGCAGCTGTTACATACATCATTTACATACATTGAAACTTTATGTAACAAATGTGATACAAAATGTTTTGATTATCTTTGAGATACTTTTTTTTCATTGAACTTAACATATGTGCCAATTTTTTGAATTTGTTATTTTTTTGAGTTTATGCTGCAGGCATTGAAGCATTCAATGCTTCAATAAGCTAACATGCCTTTAACAAGGATTCCGCCATATCCTGTCTACCATGATACTTCCACTCTACTTATATATATTTCTTATTTTCATTTATTATATCGCATATGTGCATATATGAAACCTTTTTTTTGTAATCTACCTTGCGGAAGTTTATATCATTTTAAAGCACATTTTTTGTATATATTATCAAAGTCATTTTAGATATTGGAAGTGCCTAAAATAATATTTCTTTATATCCACAGCTGCAGATCAACAGAGAATTTTAATTGTCACCTCTTAAATTAAACTAAAATTAATATTAAAAATTATCATGAGCTAGATATGTATAAGTTATTTGAATATTTGTATTTATTATTTATATTAGTGTTAATTTCATTATTTAATAATTTAATTATTTAATTAAAATAGCATAAGCGATAATGAAGTAACTAATTTCAAAAAAATTTGAACTTACTTTATACATCTGCTTCAAAATTTTGTTTCAGTACAAATTATGAACTAATTATTTGAATTAAAAACCTGTTTTTCAATTTATCAAATTTATATATTAATATATAACATTTCCACACTGTTCTTTCATTTTTAAATTTTTTTACGACTTTAAAATTATATTTTAATTAAATAAGGAAACCGGCAGGGAGTAGAAAATTTAAATAATTTAATTTTTTTAATATTTTTTGAGTTAAACCACACATTCCACTAGGTGTTAATTTAGTATAATGAATAATTAATTGATTTTAATTTAATTTTATTTATGAAATTATTATAACATATATACTAAAAATATTTATTATGCTTTTAACTTTTAGATTTTTAGAGTTTTGTTACATTTAAAGCTTTTGCAATAATTATATATGCATATATATATTATGTTATACATCATTTTAATATTTAAATAATATTTTAATTAGTATTTAGTATTTTGTATTAGTAGTATTAGTATTTACTATTATTTAAAACTTTCATTACTTCGATATTAATTCACGGTTTATTTAATTTATGGCACTTCACATGTCAATACATTTGTGAACAAAACAGATACAAAAGCGATAACAAATTTTGCACTAAAAAAAATTTTTTACAAACTCGAACACGGCAAAATATACGAATAAAAATCAAACAAAAATGTCCGTCCGACTACTTTCAGTATACTCCAGCGACTACACTACATCGATATAAAAAAATTAATGTTTACGTCTGCTCCATTGTATGAATCCATAAAGATACTTTATCTTTTCACTCAATAAAAAATTTTGTTTGTTGCTACTAAATTGGCTGATGTATTGGGGGAATTGTGAGGGTGTGAAAAATGAAATAAACCTTTAATACAATATATTTGTTAGAAATTTATGCAAAATAATGACCGATAAACAAAAATCGCACAAATCATAATCAAAGCATTTTTTGAAAAAATCAACAAAAAAAATTCCAAAATATTTCATACATTTAAAAGAAAAAAATTATTTAAAAAATAAATTCTTTGAATTTTCGACTGTATTTACCAAATATTTCAAAATTATTGATTTAAAATAAGTTTAATTAAAAACATTTTTTGGAAAAAAATTTGAATTAATTTTAAATTGCTAATTATACTCAGAAGCAGCGATAAGAATCAAAAAAATTGGTGTTTATTTAACTAAATATTTTTTGAAATCTTGTCAATTTTTGTCTTCTCAGACAACAACAAACAAAGCACTATATAAAAATATAATTAACAATTAATACAATTTTAATATTTTCTATTTTTTATTAAATTTTTTTTATAAATTAAATAAAAATAATAAATAGGTAATTAAAATTATTTGATTATTTGTTTTATACATTTATATATATTTGCCGCTCCCACTCCTCAGTATCCAATTCCTTAATTAAAATTTCTCTAACCGTCTTTTATCACCCAATTCAGTGCTAAATAGTCACGCAAAATCGACACATCTTTAAACTTTATTTGGCAGGCGGCAAAGCACAAAGCGATTTCAAATCGCTACTTTAGTAATTCTCGCTTGGGTGGCAAATTATGGAAGCCCAACGCATTTCATTTTGATTGATTGCTCACTTATTGACGCTAACAGTGTTGTTGTTGTTATTGTTGTTTTCGCTTCTGTAAATAACATTACTGTTAATGTTAAAGCATTTGATGAAACCCGTAATTTATCGTAAATGCAGTTGAAATCTCTCATTTAACCTTTTTGACAAGTCATAATCATAAATAATGTTGAGTGTTTGGTTTGATAGATTATTACAGTCCATCAAAACTGAATAATTTATTTACACATATATACAGAATACATAAATATAAAGTACATTTTTGTTTATATGTTTTGCATAATAAAAACGTTTTCAAACAATATTTAGTTTTTTATGTCAAAATTTTATAGCTAATGTACTGTTTTTCTTACAAAATAAACAGAAAAAACAGAATGTTGCGGTAGGCTAGGAACACGCTGGAGAAAATAAAAATTCCTAGCCTATAAATTACTCAATTACTAAAAAAAAATTTAAGAATAATGTTTATTTAATAACAGAAGAAAAATAAAAATTTCAAGTAACAAACAATTTATAGATTAATTGATATAATAAAATTTTATTTTCATTGGAAATGCGTAGGAAGATAGATCTTTTTTGTCTTCTTTGAAAGCATTACTACCAAAAAATTAAAATCTTTTAATATATTTTTTAAACATAGTAAGATGATTTTAACAAAGCAAATATTTTATGAGAGGATTTCAATGTCAAAAATGAAACAAGATTTATTATAGTTACTCTTAAAAGGAACTATATACTTATTAATATAATATACGCTTATAAAGAAATCGTAAATCTCAATTCGATGTCTTTAGATTCAAGGGTCGCCTTATATGTTGAGTGTTTAACTAAAAAATTTTCCATAATATGACTTAACTTTTATATTAAACATTTATTCACAATAACACTTACGATGTGTTTCAGTTTTAAATATGTCATTATCCATAAAAAACTGGATAACATATATTGCGTTTAAACATATCCAGTTTCTCAATTTTCCGAGAAGCATTACTATTTGCTTTAATCAAAAGACAAAATCTGCTGAAAGTTTTCGTTTACTTCAAAAGACTTATGAATGCTATTGAATTTTAATGAAGAGTGCAAATCATTGAAGGAAACTCAGCTCAAGCTGAGTAAAAGAACTTGCACAACAATAAATGTCATCCAAACAGCCTTAAGCAAATATTTACATGCCATAAAAATAAACCAAAAAAAAAGGAAAATGGGTACCACGCGAATTGACTGAAGCCAATAATGAAAATCGTTTATTGGTTTGCAATTCTTTGTCTACAAGGCATCGGAAATGGCATTTGTGCATCAAATTGTGATTGACGATGAAAAACGGATTTACTACGATAACCTTAATTAGAAAGTTCATGGATTCATCCAGGCGAACCATGCATATCTACAGCAAAACGAAACATTGATTAATGTAAGGTTACGTTCTGCATTGATGGGACCAGAATGGAACGACGTACTGCTAAAATTAAACGAGAATGTTACTGCTGAATGTTATTAACAATATCTAACAGATTTGAATCACGAATTGCACAACAAAAGAGCATCCAATTTCAGCCATATATAGCGTTTTTAAAAATGAGCTGATACTAAGCAAATTATGCAAGTTAAAACTAGAGACACTGAGAGTATTTAGTGAGAAATAAAGCTTCAAAGAAACCAAATTTTTTATATATCTTAAATATTTAGGTATATTAATAAATCTGACTAAAGTAATAGTCATGATAAATTATCTTAAAGCGAACAGAACATTTTGTAAGTACATACATTTATCAGATTTATTAAATGTCATGTCCTTATTAATTATAATTGATGTAGAGCCTTGAGTGAAGATAAAATTATTTTTTACGAAGGAATTTGCATTTTGAATTCTGCAATTATTATAATGAGAGTAATATCATTATTGGCGACTTATTTAATTTCATTACTAGTCTTTAATAGCCTACCTACGAAAAGTTCATAATAGTGCTGAGCATATAATTTAACGTTTTCTTGATTTAAGCACTAAGCTCGAATAAATATAGTACTGCTTTTGCTTTGGACATACAAGTTATTCTATCAAATCAGTTAACGTATAACCACAACCTAAAACAGGAAGTAAGTATATTAAGATAGTGTGCAAGTTCAAGTAAATTGATGGTAAATTCAGGGAAATAGTAACTAATGTCGGTATGGCAGCGAATTGGTATTTACCAGAATTTCGAGTAGGGTAAATTCGATAAAAATTAGGTAAATTAAGTATTACCATTGTGAAAATTTTAATAGATGTTTAATAAGAAAATAAATAAATTTAAAAACTTTTAACCAAAAGTAATAAATAAGTGCAATAAATAAATATGTAATTATTTAACATACATAAGTACAGTGCAAAAAAAATCGTTAGGAAATTTCAATTTACTTTACTTCAATTTACTCGAACTCACACATGTCCTAAATTCTCAATCTCCTTCATAGTAGCTGAATATATTAAAACTAAGAGTTAATGAAAATATGACAACCAGAAAGTCAAGGTTTATTTAGACAGTTGCTGACTATGCTTTAAATTAAAATAGTTTGCTAGAATCAGCCTTTTTTAAAATACTGAAAATATTTTACTTCGAAATTTCATTTTAGATTTCGTATCATTTTATAATATATAAAATATATTAAGTTAAATAATGAAGTAAATGTTTTCAAGTTAAACCATTTTTATGATAGAATCTTCTCAAAAATCTATTTTGTATTGCACATATATCATATACCAATTTTATATTATTTTTCCAAATAAAATAACATTACAAATAGTCAAATTTTTATGTCAAAACCGATCCTAGTCAATTTTGAAATTGAAATTTTATATTTAGAAAGTGTGGAACTCTATGATATTTTAATTGAAATATCTCCTAGCTTTCTAGAACTTCTACAGTATTATCAAACACAAAATCTAAATATGTTTAAACCTAACCTAAACATATTTAAACCAAACCTAAACGTATTTAGAACCTAACCAATAGTGGCAAAGATCACGCTTCACAACCCTTTAAATTTTACGTTATTTATTAAAAAGTAAGCCGGTAAAAATGAATTGATGTGAGAAACTTAACTCTCAGTAAGCCATAACTACTTACATGTCTTTGAATTTGCTCTAAGAGAAATTTCACCAGCTAGAAAATGCACAAAGCCAGGCTCTGAAAAGACTTTTCAAAGTTCCATGGTACATTAGGACGAATGACATCCTCAGGGACATCAAGATTAACCCCATCAAAAAATACATAAAGGATACAGCCCTGAAATTATTTGCGAAATCTGACAGACTTACCAACACCGCGTTATCAAATCTCAGAATGGTTACAGGCTCCTCGGGGAGGTATGCACATCTGAGGTCAATTATTGCTTAGTCGGATGAAGTGATAAACAATAATCTACTCAACTAGCCTCAACAAAATATTAATATAATATATAATATTATAAATATTAATATATATATTATATATATTATTATACATATTTGTTCTTATTATTTTATTAAATTTATTATTAATAAATTTATTATTATTATTATTTTAATTAATTAAAATAATATGAAATAAATTTTTGTTGTTGTAGTTCACTACAGTTCGAAAAACCTCTTTATTAAATTTATTACTATTAAACTCTTTAAATTCATTTAATTATCAATTTGAAAAGGTTAATTGAACCCAATTATGTTTACTTTAATGGAAACTTTCATGGCACATTTCATCTAAAGTAACAAATTCTGGTGTTTTTGTCTTTTTATACTCAAAGTTAAATAATGCGGTTAAGCAGTAAAGCATCTATTGCTTGATTACAGAATTTCGGGAAAATGTGTTGAACCACATGAGTAAACCATAGTGCATAAAATCTTTATTAATTTCTGGCAGTCAGTGTCAAGTAGTCAGCAACAATTTTGAAAAATCAACAAAAGATAACAAAAACAATGGGCAATAAATTGGAAAAGTGGGTGAGAACGTCACATGACATCCGATAAAGCCGTAAATCAAATCTTAATAACGCACGTCACGACAATATGTTAACAGCATTAAACCAGTGCAAGTGATATAAAATAAACATACCCTCCGCACATCCGCACATCAGACACCCCACACCCTACAGCCTACAGCCTAGAAAACGTAGTGTGTTTTTACTTTGTTACTAAACAAATAATAATTAAACCAAGGCGTGTTTAATGCTTGGGTGCGTAGTGACAATTAAAATTTCGCCTTCTATTCAAAATATGGGAAGAATTTATTGCGGCACTTCTGCAAAGTTAAACAAAATAAAGATAAACTTTTCCAATTCAAAATTTTGCTTAACACTCAAAATTTGTGTAATGAAAGCAATAAATGCAGTTGATATATGGCACGCATAGAAGCTCACATTTTTGGTTAATCGAAAAATTCCAAATATTCTGTGCATCTATAAAACTTTGTAAGTCTTTTTTTGGTCGGTCGTCATGGAACGATTCAGATAATTTTGCTCGGTCGTGTTATAAGGCATTTGAAATTTTTTAAGTGCCTGAAGCACGCAAACACTTCATTCCGTTTTTGGGATGAAGAGTGCAATGCTCGTTTTTCAGTTGAATGAATTCATTAAAATTTGCAAATAGCGAATCCACAATTTCGATTCGATTAAATTGGCTAGGTGAGATACAGCACTCAAAGTATTGTTCTATGAAATTGGAATTTTGTTGTGTTCACTTTTCATAAATCGAATGTAAAAAACGAAAATTATTGTTGTTCTTGTTTACTAATAACATTTGTTGGTTCATTCCACTATAGATGTGAATAACCTTATTAGGATTCTGAACAAATTTGTGTGCTTTGTTTGCTTACATATTCGATTATTATTAATATTAAAATTACATGTAAAATAATTGAGATTTGAATAAAAAAATAAATAATAAAATATGTATATATTTATAATTGAAGATTAAATATGTATTATAAAGAAAATCTTTGAAGACATGTAAAATTAGATTTTATATTAATTTCAAAACCTTTCAATAACCTTTAGGGTTAACAACTCTAACTTATTTTCAGTGAACTCTGTGTAAAGAATAGCTGTGTTTTTTATGTTTCTTGTTTTAGAATCAAGTAAAGACTCAATTATACCTCTTTTATGAGTTGTTTAATTTGATTATATTAAAATTGCATTGTCTAATGTTGAATCTTTTCCGAGTTAGTGCATCTGGACACATTTACTCTTTCATAGCTGATGGGTTTCTGCAGAGTCCCACCCATCTCACTGACTAATTTGTGTATTGCTCATAACCATCATGATTATTCAATGACTGATCAAAGATCTGCGTACCGCGCCGTGCGGTTAGTGATTACTCTGAGATTAGATAGTGCTAAGTAGGGCAGCCTCTCGGTTTTTGCATATAGCTTTAGGGCTCTGTCCCTTATGTATTTTTTGATCGGATCTATTCTAAAAGTCTCTTAGAATTCATTGTAAGCTCTGCAAACATTTTTTATGAAATTCCGTTATAATCCTTATATATTTTAAATATCTGGAATAAAAGTACATAAATACAAAAAATTTGTAGGTTGTATATATTTTGAATTGACGTTGAACATATAAAATTCTAATAAATCAAACAAAATAAACTTTATACTCTTATTAAATCTGTAATAAATTCTGATTAAAACTATTTTGGCTTTGAATATTTTCATCTTCAAAAAAATAATATTTCTTCTGGCACTTTGCAGTTTTCACTCACAAAGCTTAATAAAAATTCAATGCACATTTCACTAAAAAATTATATTTATAAAATTTATTAACAACCTTTACCTACCGTACAAATCAAAATGAATACTTGAATCTAGTAATCACGTTGGGAGTGTTAAGTCTTGACTTAGGTAGACTGTTCGATTCACTTGGTTTATATGCTTCAGAAACATTTAAGGCGAAGATTTTCATCCAATTATGGTAGTTGAAATTATCTTGGGATGAATCACTACCTACAGGTCTTAGTACAGCATGTCCAGCATTTAGAGAAAACTTAAGTACTCTAGAAAATTTTTAAGTGTCAAGATACATCTTCAAAGGCGAGGTTTTATCATCAACACAGCTACATATTTTTGCAGAGGCATACGAAAGAGCATTTGTTGCTGCATCATATGTCCGCGCTACTTTAAAGGATGGAAGAATGTGTCGTTTTTCTTGGAAAATTGATTTAATGATGCTATGGTCTGTATAAGTGTCGTGTAGAACAATATCGTCCTGAAACTTTTGTATATTATAAAGAATTTTATTACTAATCAAGGTCAAAAATATTATATTAGAACTTTTGTAGTCTAGTCTTTGAGAATTCATTTAATAGAAATACAGTACACATGTAATTGACGTTTCTTATGGGAAAGAAAAACATTTCAAAAAATTTCAAAAATAATGCCATCCTGAAAATTTTTATTTCTTAGTAAAATTTAAAATTGAATATAAATAAAGTATAAAAAATGAAAATTATGGGGATGCATTTGCAAAGAAATTTTTTTTTGAAATATAACGGTCAATATTCGTACTTAAATATAAACAATATTAATTGTTTAAACAATTTCGTGAAAGTTTAATCAATTATCTTTAAAACGCCATTTCAAAATGTGTCCATAATGCCAACTCTTAAAACCCCATGGGTCCATATCTTCTAGGAAAAACATTGCAAAAATTTTCCGCGAGATTCGGATCATGTTATTTTATGAAAGAAGCTCATAAAAAAATTTCTGCCGAATCGGAGATGATAATGTCAAAAAGATGTCCGATTTGTAAAAGAATGAATCATATATATGTAGCGGTACTCGCAGCTATCGTAAACTTAATTTAAAAACATTAACATTAGAAAATTTAGAAAATTTAATGGAGGAAGAAAAAAGTAAGAAATACGTTTCAAGTTTTCCGGCTTTAGAAATTAAGAGAATACAATAAAATAAATAGCGCATTATAATATAGCCTTTATGACTTTTATTCTCCTTTAGAAGAATACCTTTTCAAGCCACAGAAAGCCGCTATATATACAATATATAATATAATATATATTGTGTTATTTATATTGTTTATAAATTATTTTATATTTTAATCCTAATATTATTTATAAAATTTAATGCAAATATATTAAATGTAATTTTCATAATAATATTAATATAATATTTATATTTAATAATATAATATTTATATTTATTTAATATTGTATAATTGAAAGCTAGATATAATCAAAACACTTTTTAACTCACACTCTATCCATAGTAGTATATAGAGAAATTTTTTAAATTCTCTTCAACAAATCTTTACACATTTTACTTATTTCGCATAAGTTATTAAGGAGGATGTATTAAAGCATAATTCAATATTCTTTATTACGCTCCAGCCTCTATCTCACTAAGTAAAAACCACAAAAATGTATCTTGCCTCGAGGTTCTTGTGTAGTGGTGCACTTAAAATTGTCAATACTAAGTATAAGTAAGGAAATAACCCAAGACTGTTAAAATTTTAAGATACTAAATTTATGTTGAGTATCTGCCAAAAATAATTTTTATTAAATTTTTCTATTTAATTTCTCACTGACATCTGTGCACGTTGAAGCAGATGTGCAGAGTAAAAGACACTGTTTTGATCGTTTCCCCTGACATTTCAGGCCTTTTCAAAATAAAAGCACAAAATTTAATTTCATTTTATTTATCTTATTTCGATTCTTTAAGCAAATTTGCTTTCCTCATGCTTACGAGTCGAATCAGATTTAAATTCCAAAGCATTTGCATCTCTTGACTTATTTTATGAGTTTAATTATGCAATGCATTTATTGTCTGATTTGCTTGCTTTTATTTAAATTGTTTACACTTCAAATTTGTGTATTTAACTTAATTTTCATCGTCAATAGGCAAATAAAATAAAATTTGTATATTCACTTAAGTTCTCTTGATTGAGTCACTGAAATTCGAATTGTTGCGGTAGATTTTGGAACACGTAAAATTCATATTAAGTTTTTTATTTGTGTTTTTTATTTCTTTTATATCTTTTTATATCTTTTATTGTATAAAAATAAGTTCTTCTTTCCTTTATAATGAAAACTTCTGCTGTTGTGTGAATGCTTCTCGACTTGTGTTGTTGTTATTTGCAGAAGGTGCAAAATAAGCCAGATTCAGATAAACAAGAGTTGCTTCAAATATTTACTCGATGCCCCTAAGCATTTCTACGTGTCGTATATGTTATTCGGTGCTTAATTAAATTTTTGTTTATATTAGAATAATACGAAAGTAAATAAAAACACTATTTATGTTATTTTTATTAAGAAAATAATTTTCCATTTTCTATTTACGTAGCTTGTCGGTAGCAAATTACTTTGAGTAAATCTAAGTGACCTAATAAGAAAATGCTTACGAAAAACAGTTTGTTATTTTTATTAATTAAAAACTAAAATACCTAAAAATTCCTTTGATAATTTAAGTAAATAAAATTAATGAAAGCAAAACTATGATTTCGAAAAGAGAATACGAAAAGCTTGTAAATCAAACTATTTTAAGCCAATGTAAACAACATTTTTTTTACTAGTTCTTATGAATATGGAAATGAAATTTATTCGTTACTTTGTATGCTATTGTTAATAGTTGCCACTTATAAAATTGTTCAGTAAAAATACATAAATTATTAACACGAAAATCGATATGTATTACGTTTAACATAAATTATAATTAATACTACACGTTTTTCATTATATATGTAACCCAATAATAAATATGTAATTATGTAGCGAGTTAATAACGACATGGTAGTTATCATACCATACGAGTACATGGTTTCATATAGTGACTGTATAACGATTACTTAAATGATTACTTAAATAGCCGCCAATTTGAATCGACAAAACATAAAACTACAAGTTTTGAAAACTTCTCCTAAAATATAGGCAAAAGAAAATTAATTTTAATAAAGTATATCGTTTAATAAAGTGATCGTTACTTGGAAGCTGTTGAGTTAACGATCGGAATAAAGGACTGAGCTCGTAATAAACAATTCCCTACCAAACACTTCACATAGCCTTAGTTGCTGTCAATTCAGGCCTTGTGTTGTTTGAATAGAGTCACCGGCCATTATGGTTTGCGATACATATTCTAATACTTAGTCTGGATTTTATTGGTTTCAACAGCACTCTACTAACAGTAATTCGATCAGTTATATCACATTTTGTTTAGTCTTTACGTAGCCTGTTGCTTTTACATGATTTCAACCTATCATATGGCTCGCTATCTCCTGGCAGCTTAATGGTCTGTCTTACTCTACCAGTTGCAAAATTTTATAAATTTTTTATCAGGAATGAGGTGCATCATTCACATCAAAATATCCGGAACCCCACTGTACAAATTTTTCGATATAGTTTACACTTTTATAGTAATAAATCATTATATAGTATATTTGTTCAGATATTTCACTCACTTTAAAGTTAATATAACTGTTTATATGAAGGATATGTTGTACTAAAAAAATATTACATGAACTCTCATCTTTTAAATACGCGTTCATTTCATATAATCCGATTAGTATTGTCATATATGTGGGTACGTGTATCATCTAATGATATTAACCCGCGGATTTTACCAATATCACCAATATATAAAAACGAATGGTATATTAAATGAATGCAAAATGAATGAATGACTTTTCATATCTTAAAAAATTTAATCTTATGGTAAATAAATCTTCTGCTAATGTCTTTACATTAAAATGTGGAAGAACTGGCATTTTATACAGTAAGCATATAGATTAAGTTGATATGAAAGCATACGACTTTGAAGCAATCAACCGCTTAGTGCTATGAAGCATGTACCATTCACAACAACTTAATTTGGTTTATCTTGAGCTGATATTAACAGTGTATTCACTGTCTGGATGTATTCATCTATGAATCATTTCAAGTATAAGTTATAAGATATAATTTATTTATTTTACTAGTATAAAATATTATTCTAAACACTCATTATATACTGAAATCTATTTCATTTTTAACTCAATCTGAAAAACACCAGGATATTCACCTAAGCTGACATTGCATGTGCAAATAACACTGTCATTTTTTAACTTAAATAAAGAGATAAAAAAATTCAAAATGCATTTTCAATTATGTTATTAAATTCAAATAACATTAGCACCTTTAAAAATGGAGAATATTTATTTGCTTAAACTGAGAAACACGATTTATTTAACTGTTGGGTAGAGAGATAATAAAAAGCTGTAAAAAACAAATCTTTAACAAATAATACATTTAGGAGGCTTCCCAAATATCCTTCTGCAAACAAAACTCCAAATGGATATGTAAATACGACACGCAAGAGCTCAAAAAATGACAAAGAAAATTTATTGCCAGGCTTTTATTGCATGAACGTTACAATCTCAAATCTGTATTTAAATATTTACTCGCATGCATTAAAGTGCTTCTGTATCTCTAGAGATATAAACATACAAGTATATACGTTCTTAAGTGCCATAAGTAACATTGAATTTCAGCAAATTGTGTTGGTTTTATGCAGTCGTACATTTATTGCCGCTGAGAATATATTTAATTGCCATTGAATAGGCTTTGAATTTAATTAAAGATAAATAAAAAAGGTGTTATACACAATACAGGCAATGATCCACAATTTCGTGTTTATTATTCCAAATTAAGCGCTGCTGAAAAATAGCAAAAATGAATGCTTTTAGATACTTAGTCTAAAATATTTTCTTAATGAATTTCTAATTAAGATAAATACTTAGTAACGACAAAGGTAGTATTAACATTAATTGTCTCCTGAATAAAGAAAGACGACCCACAGAATTATATTAGGAAAATAGCAATATAGAAAAACAGTTAAGCAATTGACCATCCTAAATATTAAATTTCCTAATTTGAGACTTTTTATAGCTGCTTGAGAATCAGAATATATAATAGAATAGACGTTATATAGCATAATCTTTTATAAAATTGTTTAAAATTATAATATTACACACTAATTAAAACACTTACTAAAAAATATATACATTATTTTTGTAATTCTTAGACATAATTACAAATGCAATATATAATTTCACAGCTCTACAAAAGGCATGGATAGTGCGTCTCTGCTACTCCTTAGTCATTTTTAAATGATTATGTACGACAGTATTATAATCTTATTGTCATTTTTTTTTACATACAACAACGTTATAATATTTTCTCAATGTTTTTATTGTTTATAATCTATTAAAGATCTTATTTTTCAAATTTCTGCATCATAATATATACCTATAATCACATTGTTTAGGTATTTTACAAAATGCACCAAGTGCGGTAGACCCAATTCATATGAACTAAATAATATTTTCTTAATATTTTTTTTGTTCATAATACATTTAAATATTTTCTTCTTTATCACAGTATTTATTCTTACATCGTTTGTTTGTTTTAAAAATACACCATAGATACTATATCACAATCTACCGATTGTCTATTTTGATCACCTATTTGCCTATTTCGAGATTATCCCAATGATCACCTTTTTATTGCATTTAGGCGGATTGTAGAGATTGGGATGGTTTACATAAAACTGCTTTAGATGGATAAAAATTATTATAATATTTTATTATCAACGAACAATTAGATTATGTTTGTATAAATTCTTCAATTCTTTAAAAGTAATTCAATTATTTATTATTATTGATTTCATATAAGAGATTATCAATTAGCATTTAAAAACTAGTTGTTCCGATAATAATAATATATATTTCTTGGTATTAAAAATAATATGTCCAATAGGTTAGCCAATTATCTGGCCTATTTGAGCATTAGCATGCAACAACTACTTATCCATTATGACCAAGTGATTAGACTTAGTATTATATAGACTTGCCTCTTTTGCCAAAGAAATATTAAATTATATTCTTGCTAAATGGTTATGAAGCACAACTTTTTTAAATTCTAATACTTTATTTCAATTTTAAAAAAGCTTTATGTAAAGCAAATTCTGTTAAAGGCAAGGATGTCAATTAAATTAAAAAAATAAGATGAAATTTTATTTGCGAGCTATCTTTTCGTAGGTTTGGCTTATCTAACGCTGCAATTAAGTATAAGTTATACTTAATAATAGAACATTATATATCTGCCTAGCAGAGAATGTAAAATAAAGTTGCTGATTCTGCTTCAAATTTAAACTATTACATTTCCTCTGATTATAAGGAGTTGATTTGTGTTTACTATAATTTCATATTTTAATTATGAATTTCGAAAAGACTCTTTATGAAATATACAAGTTTATATTAAAATATAATAGTCACTTCCGTTTTAAAATTGATGTTAAATTGCACTTATATTCACAAAATATATGGTCTCTCCCGTGCGAATCGTGGAGTAACATTAGCATGACATACTCGATATTACGTTCCTAGAATTAGAGCCTACACATAAGAAAGAATATATAAATCACGCAACAAATAACGCCTCTACGAACAAAAAAGTATTGAAATTTAACAATTAAAAATAATAAAAATATTATTAATTAGTTCAATTATTCTACAGCTGATTAATGATTTCGTTCTAATATAGATACAGCAAGAAAAATGCGCGGATATAAAACTCAAGTACAGCTTTGGGTCAGTTGGTTAAGGAGCGCTAACTCTGAGCTTCAAATTTGGCAGGACACGAGTTTGATTCCTTGTACTTGAAGTTTAAAAAAATTATTTACGAATAATCAAATACAAGAATTATTTCCAAGACCACTGATGATGGATATTTGGTAATACTCGAAACAGCTGTATTGTAAATCAAAAATTTAATTAATTATAATAATATAAAATTTTTGTTGTTTTAGTTCACTACTCTCTCGAAAAACACTACTCTCTCAACACAAAATTAAATAGTTTCTGTATTCTTTTATGAAAAAAAAATATACTCGTACATATATATGAGAGAATACAATTTTATTAACTTATCAATGTCATTTACTTGTAAGAATTTGACATTGAGTCTTAAAATAACTTCTTATGGAAATTTTTAATTCACTATAAAATACAAAAATAACAATAAATTTTATAATATTATTAAATACTTAATATAATTTAACATAGAGTTAAATTTCCTAGATCTAATAACCCCGCTTCCTACCACGTCATTTATTTTTTATTCTATATTTTACGATTAATTTTTTTCAACCAATTTAAAACAATTAACGTCAGAATTTATGTTAATTTATTTCCATTGCTCATAATTGTTTTATTAAATTTATATATTATGTATAAAATTCATGCATTTTTTTCTTATCTCTATTAATTAATAGCTAAAAAGAAGATAAAAGCTCACTAATAATCCAAACAGTCATAATCATGGTCATAAAAGTGTATATAAAATTTTTATGAATTCAATAAAGGCAAACAAATTCACACATCAAATAACAATAATTTGAAAATAATAGTAGAGAAAACAATAAACAATAAACAATTCTGCTTTCAGCGTGTTTAATGTTGTCAATTAAGAGTTTGTCACGGCAAGGCAACCCACAAGTGCTGTTCAAACTTCGCGGAATCGGAATCGTCGCATATGTGTGGATTGACACTTCGAACATGTGGTATGTGCTACTCACGCTTTACAGATTGGCTGGCAATTCTTCGCTAAAAGTTTTCCTTCAACAATTGCTCGGAACTGTGAACCATGAAATGGAAACAAGAAATATATGTAGAATGCGTGTGTTACTCACCCGAACTACAAGCGTTTACATACGTGACGTTGTTACAACAACAAAGCACGTAAACAGGCAAAACAATGAAAACAATAAAAACTTTTATGAAAGAATAGAGATATCATAGCTTTTTATGAATGATACGTATTGGAGCTTTGTAAACATACCATATGCACGCTAATGCTACCAAGCAATTCAACGTACAAATTTATGAATGAATAAATTTACATATACATCTGGTATTTGGTATTTGGCATATACATACACATATACATAGCAACATTCAAAGCCAGCAAGCAGTAGCGAATTGTAAAAGCGCATAGAGGAGCAAAATATGTTAAGCAATAAAAAATCTTTATTAAAACGTCAAAGCAAAAATTTATTCAAATTTTTTATTATATGAGATTTGCATAGAACAGCCGTTTTGATGTGTACTCCGACTGACAAACGGTCAGTCAAACAGCCAACAACAGTGCGTAAAAATATTTTCCTTGTGATATAAAATTATTAAATGCAAAGCGTGGATACTTTAACAGTTGCCCGTCTAGCTTCAGTATCTATACCCGTTAAATGCAGATTTTAGTCGATAACCTAAAAATAAATTAAAAATTTCTTCTTGTTGATGATGCGTAAATATACCATTAAAGCTAAAAATATAACAGTAGTAAAAAAAACTCATGGCAAAAAACAAAAATGGAAATATAAAAACAACTGAATCTTAATTTACAATTAATTGAATTCAAAATAACTAAAGTATGTACAACACATAAAAATAGTTTACTATTTTTGCACTTTAAAGTAAACTTTGAACTAAAATATACATAGAATATAACAAAAACAACATTAAATTATATATAAAACATAAAAATATTTAATATTTTAGCACTTTAAAGTGAACCCCTTTAATTAAAATATATATAAGTAAATAAAAAATATGCAACATACATAAATATTTAGGTTTATTGCACTTTAAAGAAAATTCATTTTAATAATAAGAGACAATCAACACTAAAAGCAAAAAAATCAAACGGGCATGTTATTAACATTATCAAACAATGTTAAGTCTATGTTAAAAAACCAACGAGTACAGCAGCAATACTCGTAGAGTAATTGTATGTTAAAGCAGATTTTTGGGCTCAAATTAAATAATGAATAATATATAATAATATTTATGTATTTATTTATTTGTGAGTTAAAACTCAAATTAATTTTAAAGTTAATTACGAATAAGGAACTAGACTACTAGGTCCTTCGTCCTAAATATATAATAATTATAAATCATTTTTCATTTAAATATTTACTTGAAACTAATTTTAATAAACTTTTTAGACTTTACAAAGTTTAAATTGAAGTATATATATCACACCAATCATAAATATAAGACATATATAGACTCAAGTCTCCTAATTATAGTTATGCAAACCTATAAATTCTTATTCTTTCGAAATTTTTTAATTTATTAACTAAACTGAACTAAATTATACAAATTAAATATCAATTTAATAAACTTAAAACTGAATCTTACTTATAACAGCAGAACATCCACATTAACAAACTAAATAAGATTACCTTCGCAAACCTATGTACCTATGTACCTTTGATATTTAATTTTAATGTAATTTAACTTTATCAGCTAAAGCTATGAAACTTAGATCCATTTGTTTTTTAAATATGAGAGAACATTTTTTCGTTGAATTAACATAACTGAAGGAACGCAATTTCCTATCAAAGAAACTGATTAAAGAATTTTATATGAATTTAAGTATCTTGTAGTTAAACTCAATTATTTTAATTAAATCATACTACATTAACGAAACCTTTGAGGCTTAGATTTATTTGTATATTTTTCAATGACTAAGAACATTTTGTATTGAAATAACGTAACTTCAATTCAAATTGTATTGTATTGAAGTAACGTAACTAAACAAATACGTTAATATTCTTCTGGGAAAATTAAATAAAGCTTTTCGTATGAACTCAAATACTTTGTAATGAACTCACGAAATCTAAAAAATCTATGAACCCTGTATCTATTTAAATAAAAAAGTTATAACTCAAATAACTCCTATATTGTTTATAGAGAAGAAAAAAAGATTAATAAACAAAAGCATAGATAAATAGAAAAATTCTATCTAATTTGTAATTGAAACAATTTTAATAAACGCTATAATTACATATTTTAATGTAAATTTGTAGAAAGTGAAATCAGATGGAATAAGTTAACATGAAAGGATCGTAGATTTGCTAGAGCATATTCCGCGTAGAATAACTTCTCAAAATGATTGATTATAAACTATTTTTAAAATATATTCTAAATATCTAAATGTATTAGACATTGTACTTCTTTTTAAGTTTGCTAAAAATAATGTTTTTTTAAATAATATTTTCTAATACAACTAATTATTAAAATCTCAAAAACAAAAAATTATGAAACACTTTTTATAAAATATGGTCAACTTTCCTGCATTATTCATCACTTTAATTACTTTACAATTTTACTAATATGTCATTATTAGTAAATTTCAACAATTTTAATAAGTAATTTAATAATTTACCAGCATAATTCTTAAACAATTACGCGCTGCTATGACACCTTAATTAGCGTTCAATTAGCCATGCAACATTATAAACTAACAGATGTCGTCATTGTGATGTCACAAACTGGCGGTAAGGTAAATTCTCACAAGCTTATTTAATGCATGCGACAGATACTATGAAATAAAAAATATTAGCTAAACAAAATGAAAATATAAGTATAAAGCAATTAGCAAAACGATAAGAATTAAAAGCGAAAATAATTTTATTATTAACATAATCATTAACAGAAACTACAAAATGTTAGTCAAACATTTAGTCAAACCCACGATAAGAGCCACGTCCGTAGTCACGATCCATTTCACGCCCATAATAATCGCTACGATCACGCGTTGGTAAACCATAGCGATCTGTGTCCGTGTAATAGCCATAACCACGATTACGTGCACCCGTATAATCTTTATTCCAATAACCATAATATTGGCCTAAGCCGCCATTACCTCCATAGCCACCATAACCGCCATTTCCTCCTAATATGTTTGTGCCAGTGGGGTAGTAACCACTTGTTGGGTAGTAAGTTCCACTTGTACTTGGATAATATGAACCGGGATTATTATAGTAAACATTTGGATAACTACTGCCAGTCCAACTAGTACTTGGATAATAGTTTCCACCTGTAGTTGGGTAATAACTTCCAGTTGTGGGATAGTAATATGTTGGTCGGTAGCTAGGATAGCTGCTAGTCCCATAGTTATAGCCATAATTTGGGTTGAAGAGACCTAGTACTGTAATGAAATTAAAAGAACAAATAAACATTTAAAATAAATTTGTAATGTTTAATAAAATTAATAGTGAAATGTCTTCATTTTATTCCAGATATTTATATATAAACTTTTTTTTTCATGAAATTTAACTAATATTTTTACATTAGTCTTATTTACATATGTACTTCAACTTATTTGAGTTTAATATATATATATATGCTAATATATTGAAGGCTGTTTTTTAAGATTTGGTTCCTATTCACTTATCAATGTTGAGCATAGAAGCTATATCTGTCATTTTAAAATTCAATTTGTACAAATATTGAAATCACATGATTATCGTTTTCTAAGCGCATTCACTGACTGGGTGCTGAAGCTGCTAAAATTTTATTAATAAACACTAAAGGACGATTTCACGATCTTAGCTTAACAATTATTTCAGAAACATAATTGAACTATTATGACTTATTTCAACTATTAAAGAAACATACTTATTATTCAATTAAAAGCCTGAAATCGTTGTGAATTTGTCCGTATATACTAATGATATCAGATACTTCTTTAATATTAAAAAAACACGTCCAAGGACGTCATGCCACAATTCCATTATTGAACATACTATCATGAAACACTAACTTTAGTTACTTGATAATGTCTTTGGCAATAGAACATATATCACTCTTAAACACGTTAAAACTCAAAGTCATCCAGACAATGTTTATCTAAACTTTTAAATCGACGTTCATGACTTTAATCTGAGTGTTATTAACAGTAGGATTTGAATTTTATTTTTCTTTTAACAACTATAACCCAATTCTGTCACCAATCGAGGGGCTGAATTAATAGATGATAGAATACTGTTGGATCTTTTTTACTTCAAATTTAACAGTTTTATATGAACGAAACTACTCAGATGAAAGCATACCTCAGAGTGTAGTATTTCTTCGGATACATAAGTGTACTTAACAAGTTAGAAGCACTGATCGGAGCTAATAAGAAGTTAATAAATTGTGTCATTTTAAAGTATTGTTTTACTAGGTGGATTGATAATTACGTGACTTCATAACAGGTGACAACTCCAGAACAAAATCAATTATATTTTGTATATCTAGCAAGTTTTAAACGACAGCAAATAATTAAAAAAGTGAATCGTGGTGATTATTTATAAAATGGAAAAATTGAATATCGTTCAGTAATGAAATTCGTTCATTAAAAAAAAAATTAACAATGGTGCAATCAAATTGGAAATGGGTCTGTTTACGGCAACCTTGCACCATCGTTAACAACAATAAAATATTGAAAAGCTCGTGGTTGTACGTGTGTTTTTGACAAAGAGCCTTCCAACCGTCCAAAAGAGACAACATCCAAAAAAAAATTGAAAAAGTCCACAATATTGTGTGAGATAGTAGAGATGACAAACATATCATATGAACATGTATTGAATATTTTACATAAATATTTAGGTATGATGGGTGCCGCGTTTGCTCACCATTGACCAAAAACGACAACGATTTTATCATTCAAAATATTGTTTGGAAATGTTTAAGCACAATCTAGCTAACTGTGAGCGACGAATAGTGACACTTGGATTCATTACTTCTTTTATCAAAGTATCTACAAAAAAGAACCCTTTACTATTAAGCACTGCCATTTGGAATTCAGATGAGCATTTGAATACAGTTCACCTACATTGAAATGGTTATCACTTGAACATTTAGTTGATTATACTTAAACAATACACAAAGACATCTTTAATTTCTTTACCATTGAGAATAATGAAGGACTAAATACATGAGCCAAATAACGTTGCTCTTCTGCATCTGTTCGCGTTTATTTAAATTATTTCTCAGAATTTTACTATGATGGAATTCTTATAAAATGGATAAAAATACTGCACTTTTTACTTTAACATGAAATTTATTTATAAAATTAAGCAAAGTCATTTATGTAATTAAATAAAGGATATTCATTTAGTTTTAATTTACTTTAACTTAACGTTAAGTAAACAAACAAACGTTTTGTTTAAAAAAATACTTCTTTTCTAATTATAATTACATTTTTTACTAATTGTTTAGATAGATTTTTCTAAGAATGAATACAGTTTATATATACAAGACTTACACGAGTTTATTTAACTAATAATGTTTCCGAAATTGTGAGAAATAGAAAAATAAATCGGCAAGAAAAAAATAACAAATATTATTTAAAAATTAAAAACAAAATTTTTTATTTAAAATTATATCCAATTAATTCATATAACAAAAATTATGTAAAATTAATATTTATTGAAGATTAAAAAAATGTTGAAATCTAACAAAACTTACATTCCTTCCTATTTTTATAATTCAAGTTCCATAGTATGTTGGGGAGATGATATGGTATTTTTTTTAAAACAGTATTAATTTAATTCCAAATAATTATTACGTTGCCTTCAAAGTAATATTCCTTTGATATAATGTAATTGTCACATTGTGAAATACTGAAGGAACGCTTTTTTAAAAGTGTTCTTAAGTTCACTCTGCGATTTCACTGTATCTGTTATTGAGAAACATTATTCCTTAAATGTTCTTTTATGTTTATCAAATAGAAAAGTGTCAGATTGTCTTATCTGAAGAGTGATTTGCCTGCGACATTAGATGTTAGCTTTGCCATATTCTTTTGTGGCATATTTTGCCGACTCTTGTGTTATTTCAAAATTTTTGTAAAGTTTCACATACGTCACATAACTAATCTATATCTTCAGGAATCTTACTAATAGTAATTATTCATTTGCCAAGCAAAATCTGTTTAGCTTTTTTTAATAATTTTCAACATTAAAAAATTTTTTTTAAACATAATTTGATTTCCTCCTAAAAGTTTTTCTACGAATCATAAGCTCATGTTTGTAACATGATATTGTCGTATAAGCCACTTGTAACATCTTACATCCTCTGCTGCCCTTAATTCGGGTTTTTAAATAAAATCCTACACGAACTGTTTGATTGGATATTTTGGCATCCAACAAATCGCCAACTTGTTCATTTTATTTGCTCGCTCAGGAAACACACAAACTAAGTAAACTTCATAGCTGATTGATAGTTAACATCCAAGTTAATGACAACCAATACATAAAAGAGTTCTTGGCTCGATAAGGAAAATAGATCATGAATAATTTATGACTCTTATTTTTTTAATACACCTTGTGTATTTGTAAAATTAATAACCGGCAGTTTGTACCAAGGAAGTAAGGCACTCCACATCTCAATTGATGCGATTTTAATCAAATTAACTCATAGGCAGTGCGAGTATATTATTTTGTATCTATACTTCATTATTTAAGAATAGTTTTTTTAAAAAATAAAAGATCCTGAGGTTGTTTTATATTCTCTTATTTTCTTATTCATACGTTTTTTTTTTGTACTGTTAGCTAGCACTTTCACTTCTACTAATTTAAATGTAAACATTTCCTACTTCAATAAGAAAAATAGATGTGTTATCTCGTATATGATATGAATATAGTTAGAATCTTATTATCTTTGTATCTAAAGCTGCCAGTAAATTGATATCAATATCAATTTGCGATGCATGACTTTTTCAAAAATAAATAAAAGTTTTTAAGTTGAAACTCTCCAGCTAAGAATAAAATTGTATAGTTGACCTAAGTTGGAAATACCTCAACATTAGACATAAGCCATATTGTGATCTCAATGAAATGTTTAATTTGTTGAAAGTAAAATTGTTTTTGTTAGTGTTATTTTATAGATCTTTATATAAGTACATATTTTGCTTAAAAACTAAATCTTCTATTATTATTATTTTTTTTTTGTTTTCCGTAGTTGATTGGTTTCGCAAATCTTTCATAAGTTTCATTATAAAAATTTAAAACTTATATCTAATTGTATATTGTGTATCTGTAAATTGTGTTGTCAATGTAAGAAATATCCACTCAACACTATACATATTTAGAATGCAGAACCTTAAATATAATACGATCAGAAGGGAAATACGCAGATCTTAGTAGGATGATCTATTCTAATAGATCACTTAAATTTATTTCCTCCTTCTATTAGTACAAAGTAACCACCACAATGAAGTAGTAAAGGTATTTGTATACAAATAACATGAGCTAGTGATTAATCACTAATGTAGTTTTTAACTTTATATCATTGAATTGATTAAACTACTTTTGAATGCTTATTAATATTTATAAGTTTATAAACTGAACTATGAATTTATTACTCACATAATTTTAACAACAACTGCAATCATTTTTAATTTAAAGCAATAGTTTTGCTTTAACTTAAAAGTTTTTTAAATAAAATAGTATTTCCGTCAATAATGCAATTTAAATAATTTATATAATTTATTTCACTTACACTTTGCGGATGTTGCTGAAGTATCTAAGTCAGATTTTCGTTCCACTGCTTTGCTTTCAATATTGTTATCCACCGCAGATGAGTTCGCAATTAATATTAACAACTGCAGATATGAAATAAAAAACATTTTTTCTGAATATATTCAAAATGCTTTCCTTCAAAAAACAAAAACTTCTTAACGTTGACACAACTTACACCAACCACAGGTATCAAGAATTTCATATTAGAAAACATTTTTTGGCAGTTTTTTTTTTTTAAATATTAATTTGAAGTTTATTCCTTTGAAATAATATAATTGAAGTCACTTTTACTTTTAGCTTTAAACTTTCTTTCAATAATTTTTGTTTCACGTTAAAGTGATTGTTTTGAAAATATTATAGATAATACTGTACAAAAATAAAATGTCAAAAATCCGATAAACCACCTCCACTTACGACGTTTTAAGATACTTTAAATCTAAATTTCAACAAAGCACTCAATTTATATTTTTCATTTTCCGGCTGAGTTGCGACGCTAGAAACTTTAAATTTGAATGCTTTATTACTCATGCTATGTACTAAATTTATATGAAATACAATTTTAAGCACACAACTAATCTTAAGTAAAGCCAAGATAAAATACATAAAAATTTCAGTTAAAAATCCATCAAATTTGAGCTTTTCTCATCGCTAGTCTCAAATTCAAATGCGAAAGCAAAACGATATAAAAACATTTTAAACGTCTTTTATGCTAACATTGCGTTTCGTATTAAATAAAAATTAAAATTATAAATAAATAAAGCTTTATTTATTCTTAAAGTATTTTAAGTTAAATACTGCAAAATTCACAGAGAACTGAAATAATTTAAATATTACAATTTTAAACTGAATGGCTTGTAATAGCCTCAAAAGCCTCAACTTCAGCTCATACTTCAATTTTATTTTATTTTAATATTTCTATTTAATTAGCAAACAATTTCTGTCAACTTATAAGCAAATTAACTTTAAAAAAGACTATGTATACTAAACTAAAATTTAAAATTGTTTTGATAAAAGCCGCTTTCAGACGAACTTTTGCTCTAAAATGTACTACACTTTTGAAGTCACATAATAAATTTTCACAAATTTGAGGTAATTACGTTAATAGTTGATGTCATAAAATCAATTTCCCTATTTTTATTCGAATGCTCACATATATCGACTCTTAAGTGTTTTTGAAAATTGGTCCTTACAACTACATAGAAGCCACTCTTCTCTATAGCACAGGACTGAGGTTGTAAACAGATTATTTGATGAGTCATCTCAATAGAGTTGTTGTTGTTAGCAGATAATCTGATAGGTCATCAAAATAGGTTTTCTGAAGTTACAGAAGTAACTGAAGTAAACTTTGCCAAGGCGGAGATGAGTCTGGCTTTCATTCACGTGATTACTGAAGGAATAATTTTCCACATTTCATTATTGATTTTATTAGTGTAACATGTTTGAATGAGGAGATATACTTCTAGTATCTGTTTATTTCAATGTACTTTTAAGTATAGCTATGACTTTTATTGTATGTTAACTGCTATTGACTTTACACAACAGACTCTGCTTTCAGATTTTCTTTTTCTTTTATGTTTTCTTTTATTAATACACTTATTCCTCAGTTATTGTAGTTTTCTTAATTTGATTCTGCTACTACTATTGTCCATTTCCCACAGTGGGACATACGGCCTCAATAGTTCTTCTAAGTCTGAAGAATTTTTCTATATAAATTATTTCTATTTAAATTTATTTGGTGCTTGTCTGTAGATGTCGTTCCAGGGATATGGTGCTTCAGCTAGTTCGCTTCTGCTACCTTGCCTCGCTATGACAATAATATTTTTAATTTTAACTGATGGCTTCAATTCTGACAGAATTTAATTCAATAAAACTTATTCTAATACAAATTTAAACTAATTAATTATAAATAATACAGAAAAGTGTCGTCACCTACTTAACAGAGTTAAGATTGAGTAACTACAAAGGAATCCCTTAGTGTTGAGATAGTAGTGCTAGACAGTTTATCAGACAAAATATGAAAACAATTTAGCTACAGCTTTCTGATGGAGAAGTTTGTAGACAAATATACGACTGAAGATTTTACCGCAAAGACTATATGGAATATTCGTAAGTACCGGGTAAAGGAACTGCTATTATTTCTACTGCAGTCTATTTATTTTACATCTACTACTGCGTTGCTTGCGTTCCTTGCGTTCCTTGTTAAAGAATATTTACTTGTGCGCGTATTCGCAAAAGCAAATTTACAACTCTGTTTCCGGAAAATGAAATAAATTACTTTAGCTTTTGCAGATGTTTTTATTGTTTGTATAGTTTTTATTATTTATTTATTTTTTATAAAGAGGTTTTCGAACAGAAGTGAAACAACAACAAAAATTTATTTTTTTTTTTTATAAATTATTTTAATTAATTGAATTTTTGACTATCCATACAGCTGTTTCGAGTATTGTCAAATACCCTTCATCAGTGGTCTTGGAAATAATTCTTATATTTAATTATTCGTAAATAATTATTTTTGAGACTGCAAGTACCTGGAATCGAACTCAGGTCCTGCCAAATATGAAGCTCAGAATCAGCGCACCTTAACCAACTGATCCAAGGCCGTACTTGACTTTAATGTTCGCATATTTTTGCTGGAGTTTTGTTACTTTTGCTATGAAAGTTTTTATTAACAATTTTGCTTGCTGTATTTATATATTAGAACGAAATCATAAACCAGCTGTAGATTATTTTTTAATGCAATAAAATGTAATGTAATGTAAGTAAATATTAATAAATTCTAAGAAAAGTGTATTAAATACACTTTATAGAGTGTCAAATTTTTCTTCATTTTTTTTTTTTATTCAGTTTAATTTTTAACAAATATTTTTTTTGTGCAGTACATTACTTAACTTGAGTTAAATTTATTTTTAATTCCTGATTTAATTACTTAAGTAAATGATTTTAAGAATGATTTTGATTGTACTCTTTACGGTGATTCTGTAATTACTCCTATCTAGGGATCTTTCTTGTGCCTCACTTGTGCCTCACCAACAAAATATATATCAGATACAGTGGTCTTTCTCAATGAAATGAACTGTATGGACTCTATCGCTTCGTAATATGTATTTATATATGTTCTGAACGTATACTTATATTTTAATATCTTCTATCTCATAGAAATATGTATTCTATCTTACACATATATTAAATTTCATCAAAATAGTTAAGTGCTTAAATACTATTAATAAATACTATTTCTAATATATTGTTTAAGAACTAATATATTGTTTAATATATATATGAATATATTAATATTCATATATTTAGAACCAGTGACCTACTGATTGGAGTCTTCATTAATCCTCGATGTGTGCTCTTCTCAGTACACTCAACTAAATACTAAGCTAAGCGTTATTGCCGTTAAAGGTAATGAAAATAACATATAACTTCTACCTATCTGAAATAATATGCTGCTACAGTATTTAAGCATATACTTAGACATTATTAAGATTTTATTACCATATTATCAACTCCGCGCTATAATACAATTTCTTTAATACCACTATGTTAAGTGATAGTATTATTTACTCTACTATTTTATTTTTAATTTAATTAATAATATTCAATACATACTCTGATATCATAACAAAATTTTGCTAAAAATATTGATTGAACGTCAATATGTGATTGCAATTGGAACTGTATGGTCCAACAAGTATAAATCTGTAGTTGGAACTATTACTGGAATCCAGAAAATTCGTATACTTGAAGAAACGCTGAAAACACCACTCCAGTTTTTAAGCATTAATACGAGCTAAATATTTTTAAAGCACTTATGCATTAAAAATTGGTATTAAGGCAATAAAAATAAGTGAAAAGTGTGAGATAGGCGCCAAACTGCCCGTTTTATAGGGATGCTAAGGGTTCACTAGAATAAGGGGCAGTATCTAATGATTTCAAGCAGATAAAGTAAATGTGGGTTCACATTTTTTTTATTAGAACAACTTCAGAAGCAATCTTAACAGTACAGGGAGGGCTCTGTTACGTGTTGTGTTCGCATGAAATATACATGATTATTCCATGCAAATTATATTGCTTCAAATATAATGCCTCCTTCAACATTTTCCCTTTTGTCAGTGTTTTGTTTTAGATAAACAACCAAAACAAATTAGTCATAATATCTCAATATTATTATAATTGCAAAGCAACTTTACAGTGGTTGGTTTTGTTTTAATATTTCATGACACTGCCTCGCCTTAAAAATTAATTTAATTAGATACGAGACACTTGCAGTTATTGGCTGTTATATTTTTATTTAGAACATATTTCATGCAATTTGTTCAAAAGTATATATATATATTACTTTTAAGTTCTGAAACCGCAGGTTGAACTAAAATAACCAACAAAATCTACAAATTTAATGAGCTTTTTGTTCGAACCTCAGGTCGTTCGATATAGATATTTTCTATTTAATGTCTTTGTTGTTGTTATTGACAATCCAGGTATTTATTGTGGGCAATATAAGCGTTTTATAATTGAAGCGTTTTCGTAACTTTTTTTTGTTTCAGTGTAATGTTTACACTAAGCAAATATTGACACTCAAACAGAGAAATATTGATTTTGTTTTGTTGCTTAGTATTTCATTAAGAAATTTTATGTCAAATTTTTCCCACTTTGTGGTGGAGACCCAAGCAAATGCCCTTGAAGTTATTACCGAATTCATTCATAAAAATTGCAATTTATTTTTAACACAAAGGTGCGGTTATGTATCTCGTATCTTTTTGTGTTACTTACACAATATTTTACATCCTGCAAACGCTTTATATGAATACTTGTAGTTGAAAACCACAAGGTTTGGTGCTGAGTCAACGACATTATTTGAAATCTGTTTTAAGTAAAAAAAATATTAGAAAAGTTTGCAAAATTATGTTAAATTATTTAAATTTATGGAAAGAGAATAACATCTGGCAGATAATTTATAAAAGCGTCTTAAAATAAATTTAAATTAAATAAATTTAATTGTTAAAATAAATATATAATATAATATTAAAACTAAACAAATTAAATTTACTAAAAAAATTATTTTGAATTAAGTAAAATATAGAATTTCAACAATTTTAATTTGCTACGACTGAGTTTTAAATTCTTTTAATTTGCAATAATTTGTTACGCGTAAGGAACTTCGTCTAAGTTGAACTGCTTATTACTTTTGTTCTATGAGATATTTTGTAAAACTACAAATTAAGGTAATTTCGAAAATTGTTTTAGAAGTATTTTGTTCTCACATAAAAGGAAACGAAGTTTCTCTTAAGCATAACATTGGCATTGAATTACAAAAGTTTTTAAGTAATTATAAGTATTTTGTCAAACTATTAGTTAAACAGCATAAAAAAATTTATGAAAATACATGCATAGATTTTGCTTATGTTTTAGATAAAATTATAATTTTATTTTAAACATAAAAAACAAATTAAATTTTTAAACAAATGAAAATTACTTATACATATTTGAATATGTACATATTTACTTTATATTAATCGAAACAAATATAAGTTCATTTTAAATCCAAAGGTGCGAAAGTAGATACTTGAGCTCAAGTATTTGTATATTTAGTTTGTTTGCATTTGTGATTCACTTGTTTACGTTGTACAAATAAATTTAACTATTAAGTGTAATAATTTAAATTAATACATATTTCTTCTTTTGAAAACTTAAAATTCCAAGCAAAAAAATAGAGCATAAACTATTTATTTATAGAATAAATAATAAAAAAACAAAAAAATTCTGAACATTTCCCTCAATGCTTCCTAGGTATCAATATTAAATACATTTTTCTCCATCTATATCTATAAATTATACACATTTATATATATAATAGCATTTTAACAATTATCTATTAATTTGTTTACTGATGCAAATTTACGCCTGTGTATTGTTTTTATATGATTTATGCATGCATTCAAAATGAAAGTTCAGTTAAAAATGTTAACAAAGTGTTATACCATGAGATTCTTAGACTCGTTGTAGTCTCAGCAGTTTTGTGTTAAAAAAAATTGTCATATGAGGGATAAAGAAAATCCCAAAATGAACCTATAGCTAAGGTAGCACTCTATATAAATCATTGCTTAGTGCTATTTATGAGCAATACCATTAGTGGGTCATTGAAAAACGAAAATAATCGACATATCTCCATCTCCGGAATAGACCCGTGTACAGCAATATTTTGTGTTTTTTCATTACCATACTATACTATATACTACTATGCTATACTATATGTTTCATTGTCAGCGAAATCAACAAAATATTAAAGTGAGTGAAGTGTTTGAAGATAATATTTTTTCTAGAAATGATGCTGTAATGTAGTCTCTTAGATTTACCAGCAGCAGAGTATTTTTTGTTGAAAAATTTGAGGAGTCATTAGTCTATATGGATTAGTCCACTGTTATTCCACCTTTGAAATGGATTGAATTCATCATATATAATATACAGTCTTAAACATCCGAAACAGTCACGGAAAATTGCGTCCAAAGTGTTGTTTCGCATTAATGATATACAACTATTATTCAAATAAAAACAGATTCGAAAAATATGCATTTGCTGTTGGTTTCCCTTCATTTGAAATTCTACAACTATCAAAAATAAATCATATTTGCATATATATTACAGAAAGACAATATATTTGATCATGTAATGTTATAGAAAGCGAACCATTGAAAGATATATTCTTCTTATTAGTATTGAATATATCACTTATTATCACTCACACGTTTATTTTTATTTGTTATTTTACATTTAATTTTTATTTTGTCAATCTAAAAATTTAGCAAGAATTTAAATTTGAAATTAGTAAGGTTAGATTAGGTTGAAGTGCGATCTTATGCATCAAAACCCAGAAACAATGACCAGCTAAGATACTACGTATAAAAACACTATTAAAAGCCAAACAAAGAAAATAATAAAAAGTCATATAATGACCACAGTTCCCGACGCATGGACACTGTCGAAATAAATAAGCACGACTTGACTATGCTCCTAATTTTGACAGTTGAGACAGGTAGATAAAAACAAGTGGTCCCAAAAATATGTTTTCTTTCAATGGCCAAACACTGACACATTAGATGATAAACAGCTTAATCTCCTATTTTACAATAATGCTACTACGCTAAATATGATAGATCAAAACTTATTGCATATCTTTTTATACGAAATAACCTGCCATTTCCAATAACCTAATACTTAGTTAGTTCCGCTAGATAGTATCAGCTAACTAATATATTTCTTGTCTAAATTTGTCCAAAAAAAATCCTATAGTATGACAAGAGTATTCATTTACCCAGGTTTTTTTAACTACTGAAAGATTTTTTTTGTTTAATAGCCAGCTAAGTCGTTTACTAGAGATGTTCCTGTGTCCAGGTACTTAGGTATATAAATAAAAACAAAGAACCTATAGGCTATATTGAAAGAAGTCTAAGATTCTTAACGAGGAAACTAAAAAGTTTATTACAAATTTCATAGCAACTTTACTGTACGAGAAAACTACGATATCTATATTAAAATTACTATTTCTCAGGACCAATTTCGTTACGTATTTAAATGCCAATAGTTGTAATGGTTCATTTTTTGCTTTAAGCCGTCAGCAAATTCTTGGAACACTCGGATTGTACAGTTATTAAAACTTAATGCAAAGTTCTGGCATTATAATACACCAACATGCAATATATATTTGTACTTTTTAACACATGCATTATTAATATCTACTTTGTTGTTGTTAAATAACAACTCAATAGCAAACGTTAAATAACGATTACAATTCGTAGATGTGCTCTGCGTGGGACATAATATTGTTTCAATTTATTTATTTAATATTTCTTACTATTTTTTGTACTTCTTCGTAAAAGTATTTTTTTTCATACTGCGGATAATACGAAAGATACCACTATTACTGCATTTAGTAGATATATTATGCAAAAGGTGCTCAATTATTTTCTTTACTATATGTATATGAGACATTTCTATATTCTACATTACAATACAATTTATTTATATTAACTTACTGAAAGATATAAGCTAAAAGGTGCTCAATTGAGTAATGAACAAATATTGCAGACATACTTACCCTCATATATACCTAAGTAATATTCTGAGAGTCAACCTTTTTCGCACAATTTGTTATAATCTTGAAACCTTTAAACTGAAACAGTATATAATTTAAAAATTTTTTTCGATGAACATATCGATGAATGCATAAAAAAGAAACTCAGCAAGGGAATCTTAAATTATTTACAGTAAAGGATAAACGAAAATTCGATTACATGTCATTTTATTGAAAAGTGAATTTGTAGAATTCTTTTGCATCTCCACAGCTTTGTAACTATTTTCATGAACCACATATGTTTTGAAAAATATCAGAGTATGAATGTTTTGCTATAATAAAAACATTCTGTGGAAAACTTCAATTATTTTTATGACTTCACGTACTTTACCCTTGTCAAGCAATGTAACAATCTGAAAATCGATTTCACTACATGAGTTCCATTTAAATGTAATGGTTTTATAGACTCCATAGAATTTCCTTTTTTGTTTTTGTAGTTTTGTAAGGAATACCTCCATCATGTGGTTATTCAGTAATAATTTCGCTTTAAGATGCTTAAGAAAAGAAATATTCATGCAAAGTAACATATGTTTATATTTTATATGAGAAAATTAAGACAAAACTACAAAATAAAGTTAAAGATATGAAATAAAATGACTAACAACGTGAAGGCAATAAATGAAATAAAATAAATGCAAGTAGATAAAAGTGCTTTCCAAGTAGCACATCAAATGTGTCTATAGTGATTTTTATAGTGATAATAAAATAATATTGAAAAAGTTAGGTTAACTTTTTGATGGCAACTTCGGAATAAGATGCACAAATTGCATGCAATATGCACTAAAGTACATATTAGAAAGCTGATTCATAGAAAATAAATCGGAATTTAAACAAATTTCAAATGTGACGTAAAATTATTATTTTACTTTATATAACATATATATAACAAGATTGTCTGAATAAACGAACCAAATAAGAAAAAATTAACTGATGTCATGTATGTTAAGCAAATGACTTATAATAATAAGTTACTTGATGTTTCCTACTGTTAATATAAAAATATTTGACTAATAATAGGTGCCCCACTTCTGGTTTGCATAATTTCAAAAACTTTGAAATTATTTATCTGAATGTCAAAATAATATATTTTTTGCATATTTTCAGGCCTTCAACTATATAAGATAGTTTCATGCATGTTACATAGATTGTTCCACTGTAAAAAGTATCTGTTACTGTTACTGATTTCATTTTATGAAAATTATGCTATAATTTAAAGAAAAAAAATAAATTGTAATCATTAAAACTATCTTGTTCGTCAATATGACTAGTTGTTATTAATTCAAACTTTACACTTAGTATAAATGTAATAAAAATAAAAAAAAATTAAAAATATCTTAAATGTTGAGAAGAGAATGCTAGTTAACTTCATTCTAACAAAACTTTTTCTGATAATAATAATTTTATTCTATTCCATTGTCCGGCACTTCCTTAAAGTCAGCTATATACAAAAAATTTCTTTCTTTCTTCAGTTTTTTTGCAACATGCGCAATGTATGCATTAAAGACAATATCGCTTCAAAATGATCAAGAATATCCCTAAATAAAACTTCTACAATCAGCTTAAAGCTGACTTAAACTTTTTTCGACATTACTGATGGAATATTATGACGGATTCACTTAGGGAGAAATTGATTACATGTTATATGAGACTATCATTTATATAATATAGTATATTATATTAATATTAATCTAATATAAACTAAGCATAATTGCAGCACTTTTTGGCGTTTAGTATGATACTGCGTATGGAGGCATAACGACACCATCTAAGTGGTAAACAATTTCTCAGCCAATGCTGGACAGTCACAATGAAGGTTTTCTGAACTTTCGATGTTCATTTCACGAAAACAACAGTGTCAGACAGTGTCAGAGAGATCAAAACTTGTTTAATTAATAACAAAGATTACAGTGATTTGAAGAGTAACCAGGAAGCGTATTTAGGTCTACCCTACTTAACGAAAGTATCTTGCAGCGCTTTCTAGCATTTAATATGATATTGTGTATGCATAACGATACCATCTAAGTGGTAAACAATATCGCAGCCAATGCTGGGCAGTCACAATGAAGGTTTTCTGAACTTTCGATGTTCATTTCACGAAAACAAAAGACAACAGAGAGCCCAAACTTATTTAATTAATAGCAAAGGTTACAGTGATTTGAAGAGTAACCGGGAAGCGTCTTTGGGTCTACCCTACTTAGCGAAAGTATTTTTGTTTAATATTCCATTCGCGGATATAAGAAATCGTTTGTTTCATATGGGCCTACAGTATTAAGCTAGTGATCTGCGAATGTTTACTCTTCCCTTTTTTTTTGATGATCTTATTTAAGTGACATTTTGTGAATCCACAAAAAGGCTCACTATCAATTAGAAATAAATTTTACTTATCTCATGAGTTTTTATTTCTTGCCGTATTTATCCCTACAACTGTTCTACCATAATTCGATCTAATCGTGTACTAAATTTGTGAATTAAGTTTGAAGTAATAAAATTTGTACTCCAGATCTTATGCTCATTAATAATAACCTGGAAATATTTTAATAAAACCAGTTTTAATAATAAGCTTTCTAGCAGTTTTAGATACCCTTTTATATTTTCGCTATTGAGTTTAAAAATGTCTTCTTATCTCAAGACACCTAGTTAAGCTTTTTTCTCAATAAATAACGTACATGGTGGGATAGTTAGAAGTACCTCTAATGTTTCAATTGAACAGAATTTCATGGCCACTGTGATGCATGTTAACCTTACAATGATAAACCTGATCTCTCATAAAAACAAACGCTTTGCTTTATCATCAACTGTTTTAAATGTCACGTAGAAGAGTTTAAAACTCGGTGTTTTATTAACAATATCAATAGGATACTTCAGAATATATATGCGTCATAAAAGTATATAGTTCTTCTGCTCATATTTACTGCAAATATGTTATTCAGTGATGATCTAGTTCTATATCAAAGCCTATGTTGAATTACTTTTCTGTATTTATTAACTATGATATATGTATAAAATTTACATCACAATGAAAAAGAGTATATCTCTTCCAAGGAACCATTTTTTTAAAAAACATTTAAATTCAAATTTTAGTAAAGGATCTAGGAAATTCTGACGAAATCGCTTGTAAATTTTCAATTTTACAGCACTTTATTTATCAGAAGCTTTTAGAAACGTTTATTTATCTTTTACGACTTTTAGCACCCATTAAGTAAGTACTGGATGAATATAATGAAACTATATTTCATTATATTTGTTATTGCATAGGTAATGAGAATATTCGGGATCCAAAACCTTTTTAATAAAGAGTTCTGTAATTAAGATAACGTGATGCAAAACCCCAATTTATTTTAATATATATTTTTACGTTTATAAAACATTTCAGAAAATAAAAAACGAAATTAATTTTTTTGGTATTTATTGTAAAAAAAAAACAAAATTCATATCATATAGTAATTTTAATGCTTTAATTCAAAAATTTTAATAAAAATTTTTGTTGGTTTTTATTTTATTTTATTCAGTATATATTAAATAAAATCTAGTAACTAAGAGTAAAGAAGAATTAAAATAGTGATGAACAAATCAAAATATAAAATAATATAAAAATAAAACTACAAAAATAAAGAGCATTATGAACAACATTTTACAATAAAACTTCACTTGAATTATTTCTTCATTAAACGCCGATTTCTCGACTATATGCCAGTTACATGGTATGTATATGTATTTATACAATATCTAAAAAAAGATTACATTATCAATATTATCATCACTAATATAATTATTTTCATAGTTCGATTATTATTTGCATTTACATTAGCATTACAATCATATCATTTATATATATATAATGTTAGCCAAAGGCATATATAACAATTTTACACTGAAAAAAATTTTACACTTAGTAGGCAGTGTACAGCTACAATATTATTTCGTTATTTTAATAAAAACAAGCTTATAAGCGATATTAATTACAAATACAACAAAAATATACAATAGAGGAAAAATTTTGAATTTACAAAAGTTTTTGTTTATAACAACATAATAATGTACTTCATAATCAGCATTATCATTATCATTAACATTATCGTAACCATTTTATTTGACTTCGTTAAAGTTTTCTTTGATATAAATCTTATTTATATTATGGTTAGATAAAGAGCTTAAAAGACTAATATCAATTTAATCTCATAGTTAGTATGAGCAACATTGTTAAGGATTACACGGGATCATGAAGCAGGACGGAGCGGGAACAGAACAGGAACGGGCAGGATATTTGGAGATTTTTTTAACAGGATATATTGGACTAGGATTGATTTGTAAGGAACGTGCGTAACCGTTGTCGAATGTTGGGACTAAGCAAGTTTTATTGCAGAAGGTTTGTATATTGGATACAAGAAACGGTTAACGGGTAAACAGGAATTTCAATTTTAAATCGTTTCGTCATTTCTAGTCTTTTTTAATTTTTGTTAATTGGTTCACAAAGTTTCATCAACAGCGACTGGCACTACTACTTAAGTCTCTAAACCAATGCTGCTTTGTCATCATTAGCAGTCGCTGTGGTCGTTGAAGGTTTTTCGTTTGTCGCTTCTACTTGTAATTTTTCCTCAGCGCCGTCGCTGCGCAATTCAGTAGTGCCTAAATCGTTTTTATCGTCGATATTAACCTTAGTCTCATCCTGTTTTGTCTCCTCAGCTACTACTTCAGGCACTGGTATGTCGTTTGTGTCTGCGTCCCGTTTTTTATGTAATCTCTCTGGTATATTTTGCGTACATGAGCATGGACACATGCATTGATCTTTACGTGCACCCCCCGCAAACAGTGAGTTTAGGCCAAAACTGAAAGGTATAGCGGATGGTTGCACTCCTAATGGTGTGGAATCGATATTGTATTGGAACTGGTGATTGTTATCATCGCAATTGGTATACGCTTCTGGTGGTAATATTACTACTGGCATAAAAGCAACAACTGCACCTTTGGGTATTTTATCTGGTGAATAAGATACTGGATAACCGGGTGCAGCTGGAAAGACTGGTAATTGTTGTAGCAAAGACATGGAGTTCATTATGCTGCCAAAATTCGCCTGACCGGTGAAACCGGTTGAGGTGGTGAAATCTTGATTGTTGGAGGTAGGTTTGTTGAAGGAGGAGGAAAAGGTTGAAGTTGTTGTGGTTTTTGATGAGTGCGTCTTATCCGAATTACATGAGCACGAGTTTTCATTGTTCTGTACATGGAATGGGGTAGAATTGGGACGAGGTGTTACATTAGAATTTGTTTTGGTATTGGTTAAGATGTTAGTATTTTCTTTAGATGTCGTTGTCGTGGTCGTCTTCTTGTTATACCTATCTTGAGACTTGCTATCATAGTTGCTGACAAAATTTGCTGTTATTTGGCCTTTAGGAGTTTCCGGATGTACATAGGTTTCAGTAACCTTTTCGACAATCTTGTGTTGATTCTCAATTGGGAATGGCGGTGTATATTTCACTTTTTCAATCGCTTGTGGATTGCTAAATGTATTTGTGTTAGTGGTGAAAGTATTAGTGTTAAAGGTTTTTGTGTTAGTGGAGGTGACCTTCTCAACTATTTGCGGTTTGGTGTACGTATTCGTGTCCGTACGGTAAGTGTTAGTCGTGACTACTTTTTCTACTGTTTGAGGTTTTGTGTAGGTTTTTGTTATTTTTTCTACAGTATGTGTTTCTGGTTTGTGGAAGGTATTTGTTGTGGTAGTAATCTTTTCTACAGTCTGTGGGTTCGTATATGTGTGTGTGTTAGTATTGTGTGTATTTGTTACAGTTTTATCAATATTAAAGCCAAATTTATTACCAGAATTTTGATTTGTAGTTGTGGTCGTTGTTGTAATGGTCTTTAATGGTTTGCTCTGCTCAATTACGACGCCCTGGTGTTGTTCAGTGTTTGTGTTTGTTGTGTGGAATATGGTTGGTGGATTCACGGGAACAAATTTGTTTGTGGTGGTTGTAGTGATTGTTTTAGGAGGAGAAAAAGGAGGATTTGAGGTTAGTATAGTTTTATTAACATTGCTGAAAAAAGTTTGCTTATTTGAATTTGTTATTGTGGTAGTAGTGGTGGAAGTGGTTACATTATTTTTTGTATATTTTGGCACAAAAGATGTTTGTGTATTGGTTGTGGTAGTGGTTGTTTTCGTTACTTGAGGTGGTATTACCCCAGTATTTAATGAATTATTAATAGTAGAAGTAATTACTTTACCATTATGAACTGGTGGCAAATAGCCGTCTTGATGGAAATGTGAATCTCTGGGATCTTTTGGGGGAGCTGGGGGACCTGGAGGACCTGGATTTATTGGGCCAGGTGGTCCTGGATAAGTTGGGCCTGGAGGACCGGGTGGTCCTGGACGATAACCGCCTGGTGGGCCTGGTGGTCCTGGTCTGGTTGGTCCTGGTGGGCCGGGTGGTCCTGGTGGTCCTGGTTTAGTGGGTCCGTTTGGTCCGGGTGGGCCGGGTGGTCCATATGGTCCGTATGGTCCTGGTTTAGTTGGTCCCTTTGGGCCTGTAAAATAATATTTATAATTACGTAAGAATGCATTTTAGGCTGAAAAATCCTGATCATTTTATTATTTCATGAATATTGTATATAACCTGGTGGTCCGGGTGGTCCGGGAGGTCCGGGTGGGCCGGGTGGTCCTTTTGGTCCGCCAGGACCTTTTGGTCCTCCGGGTCCGCCTGGTCCGACACCACCACCTCTACCATCACCGCCAACACCGCCTTCACCGCCATTTGGTCCTACAATATGAACATATGGGGGTGCTGGTGGACCTGTTGGGCCTTCAATATGAACATATTTGCCATCATCGGAATGAACATATTTTCCAGAATCATCGTGTAGATATTTACTTTCATTAATACCTAAAAAATTTTTAAATTTTGTATGCATTAATATATGTTTTTTTTAAATTATTATGTTATAAATTTGTTACCTTTAAAGCGATCATCACTATCATTATAATTACCGTTATCTATAGAAAAGAGAGTACAATTTGGCAAAACGTAATTAGTAAAAAGTTTTAAAATTTTTATAAATTTATTTTATAAGCTACAAATCCTAATTATTATAACTAAACACAACTAATTGACTATGTTTTAACTAAAATACAAATAATTTACTAAAAAGCATTGAAGCATATATAAGCTTGAAGCGGCACTAACGAAAGCACCCAAAAATTAGTAACAATACCAAACCAAATGTAATGTTAGTAAATGATTTCAATAAATAAATAATGAAATAATTAATTAATTATTTATAAATATGTTAGTCAAATAAATATTATCAAGTATTTTTTTTATTAATTTCGAATCAGGCATAGCTTTGGTGGATGAGACGCCTTGACAATCACGCTATAGGACTATTTTTTGTAAGGCGCAAAAAGATCAGCACGGTCTATGGTGTGATTTATGTGTGCGTGACTTTGTGTAGTTATCATATATACATTGTCAAGTGCTTTTATGTGTGTGCGTGTGTGTATGAGTAAGAAGAGAGTAAAAAATTTCATGTGCTTAAGGTGCTTGAGCAAAATAGTAGTGCAGTGGCAAAAAGGACCCTACTATTTATAGTAAATCTTAGAGATTTCATACGACTGAAAATTTATTTTTAATTTTATATTTATATTTTTAATTCGTGAGTGTGCGGTTACGATTAACGGTAATAGTTGCAATATTATTATTTTTTTTGCTGAAAATAGAGAAAACTTAAAAAAAATTGTATATATCATAAAGAAATAAATTTTAAAATTGTGCATTATTGTTAATGGTATTAATTTGGCATATATATAAATTAAATTTCCTCCTATAATAAATTTTATTGGTTATTAATTGCTTAGCTTAAAAGGTGTTAACACGCCCATATTTGGACGTATACATAATTATGGCAGTGTTCATGTATGTATTTATATATAAAAAAATTTAATAAATAACTAATTTTATTTAAATACTGATATAAAATTAAAAAGTGTACTTAGATCTGACAAAAAATAACTAAATATATTGAATGCTCCTGTTAAGCTTTGAATAAACGGCACAGTAAATCATAAGGAAAAGTTGTCACTTCTGATCACTGCTGTTGTGCACCACAAGGCAATTAAACTTCATTAATGTACGATAGTGAGAATTAAGGGTTGGTACTCATAGATAGGCAGGTAGATAGACATAGATATCAGGATTGTATCTAAAATACATTGGTGTTTAATATTGGATAATTTATTCTGTGTGAATATCATGTCTATATGCATTATTCGCGCTACATATCCTTTCTATTGAGCTTTAAAAATTTCTAATTATTAGAAATATATAAAAAGTCTGTATGAATTTCAGTATATATTTTTTTTTACCTGAGGGTTTTGAAGTACAATATTTTAAATTATTTATTTCTAATAGAAACAAAAATTAATATTTCAATTAATTTATTTTAATGAAGCATTTTTTGGTTAGAATAGGAGTTAATGTTATTTTTAACTACTTGTAACTTTAATAGGATTAAAATGGTTAAATAGCTTTAAGCGTAAAATGAGAAAGATATTTTGGTTTTAGAAAGGATAAGTATTGTTAAAATTACTAGCAAACTAGTAAACTACTGGAAAATTAACAACGTTTTATGGTAAATGTTACATTGAAAACCAACAAAAACAAGTTTATAGCACAGCATACTTAGTAATTTTAAAAGAAAATATATTCAAACAGTTGCGATAATAATTCACTTTTGAATCACTGCTTAATCACTCTTGGAAATGCTATAATTCAGTGGACTGACATTGCATTAGAGAAATTCTAACACTCAAGAAAATTATAGCTTATTCATTTATTGAAAAATGAAATGTCACAACTTTAAGATTCTTTAAAAAAAATATCTGCAACAGTTTTTCCCATTCATTTTTAATTGACTATCAAAACTATAATTTTACTTGAAAGATATAAAAAACCATTTAAAAGAATTTAACATTAAACTAAGAAAGATTCGTCTTATATGTAGGCCTTTGTGGATCAGTGGGCAACAGCAAGTGCAACAACAACAGCAAGAAAAGAAAAATTGATTTTACTATATTTCACATTCATTCAAAACTTTACGGAGAATTGCATATTCGTTTAAGATACTTATTGCGTGTATTTGCATAAAACTATTTTGTTTTTAAAACACTTGCTAACCTTTCTCGTATCCGACGACCCCAGGAAAACCATTGCCTATGGGGTAATCATATGGTTTTCCTGGGGTTCCAGGACCAGTTGGTCCTGGAGGTCCTGGAGGTCCGGGGGGTCCTGGATATGTTTTGCCTGGTGGTCCGGGTGGTCCTGGTGGTCCAAAGCTACCTGGTGAAGTTGGGCCATAAGGACCTGGTGGTCCAGGTGGACCAGGTGGTCCGTTAGGGCCTGGTGGTCCATTAGGACCTTTGGGTCCACCTGGGCCTCCAGGGCCATTGGGTCCATTTGGTCCAAAACCTCCATTACCACCATTACCACCGAAACCACCTACTCCTCCAACGCCGCCAACGCCGCCTTGATCATTATTATCTGTACCCTGAGCTCCTACAATGTGATCATAAGGGTTATCTACATGTACATATTGTCCTGAATTATCATCTGAAATATAAGTATTTTATGTGCTAGCATAATTTGTTCTTCAACAACACTACTGTGTTTAAATCATTTATGCTCACTGTAGTTTCCATTTCCACCTGGTCTAAGTGCTGCAATTGATTGCGATGATGGTGCGCCTACGCCAGGCGTATGTGTATATGTATGACCTTTGCCAGTATCAAAAAGACCTGTGCTTACAGAGACACGTTTTGAAGTACCATCGCCATAACGTATGGGTAAACTTTTTTGATCAGAGCCCTTTAAGACGTTAGAAGAGAATTTCGAAAAACCTGGTGTGTAATTTGGTGGTTTTGACTGCAAAGTAAGTATTGTGTTTGTATGGTACAATTTAACGGTTTTATTAATGCTTTTCTTAACATACTTCATCCACTATGAAGTAGGGAATTTCAGGACGCACGCCACCCTCGAATTTACCGCAGCCAATTGGGAAGTATAATTCATGCCATTGCAGTAACACTCCTAAGCCGGCACCATCAGCCACTGGAAATACTTCAACGGGCTTTTCTGGTTCAACTGTACGGTAGCCGTGCGAATCAGCAACATAATGTGTGGCACGTAAATGATTATAGGGATCGATGTAGCCATAGCAGCCATAAGTAACACCATCAGGACCACGAGTTTCATGATGGAAATTACCAGTTTTACCGATATCGTAACCGTAACGATAGGCATCTAATATTTGTGTTGTATGTATGTTATTTCAAAGTTGTTTGTGTTTTCGTATGTTTTAAAGTTAATTTCGAAATATTTTTGGAAATAAGGAAATATTTTAATTGTATCATGTTGGATATAAAATATTTATTTGGCGGAATTATAATAGAGACAGATTTTTTTCAAAATTTGTTGTCCTTACACATGTACAAGGGCAAAAGGATATATTGATATATTGATTGCTTGTTGTTGTGCGATTGTAGTTTTAAAATTTAAAAATTTTGAATAACTTTATTGCTAGAACAAATAAATACTTATAATAAAGCGCAGCTGTTGCAATGAAATTTAGAAAAACCTTTAATAAAAATTTCATAAAAATAAAATAAAATATTTAAAAAAATTTTAGCCTGGACTTCACACAAACAGGAAGAGTGGTTTTGGTAGCGCATGGTTACTCACCCCAGAACTCATGAATATTGGACAAGTCTGAAGCGAGCAACTCTACTTGAGGAAGCAATCGTTTCTTGTGGACGGAATAAGGTTAAAGTTAAGATTATAGGATGTGCGTGATATATAGGATGGGATGAGGATTTACAGGATGTTTGAAAGGATAGGTTGATACAGTATTTCTCTGCATGTATATGCGTTTAAATATATAACATATAATTTAACAACATATAATTTAGATTTTTTCAGTTTAAAGTAAGATAGGAAAATAGTTGGATGGAGTTTATTTGTTTTTGTTGTTGTTGGGTAATGGTGAAGGGATGAGTATGCGAAGCTTTATGTAACTTTTTTCCACTAATACAAAAATTAACAAAATATATAAAAAATAGAGTGTGTTGTATATTGTTTGAAAATATTTACAGTTTGAGTAAGAATTTAACGAGTTTTTTTACGATTAACTACGTTTTTGGTTTTGTTCGATTTCGTATAATTTTTTTAGTAAAGCTACAAAAACAACAAAATTATTTTTATTTTTTTTTTAGCTACAATAAATAAATTTTGTATTAATAAATAAAATTTGTTTAATTTTTTGTTGTTGTTGTTTTTGGGCAAATTGCGTACAAAACTACTACGATCAGCTACATTTATTAAGGCTACAGCGCGCTACGATATTAATTATTAATTAATTTAATTAATTATTAAATTTAAAATACATTTTTATATAAGGAACAAAAAAATTAAATTACATATGAAATAATAAATAAAATTTTAATTGTAAATTGTATATATATATATATGATTTAATTAAAAATATGTTTTTGAACTACAACAGCGAACTACGAAATTAATGAGCAATAACTAAAAGGAGACTAGTTTTTACTTAAATCTACAACAAAATTAAGTGTATGCTATAGGTACATAGGTACATATTATTTATATATATCAATAAAATATATATTTAATATTCTTGATACATATATAACATCATAACTAAGCATACACTCGCAAAATATATTACTACAAAATACAGGGTGAGTACATGTAAACAGAAAACAAAGTAAGACTAACAAAAAATTTTGCTAATTGTGAAATTACAAAAAATTTAATACAAAAAAAATAATGCTTTAAAAATTAGGGAATTTATGAAGTTACTATGATAAAAATATAGATTATGATTTAGATATGTTTTGTGATTATTAGTATTTTAAAAATATGAAACATTTTACTTACTCGTGTCAAAGTTTGACGAATAATATTGATTATTTGTGGTTTTTTGATCTTTAATATCGAGAATGAGACGACGATTCTCTGCATCAAATTTCGCAGAGAGTACGCATTGCACTATAATGCAAGCAACGGCCTATATAGGGAGATAGAAAAAAAGAATTAATACGCTATTGAGATAAATAAATATATATAGTATTAATGTTTTAGCATATTATCAATGTTTTAACATATATTATCTATAAATCTTGTAAGATGAAAATTTAATTATTATTATTTTTAAAAATAATATATATTTTACTATGTTTTGATTTATGTTTGAATTAAAACATGCTATTTAATTTATGTTGTTAAATTATTAAAATATTTTCAATTATATAGTATTATATCGTTATGATTTATAAGTTTATTATAATGACTTTACTAGAAGCCAAAAGATATTGATAATTATTTTATAACCCAATAAAAACTTTAAGATGATTTCAGCAGCAACGGTTAATATTTTTTTCTCAGTATTAATCAAGATCAAAGGTTTGAATAATAATATTCACAAATTTTTATAGAGGAATACACACTTTAAGGATTATCCATTTGGCAGCATTGCGTCAGTAACATGTGTAAAATTGAACTATCCCCAACACACCATTTATTTAGCCATGTTTTGCATTTTATCGTTTAACAACCGCTGCACATGTTAAAAATGTGCATTTTATCAAGTGTACATTTTTTTGTAGAGTTATGTATAAAAAGCATCAATTTTTTGAGGATAATAATTAAACTCAACGCTTTAAAAATAATTATATATGTCCAAGCTATTTCCAAATGAGTGCCGAGAAGCCATCTTAAAAGAATTCAGTACAGTAAGATGTTTTACAGAAGATATTTCAATGATATTGTTTATCATAGAATTCGTTGAAATAAAAACTTAACTGCTATCTCAATCACAAGTGTACGTTTAGAACCATAAATTGGTTAATCCTGTTTTCACTTTTGGTTTATATTTTATAAACAGGAAAAATTAAATTATAAAAATTATTAATTTATAATTTATATTCTTTGTTTCAATAATAACACATATATTATTTAATTTTTTTCTGTGATTTTTAATATTTATTAAATTGTTTTAATTTGTTATTATAACTGTTTATGTTATGAGATTGCAAAACGACAAAATTTTTAAAAAAATATATAAATGAATTTTTTTCAATAGATCTTACCAATAAAACTGAATATCGACCTAACATGTTTTTTATTTTTTAAGGCTTAAAAAAAAAATATATTTTATTAAAAATTTCCGTTAGACATACGAAATTGATGGCGCGTCTGGACCAACTGTTTTACTAAATTAAATTTTTATATTAACAAACCGTTTTTATTTCAATTTTCTTGTTTGTTTTTTAGAAATTTGAAATCAAAAAATAAAGATGACTAAGTTTAAAAGATGGGTAAACGACTTTTTTTTTCATTTTTGTAATTTGCATAAATTCTGTTTATACTCAGATTAAGTTTAGTCACAAATTCACAAACTTTGCTTGAGAAGTTTGAAGAATATAATATTGTAGTAAAAATAAGTTAATAGTTAAAAGATGAATCGATATTTAAATTGTTCTAATTATTAGTGTTAATATTAATTTAGTTTTATTAAATAATTACTCAGCAACTAATAAATACTCCTCTACTTAACCTCTAAAATATTGACTCATATCTACTAAAATTTCAACCCGTATAAAATTTAGCAAATAAATCCGGTTCAGTTATATTCAATGCTATTTTTTTATAATTTATATATATATATATATAATTTAATAAAAAAAAATACAATATTTTCTTTTGTTTTCGTAAAATGTCAAAGCCATACACTTTTGGGCTATTAATAATAATATTTCTCTTTCATATTTGATTCTTCTTCTTTTTTGTGGATTTTTGTTTAATTAAGCTTTTAAGATTATAATAAGCAATAAATGAATTCAAAATGCTTAGTTGCACCTTTTTATGTTAATTTCAGAAATTTACTGAAGTTTTACTTTCAAAATTTTTTAATTTGAACTATGTACCAAGACATTTTGGAAAGACTTTATCTTGTGTATGAGTAAATGTCAAAATTGTTAATTACGGTAATAACCAATTATGTCAATTGAATATAATAATATAATATAATATCATTATTATTCTCAACAAACTAACAACTAGTTAAGAAGAAATTGAAAAATGTCGTTTTACACCTTACCACTTTAGCTGTCTTATGAATAGTTTTAATTTCAAATTAAGAAACATTGTAGTAGTCCAATGAAGTAAAAGTATTGTCCTATTTATAGTGTCTTAAAATATAACACTGACATTTAAATCCTACCTTTGAGCTGTCGATATAAATATAAACCAAAATAAGATAACTTCTGTTATCAAAAGTTTTAGTAAGGATAATTTACCTCATAATTTGATATTAAAGTCAGCTCTAATGTAATTGCTGAGTAGGACTGATATGATATGATATGTTTTATTATAGTTAAGTGTAATAGCATACATGGCAGTAGTCTGAAAAGCAATATATATTCAATTGGAAGAACTTTCGAAATTGAGCACAGTTCTTATCAAATGAATCTATACCTGAACTATCCGTTCTTCTTGTTAGCGATTAAAGAGCACACTTTCTTATGAAAATTCATTATTTTGTGAAACAAATTCTTATGTATATATACATATGTATATATTACGTTGACATGAAAGTTGCCATATATTTCCTGTTACTATTTCCTGTTACTACTGTCTAACTGGCGCTTGGTTGGTTGTCTAAATGACAGTAGAGCATCTATTTCTCTCCAAATAGCGCATAGATGCTTCTTTTGTACCACTTGATTATAAAAATCTCACTTTTAAGACCAACCTGTGCAGTTGATAAAGGATATTATTTTTTAAGCGCCCTTGTTTGGCATATCCACCAGGTCCCTAAGATTGAGCCGCATCGCAGTTAAAAGTGGCACTCATAAAAAATATATAAATATTTGCTTTGATACAATTTTTATGTACGTATAATTTGCTAAATTATATTTTTAACTTTTTTTCATTTTTGCAATAAGCCAATAACTTTCTTAGGTTATGCTAATTCATTAACTTGTTTCGTTCTGTATCTTTCAGATACTTCATGTGTTATGCAGTCAGTTATCGCATATTTAATAATTTAATTAAAAATAATTTATTAGCAATATTTTATATATATTTTACTTCCTTTTAGCATAAAAGTGTTCTCATAATTGAAACTGGTCACAAAATTCATGATTTTCTTATAAATTTGAAAAATAACCAACATTTATTTAAAAAAAAAAACAAGTTTACCCAGTTTTGTGACGTTAAGAAATCGTACGTTTATCATACGTGTATAGTATCTAAAATATATGTATAGAAAAAAATCTAAAATTGAAAAGTTTTGCTTAATAAACTAAACAAAATAATCATCTATTATTAACTTATAAAAAAATTTTATAAGTTTCAAAATTGTTTAGCAAGACAAGTCAAATTTGAGAAGAATTAGAAGTTCTTCTTAAAATCGAAAATGATTGGAAGAATAAATAAATTATCAAAAGAAGAATCTGAGATTTTGAAAAATATACGAAAAAAATCAACCTTGAAATTATGTTAAATAAATAAAATAATTAAATCGTTTATATAATATAAATTTAAAATTTGTTTTTCTTAATTGTAGATTTTTTCTCTAATTTCATTTTATTTATATTCACAGCAATTTTTATAATAAAAAACAAATTTATTTAAAACTCCAAAATATAAAAGGAAAAAACTATAAAATTAATTGCCAGTTTATCGCACCATGGGTTATAAGTTTTAGTTTTAGGAAAGAAAAAATCATTTTGTCTAATACCACCTACCATTTTCTTTGGGTTCCGTTTACTGCAGAGAAGGGCGTGTAACACGAATTTTACACTAATAAATTTTTTATTTATAATAAACTTTTAACATTTTCAAGCATTTTCACGCTGTTAATTTGAATATTTAAGGTGAAGGTTTTTATTTTTAGGTTGCACTCCCTTTGGGGAGTGCTCAATTTGCTATTCGCAATCATAAATTTAACTAATTTCTTAATTAGTAACACTGATACTTTAATTGGTTTGACTAAAAATTTAATGACTTCATTTTTACTTCCGCATCGTTTAACTTCATAACGAAAACCAAAAGTTACTCACAACTGATTTTGTTAACAAGTTAATTTCCATATTAAATTAACATTTGTTGATCATCAAATATCAATAATTTTGGAATGCGTGCAATTATATAAAAAAATATTATTAAATTTTAGTTACTTTGGCATAATATTTGTATTGCTTTTGTACTTTACAGATACTGACGAAGAACAATCTTACTAACACTATAAATTCAGTGATTTACATTTCTTCTATTTATTTTTTTCGGATTTTATGAAATTTGCAAATTTCATATTTTTTTATTTTTTTTTTAAAAAATTATTAACAAAGTTCAACTTGAACCCGAAAAACTTGCTAATTTTTTTAATAAACAAATAAATAAATTAATACGGGTTTCGTTATAAATATTATGTTAAAACGTTTATTAGTGTTGGCTGTGGTACACTGAAAAATATTTTGTAAGGTTTCTACACAATAATTTTATAGACGCTAAATCAAGCCCATATAATAGGATAAAGTTGCTAACATTAGCTGCATTAATAATAACTTTCAATAAATATATATTAGGAATAAATATTTCATAAGAGAAGTTGCTTTTATGTCAAGAAATTTTGGATAAAGCCTCAGTATAAACATAAGAGGTCCTACAATTAGACCAGAATAGGCATAGCTCTAGGTTACAAGCGTTTTTTGGCCAGCATTTTTAGTAGTGTTATGGTAAATTTTGGGAAAACAAATAAAAAACAAAAATATATTTTTTCAACATTTTTAGTTTTGTGTTTTCAAAAATCTTGCAAAACTAAAATAAGAAAAAAACATATGAAAATAAGTTTACATTTTTTTTGATGATATGGAACAATTCAATATAATATATAATAAAACAATACAATATACTAATATTTTCAATGCTCAACAAACCATTCCATCTCAACAAAACTCAGTCAAACCATCGAGGTAGTTGACTATGATGATCTGATTAATCGACCTAGTCCGATTCTAAGAAAAAATTATGAGGAAAAATTAAATGTTTTCTAAAGGAAAGAACGAAAAAGAATAAATTATACAAAATAGAAACAAGAACTTTGTCAATCAATAACGAAAAGCTTATTTACAAAAGAGGATTAAGTCTCGATGGAGTGAGCATTAATTAAAGTTAAAGTTAAAAAGTTTAAAAAATTGTATACGAACAAATATCCTGTAATTCTAATGCAAATTCAATTATTAAGATTAATTAAATAAAATAACTACACTCACAAAATATTTGGATAGTAAATAACTATGGATGTGATAGATAAATTGTGTTGACAATGACGCAGCACACACAAATAAGAAAAATTGTTAAACGATGACAAAAAGTAAATAATAGTATGTATAAGTAAATCCTGATACAAACGGAAATCCTATTTGCATTGTGTAATCAATCCATGATGACAATAGAGAAATTACTAGAGCAAAGATTGCTCAACTTTGAGAATAACTTCTAAGTGTTGAAATGACCAACATCTTAACACCTAATAAGAATTACGTGTCCAATAATTATTCATTCTCTATGACGAAATATATATTATACGTTTTATAACTTTTCTGAAAAACAAACATTCCATAAATTATTACCAAATTTTTTTTAAAAAATATATACATATTTAAGCATAAATCATATGAGTATTCAATCAGAAATCCTAATGTTTATAGAGAATATTCTATTTTTGCACTGAAGCAAACGTCGGTCATTTGTTTTTATTTATTTTTAACATAATCATTAAGAGAATGAGTTGTTAATTTTTGGAATCATAAAAAAATTATTTAACCATATAAATATACAATAATTACGCGCCAGTACCCCTCAGGCAGCTGCTGTCTTACTTAGTTTGGTTATGTGGAACATGTCAAACTGACAAGGCGAAAACAGAAACAAAATTTATTAAACAAACAGCTTTAGGAAACTTAACAATAACGAAGGGAATGCAGAATATATCACATTGTAAACGTAACTAAGATAAAACTTCATACACTAGAAAATGGATACCATAGTTGTTTTGATAACAAAAGAAAAAAAAAAAAAAGAAAATATCTTTTATTTAGGCAACTGCTCATACTTGTATTCAGAAAACAAATGCCACTCATCAAATATTCGGCACACATTTCTTTACACACATCAAGCACGTCAACATAGTTAGGGCAACTTTTTGCTATATAATCTTGGTTAAAATTTTAATGAAATATGAACGAAAATGATATATTTGTTTATTAGAAACACTTTTCTTTACGAAAAATATGTTTACGGTTAAGTGTGAAAAATATGTGAGGTAACAGTTTACATATTTAAACATTAAAGTATAATGGTTTCATTCAATTTATTGATCTTAATAAATTTTCTTTTTACCTAATGTCCATATAAATGTTCTGTATTTATTTATGAAATTTAAAATTCCACCAAAATAAATTTATTTAATTTTAAAACAATTATAAATCCACTAATTACACGCAGTAAGCATTAAGCTGTACTTCATCAGAGTGAAGCGTACTTCAGTGGCTGTAAACGTGCTTAGAAATGTAAACTTTATGTAATTAACATTATTACTCCTCATCAAAACTGTTAACATCTTCACAGCAGCTTCATTTTGCAGTATTTATTTAAGCACTTAAAATGCATTTAAATTCCAACTAATTGAAGTGGTTATGAAATGTTAAAATTGCGTATGCACTAGAATTTAAAGTTTAAACATAAAAATAATTCATGCAATTAATGTGTGAAAATTGACTAACTTCATGCTTGGCAAATTATTGGAGACTTATATTACCAGTTTTTGTAATAAAATTTGCAATATTTAAATATTTAAACTGAGAAATAGACAAGTTAATAGAATTAAGTAATAACTGAAAAGTGACAAAAATGTTGAGATACAAAAATTATGATTAATTCAATTGCATATAATCATAAAAATTTTTACCGCATAGTTTGAAAATGAAAACATTTAAGGAATACACCTTCTTCGTATTTTTATTTTATTGAAGAACACACCAACATCTTATATTGCCTTGAATTTTAATTAGTATTTAAGCATTCTCGAAATACAATAGTTTAACACAATTATTAGCTGTCAAAATTATGCTTAAACTATGGCAGAAAAATGAAATCGATCAATCTTTAAAATTGAAATAATTCACAGCAAAAATCAAATTATAAAAATTTACTAAAAAAAAAATCGCAAAGTAAATTAAGGTGCGTTCTGCATTGTTATTCATTATATTATACAACTGCAAGCAGCAAACATCAATTTTTTGTTTTTTTTTTTTGTTTTCTTATACAAAGTTTAAGACATTTTTAAACTACTTTGTTAGTTGAGCTTATTATTCATCAAAAACGTCATCATCATCGCGTTTATGAATACAAACAAAAAATGCACGTCTCAAGTCATGAGCATTTCATTACCATAGGCAACATCTGAGGTCGATCGCTCACAGCTATTTTCTTCTTCTTCATCAGTTTTTTTCTATAGATTTTCAATGACTTCGCTCGAAAAAAAATTTTGTAATCTTTAAACTTTGCGAAGGTGCTACCAAAACTCTTAGCATTTTAATGATAATCCGATAAAAAAAATATTTATCTTTTAATCCGCCAAGTTACACTTTTTCCGTACACTTTTGTAACATTTTTGAAGTATCTATGAAATTTTAAAAATAAGTCTTTGAAGCGTTTTTGAAATGCGATGCAATTGTTAACGATGCTCCTCATTATTATTGAATTTGTATTATTAAGTGGATTTTTATGTGTGTTTATTTTTACTGCTGAATTTTTTTATAACCCGTAGATAACTATGATAATACTATGAGTAATAAAAAGTTATTGCATTTTAAAGATAAATTACAGAAAAAAAGAACAATGCCATTTTTTTGTACAAGTAATAAAAATGGAGTAAAATACATTAAATGTGTGTAAAAAATTATTTAATAAAAACTATATTTAAAATAAATAAAAAATATCTGTTATTATGGAATTATATTAATAATGCAATAACTTCATATTAAATTACTAAGTGCAATTAAAATAGTATAGTAACTAAATTATGTCATAGTAAAACACACACTACTATACAAACGTATTGTGAGGAAAATATGTATATATATTGAAAATTCTGATAACATGTGACTTGATTGGAAAAATAATATATTTTATTAAGTCAATGGTGCCTGCTTTTCCAATTTCAAAAAGTAGGCATTCCCTACAAAGATACCATAAATCTTTACCTCAAAAAAGCCAGATAGTGAAATATAAAAAGTATTTATTCCATTTTTCTGGGCTCTCAAGTCAACTCGTTTATAAATTTACATATAAATTTATAGATAAATATTATATATTTATTACATAAATATTTCTGGTCTGCTATTTTTTATTTTATATGATTTTTATGAATTAAAAGAAAAGTTTTGAAGAAAGATGTTCGAAGAAAAAATTACATTGTTATTTTAACGATCAAAAAAGCTGGTTGTCATAAAAAAAAAATTTAAAAAATGTTTTTTAAATGTATAAAATACTATTCCATGGATTTTGTTCAAAAGTAGTTATCACTTCAAACTATATTCATACTTTTAAACGATACTTTAAGCTTTTGGACATTTAATAGCTACTTAAACGCAAAACGTTTTTGTTTCATTATGTAAAATGTTGATCATATATTATTAAATTATTATTTGTAGGAAATATATCATATATAAATATATGAAATATATCATATATAAATTTATACGTAAGTAGAAATAAAACTATACAAAAATTTAATATGTAAATTATATTTAAAGTTATCAAAATTTTGTCTAGCAATACAACAAAAGAGCTAACATTGGATCTTGCTTATATTAAGTGTTCTGTAACTTAACATTTTAGTATTATTTTAGTTTAGACGAGTCATTAGATTATTTTAATTGCTATTCTGAAAGCTGCATTATTAATTGCATATATAAAATTGATATAACACTTAATTGCATATATTTTTCATGTTAAACTTTTTAAAATTTTCAATAAAGAATGTGGTTTACTATTTTATACCAAAAGAAACAAGCAATATTGTTGCTGATATCGTTCCATTGAACAGGTAATTTTAAAAAAAAAATCTTCTTAATAATTTCTGTCACTTTTTTGGTATACGCACGTAAAAATCTTATAAGTACTTAGTTGCAGTTGCAGTCACTGCAATTGCGTGTGCTTATAAATTTTATATATTTATATATATCTATAAACGTATATATATTTATGAAAATATATTAATATATCTTCTTTAATATCGCTTTTAGAATGAAGCGCACAAAAATTTAACTGAAATTTAAATGCAAGGCTAACTGCTCTTGACCATGTGTGACATGCCTGTGAAAAAATGATATGATGCTGATGACGGCTTAAGAAAAATTTATGTGTTATTTTAAAAGCACAAAATGCTTGCATAATTTTCGATAAAAATACATATTACTTCAGTAAAATATTAAAAACATATAAATTTGAATTTTTAACCGATACTCTTGTCTATAAGCCACTTTGTAGGCCTACAGAAAACAAAACGATGCAAAAAAAAAGAAGAAAAGTTTGTAACTTTAAAGCTGCGTGCGTAAAGTTTAAAACCCAAAACAGGTTTAAATTTGTGTTAATATCTTTTTCACTACCCATGTATACAATATTAATATCTTATATATTTATTAAAAATTCATTTTCTTTTGTTATTTTTGGCGCAAAAAAAACAGCTTGTTTAAAATGTAACTGCCTTTTGTTTCAAATTTATTTGCAGCAGACATGCTAGCACCAGTGCCAACAATGAAGCATATATATAAAAAAAATTTTTGGGAATTGCATTATGAAGGTCAGTAAATTGCATCTTTTATTATCAAATCCATATAAAAGCACATTGGCTATGGTTAAGTGTAAATTATGTGACAAGCAACATGCGCCTGCTAAGCGCACAGTGCAGCTCACAGTGGCTGGTTAAAATAACAGAAGTATTTACTGCTGCAATGTTAATGGAAAGTATTTAAAATTTTTTTTGTTTTTTGTTGTCAAAAAATTTCTTTGTCATCGTTGGATTTGGTAAGAAAATACCTACTTACATACACGAGTATATCCTGTCAGTACATAAACCTACATAAAAACCCTGAATACTATTTATATAAATTGACAAAGTATTTAAACATTTTTGACAATTCGTTGTTTTGACTTTAGTAAATTTATTTATATTAAAAAACTTATTTGTAAATAATATATGTATAATAAATAAATATGTAAATGAAGTTTACCTGAAGTTTATATATGCTGCGCAATTTATATACGAGCATATATATATTATTTTGTGTTTATAATTAATATGAATTTTTTTGTCATTACTCACCTAAAAAGAAAAAAAAATAAAATAAAATATTAATAATATGTTTATTTAAAGGTCTTAGTCAAGAATTGTTAAATTTGAAAAATTATTTTGTTTTTTTTTCTTCGAATTTTACCATATATTAAGCTTAACTTATTAATTTGACAAGTGACAACTCAAAAAAATTGGTATTTTTTAATATAAAAATTCTCAGCCGACATGTTAATTAGAGAAATTCTTCGTTATTAATAATGCCAAAAAAATGTTTACAAAATTCTTCATAAGCTTTATTTGTTTTTACAAAAAATTTCAACTGTTTTTTTACAATATATTTCATTTAATTGTTATTTTTCATTTCTGTTGAAATTTTTTTTTTGTTTTTTATCTTTTTGCAATTGCAAAGTTCAAGTAAGTACAAGTATCGAGTTATAAGCTGCATTCTTGCGCATACACGTATTATGTATACGAACTCCAGAAATGTGGCTGTTGCTGTGGCTGTTGGAAATGTTGTATGACAGCAAAGGTTTTGAAGACTTTGGAGCACATAAACTACTCTAAACAGCAGAGGGACAAGTTAAACTCTGTACTTCAGTACAGCTTTAACCTTGATGCTGTTATCTTTAACATACAAGCACACAAGAAATGTGTGGTAATTATATGACTTCAAGCTATCACTTGTTGTAAACAACCTAAAGTCCTTTTGTGAGGGATAAAAATGCCAGAGTCGAAATAAAATTATTCTTGAGTTTTTTAATATAAGTACTAAGTCGCTTGACATTGTAAAACTCGCTAGAATTTAAACAGAATTAAAGTTAATTTTATTTTAAATATTTTCTCGTAAATGAAATAGTCCTTATTTTGTCTAGAAGTTACAAAGAAGATTAATGAAGCTAGATTACTTTCAGTTTTTTTTTGTTAATTTAAAGAAGTCTTCTTGTCTTTAGGAAATTAACAGAAAGTTGAATTATTGTATTCTTGTATTTTAAACTACTCTTTTCTGTAAAGGTCCTCTTGTTAATTTTGAATTTGCTGAAATTTATATAAATTAAAATCATTACTTATCTGCAAATATCTATTATCAAAAAGAAGGAAATATAATATACGAAAATTTAATTAATCTTTTTTCTTTAAAATTTAATTATCTGATGTCAATGGCATGCACCCAGTTTATTAAGCAAAATTGTAATCATTCTTTCTTTACAAGTTCATAGAAGTATCTCCTTTAAACAAATGATAGTAAAAATTTTAACAAAATTTAGTAAATACTCTTCGTTTTAATTTTAGTAATCATAATTAAAGTTTTTTCCTAACGACAAAAGTTCTCACTCACCAACAAAATTGAAATTGTATCTCTTTATAAACTTTCAAATAAGTTATACTGTTTATACAGTGAGCTGAAGAGAACTAAATTTAATAAATCTATGATAAATATAAAATATTTGAAAGAAACACTGGTGACTTTTGCTGAAATTATGCATTTTTGTGTAAAAGTCATTTATTATTATTTATTATCTGTATACCATTTAGTTCGATATTATTAATTGTGTTAATATATCATTTTTAGGTTAAATGAAGATATAACCACTATTCAAAGAACATTTTATTTTAACCACAATTAAAAGGTTTTCTCTAATATGTAACATAAATCCATAATTTAACAATTTTTAATTTTTTAATCACGATCGTGTTAATATGTTATTAGTTAAAGATATATTTTAATTTTAAACAAACCAAAATCATTTTAGAAAAATGAGCTAACAAATTTTTCCATAAAAATTTAACAAGTGATTAAGTTTTTCTTCAAAAATTAAAGTTTTAACGTCTTCAACAAGTGAAAAATGTAGGGAAGAAAGGAACAATCAATCACTTTCTGTACATTAGTTCATGACGACTGGGTTCGCTCCAGCAAATTTTTAGGCAACAGATGTTTTCGCTTGGAAGCGTTGATACTTGTATTGACAAGTGTACTTTTAATCTTACCTATCCGAATTGAATCTCACATTAATGGCAATACTGCAAAATTAAACTTAAAGTTGTTATAATTTAGTATAGAAAACCTCCCCCTAGAGATTCTTGGGGCATTACAATTCGCAATAGATGCTTCGCAGTGAAAATAATATTATTTGCATTATAAAATAATATTATTTTCATTATAAAATAATATTATTTTCATTAACTCATATCCTCTCCTTCTGACCTAGAACTTGACATCATAATGAAAACTATAGTTAGTGTAATTCACTACTTCCTGGCAAATTTGAAAGCTTCACAATATGCAAAAATTATCTATAAGTGGAAGTGTTAATATTTATATTAACACACACCCTTTCAACCTAAGCCACCGTACTTCCATTGTAATATTGTCTTAATTTAATCTAACTTAAACTAATTAATTCTTTTAATACCAAATTCGCTTGGTATATACAGAAATATATTCATTTTCAAAAACTCTTAAGCACTCTTCAAAATATTAACTGGAAATTAGTTGTGTTTTTATTAATGATGTGTACACATTGAGTCTGTATATTCCTTGTAGCTGGCAAAGCAATTGCCACTTACAGATACTAACTTTAATTAACTTTTGACTCAACTGGCTTTCAGTCTTGCCACTTCAATTCCACTCTACTAACTATGAACATAAAATCCATTAAATATAATCGCTACACAGAATCATCAGATGAATTTATAGAAATTCTATAAAAATATGTAAAAATATAATAATAAAAGCTGAAGGTGCTAAAAATCATTGCACGCATAATTTACTACGTGAGTTTGTAATTTTATTCTAATCAAGCAATAACCGAGAAAGAATCTTAAATTTTTGACTTTTTCGGTGTGAGAACTTTGAGGGCATAAAAATTATGATGAAGCAAAATTATACTAATTTCATGTCTTCCACATGTTTGGTAGCAAATGGTCAGTTATTAAACAAATTACGCAATTTTCAAATTAAATTAATATTAATCAAAAAAATACAAATACAACAAAATAAAAATAAAATGGTTAGAAAAAATTAACATAAATTAGTTTCTATTAAACCAACACAAATCAAAACTGAAGATAAACTATAGCTATATATATATCTAGGTATATATTAGCAGAAATAATTAAAGCAATATAAAAACCGCACAACAGCTTAAGATCCGCATGGATATAATATGCAAAACTATACGAAAAAATGTTCAAAATATAAAAATAAGATATGATATATATAAAATTTAAAATTTATGTTAAGTCGAAAATAGACTTGTTGCAATGGTTTTTGTATTTTTGTATCTTTCTCTACAGCGCTCTACAGCATACCAAAGGCAGCCCACGTAATTTTACCAAAACTAACAAGTCAAGCACTTAAAATAGCGACAATTTTGTCAAATTTGTACTTAAATCGCAGTTAAATAAAAACGAGCAACTGATGCCATGCGTCAGTCACATAATAAGCAAATTTATGTGAAAAATAAACTAACGTACCTCAACAAGATTTAAGCTAAAAACTGCAATAAGGCTAAAAATTGTTGGCTTTATTAAAGCATTGAGTCAGTGAGTTAATCAAAAAATGTCAGATGGCATTTTACGCAAAAATACCAGAGACGAGAATTATAGAAACTTCATCATGATGATGATGTTGTTATTATCATAATGAAGTTGAAATTTTGCTGTCTGTATTGGCAGATTTTTTGGCTTTGTTTGCTTTTGTTTCCGGGGGAAACAATAAATTAACGTAGGCAGGCTCAGACCGTAAACTTACGTAATCCCAAACAAAAAAAAACAAAAAATCAAAACTAAGGTGAAAATTTTGTATCTGCACAAAAAGCTTTACACGAAATTCTTCAAACTTTTCAAGCAAATGTCACGGCCTTTAAGCCGCAGTGCTAATTTAAGTTATTGTTCTTAGAGTGAGAAAATTCCACTTAAGGCGTATAATTTATGTGACAACCTTTATCAAATTCGTAACTCTCAAAAGATTTACCATCTTTGGCATACGAAGATGCAAAGAAGAAATAAAATTGTTGAAAGCCTTTCAATAGAATTTATATATAGGGGAAACTTAACGGGAACGGTTAGTGATGAATGCTTCCAGAACAATGATTGCTTTTAATTTAAAATAAATTTTGATTTTTTTTTGAAATAAACTTTTTACAAACGATAAGAATAATAAAGAAATAAAAAATATTTATCTACAAATTCTACAGCTAATTACAAAGCCAACTCACTGTCAGACGTTTTTTTTAAAAAATAATAAATTATTTAAAAATTTGTATATAGCATAAAATGAGCTGTTATTTAATGACCCGTACAACACGTTCGACAAGGTTAAAGAAATTCTTAAATATTTAAACAAAACTTAAATATTCAATTTTTTTCCTTATTAATGAAAAAAGAAAAAAATCGCGAAAGCTAAAACTTTTGTTCAAAACTTCTTTTTAATCAAAAAATTTAAATCTAATTAATGCTTAATTTAATTTACGAAAAGTTTGTTCAAGCACAAATGCTTGAATGACATCATTGTCAGACTCAACTATTTTTAAATTCACTTTTTTTTTAATTTTTAAACAGGATTAGAACTTGATACTTTCGCTTTTATATTTTAAATTAGTGTCTCGAAAAGTGAAATCAATTTAAATTCGATTCTTAAGTGGCCTTTAAAGGTTATCCAACAAAACGGGTTGAAATCAAATTTTATTAAAAAAAAAAAACAATACAATCAAGTATTAGATTAGACTTTAAAGGCCTAAACTGACATGTTTGTCAAAATAAAATATCTGGAAAATACAATGTCATTTGCATTTTTGTTGGATTTAAACAGTTTTAATGTTTAAAGCAAAAAAAAAACTATTCTAAGAATTTTTTAAATTTATTGTTTTACATTTTAAATTCAACTAAATTACAAATTGAAACTAAAATGTCTTAAAAATCTATTTTAACTAAAAAGAGCAGCTCTATAACTAATTTATTGTAGTATTATATTAAGTATATGTTACTGCCATATTTTTTTTAAAACGAGCTTAAGTTAAAAAAGACATTTAAAATAAAATTTAAAAAAAACCAGAATTCAATGGAACTTTTTTATATCTGTATATGTAGTGAATGGATAATGTAGTGGCCATTGACGTACTGGGTTGATATTTGAGAATTAATTAATTTATATTTATATTAGATGTTATATTTATATTAGATGTACTATATTAGATTTTATATATGTGTAAAACCGCAAGAAAAACAAAAAAAAACATTTCTACACATATTAGTTGAACCACAATATAAGCCCTTTCAAAAACAATTAAAGACTTTAATCCTAAAATGTCACTAGAATATGGTAAAGATATTATAAAAACCGGTTTTAATCTATGGAAATGCTCTGGTGTGTTAAAGCATTATTAGAACAGTTACTTGGAAAGTTTTATGTCTAATAAATAGATGAAGTCTTTAAAAATTTGATACCATCATAAGATATAACAAAATTTGTTGATATCTCGAATATTAGTTGAGAAAAGTCACAAGGAAATAACTTTTTTAAAACAATTGATAAAAGCGTTATGGTGTTTAAAGCTTTTCAACAAAGAAAAATTGCAAGGAAAAAAGAAAAAAATTACATAATAGTATTACGTGGACTCCAAATTTTAATTTTCATTGTAAGATTTCTACTGTATTTAATAAAACATTTCATTTTACTCAAACAAGTATAACAGTTCAACAGTATAAGAGTTGATTCTTATGAAGAACGAATTTAAAATGTGTAGGCACTTGGAGAAGAATTGTTGAAGGCAAAGTAAATAAGCTGGGGTATTCGTGGAACACAATACGCAGGGAAGCAAACAATAAAATGAGATTTAGGGAAATTGTTGAGGCCCTATGCTCCACTGGGAGAAGAGAACTGCAGTAAGTAAATAAGGTAGTTTAAAAGAATTACTATGAAATTTACAACAAACCGATTGTATCGAGTGCATCACTGGATTTAAGCTTTAATGATGTTGCATACTTCAAAGAAATATTTAAAAAAATTTTTCTTCATTATAAATAACAATTAAACAATCAATAAATGTATGAATATATAATAAATAATTATAAAATTTAAATAATTTAAACAATATACATATATGTATAAATAAAAGTCTTTGATTATTTGATTTTGCTTATCATTTATCTTTTGTTATGCATTTATACCAATAATTTTTGTTTTAAATATTAAATATATTAATGAAATTAAAATATTAAAAAAATTCACATAATAGTCTTTAATAAATTGTTTGAATATGTTAATATTTTAGAGACAATCTTCTTTATACAAATTTAAAAACGGTGGCGCCTAAACGTTTTATTAAACATTTGATTTTTTTATATAGAAATAAAAAGATATTAAGATAGATATATGTAAGGTCAAAACTGTAAATTGTTCTTATATGCATCAAGAAAGGTCAACTTAAAATGTGTTGATTGAATTAGATTAACATACACAATGTCAAATAATCTTTTGAAGCGTGTTAATCGATTCGAGATAAAACCAAATAGTTGATACCAAATATACATAAACAAGTAGTTAACAAGTATTAAAGTCTCATATCTCTCTAATAAATCTAAAAGAAACGTAAACAAGATTCCAAGGAATAACAAAGATTCTTAATGAACTGTCTTGAATGAATTTTAAAAAATGAATATAATTTGGAAAAGTAAACATTTTTCTGAGCTGAGTTCACCACAATATTTTGAAGACAATCTAAATACTTTCTTCTACGAAAAAGAGTGTTAATTGAAGTGAATTAGTCTAACTAATGATATATCTAACGCGATCTAACTCGATTTTCCTGTGCTAAATTCACCACAATATTTTGAAAACAATCTAAATATTTTCTTATAGAAAAACGAAGTGTTAGTTGAAGTAATTGAAGTCAGTAGGTCTTACTAATAATATATCTAATCCGATTAATGCAAAGGAAAACTTTATAGTTATAGAAAAAATGTATCTGTAATTTTCTTTACTATGTAGCAGAAGATTTCAAAGAAAATTTCCTACAAGAAGATATACCACTGTTTTTGACCAAGAGATTTTTCAAAACACGCAGTTCCATAGTTTATATTAAAAGCTTTGTAGATGTATTCGGAGAACCTCTGCAAGAAATATTTGTGCTGGTAGTATTTATATTCAGTTTCTCTCGTTAAGCTGTTGTTGTTTTAATAAAGTTTATTTCGAAAATTGTAATCTATAGCTTCATAGTTTATCGTTGTCAAAATACTACAAATATGCTTCACTCATGAAGATTACTTCATGCACTTTTATTAAATGTTATTAAATCTTCTATAAAATTTTAAGCAATGCACAACATCTTTAATTCACTAAGTAACATATTCTTTATAAAATATTTACTTTGCTTTAAGTTAAATAACTTCAATTTGTCACAGTTTAATGCTTTTCACTATCGTACAGTATTATTAAAACAATATTCATGACAGAGAGGAGGAATTTTAAATTAACTTTAATGGCTACTATGCGCACATTTAATTTTCTAAGCTTATTTGACAACATAGGAATCTTTTAAATATCAAGCATATAATTGTTGAAATGTCAACAAAATATCCTTAAGGTTTATATTTGCATTGCAAACAGACCAAAAAAGGAGCAAAAATGCTCGTTGGCATTTTAAAATATTTTCTACGAAAACTGTTAAGTTACACTTAGCTTTTAAGCTTAAAAAGGTTAGGGTCAATTTAAATCTTTGAGTTGTAGGTAGCAGTTGTGGGTTGAAGTCATCAAACTAACAACCATTAAACATGCGTACTTATTGTCCGAGATGAAACTAAATCACTGTAAATGCTAGTTAAGTCAACCAACAGATATTTGCAGTTACATACATCTTTTTTTAAATTTCTATCCACTGAGCAACTAAGTACTGGAAATGAAATTTCAACACAATAAGTAAATCAGTGTTTATCTTAACTAGAAATCTGTGTTATAAAACACGTTACAAAACTGAGTCACAGAGATACTTGTGTCTAAAGTCTTACTACACCTTTGGGAAATTTTATAAAAGAATTTCTTAAAGAATTATACATATTTTGTACAATGCTTTAAGAAAAATGTATGTTTATTCTTTTTTATACAAACATATATAGGTGTGTGTATGTACATATAATGTACAACTGTTGTTTTGTAATTTTTACATGACTGTAAGATATTTACACTAAGCGGTAGAAATTCAAAAGAAATGTTTTATATGCTGAGCTGCCTTAAGGGCAGAGGAGTACGCAATTATAAATTATTTTTAAGAATTTTTCTTACATTTTTTGAATTTTTACGTTAAGTAGGTGTTACCCAGACATTTTAAAAGTAATTACCAAAAAAATCATATTAATTCTTATTAATTAAAATATTTCAGAAATGTCAGTAAACATTTGGAATATGCAAAAATAAATAAAAAATTAGCAATTCTCTGCTGCTCTGTGTAATGGGTCAAAAACCTTTGACGCTTGCGTGAATGCAAAGTACCGACTTTGTAATCTTGTATCTGTACGTGCTGAGCTTGAAAAGGTGAACTCAGAAATCTGCAATTTCTAACCGTTCAAGTCTTTAAAAACAATTTTTTTTTCTGATCGCATGTCAAAATCCACACACCATTATTATTATTATTTATTTATTTTTATTAAACACATGTATAAATATTTCGTGTAATTTAGAGATTATTATCTGAACTTAATTAGTAGACTATTAAGGCACCTTTAAGTATTTTTTAAACCATATTTAACTACCGTAAAATCCGTTAATTATTAACACATTTATACGTGCATACTTTGATGGCGCTGTCAAAATTGAGAGTTCAATTGGCTTTGCAGAAATCATATCAAGATTAAGTCATTTTAAGAACGGCTTAATTAACGAATATATTATTATTATTAATCTAACATAGTAGGTTGGGTACTTGTAATAACAAATACTTTTGTATAATTAACGACATTTTTAGGCTGATATCTTTGAAATGTTAAACCCAAATATCTAAATAATTATATTAGTTACGTATACCAAACATCTTTTGAACAGTTTGACATTTAGAATTACATTCGAAGAATATTTTTCTCAGCATAAATACTTTTGCAATAGCAGCAAATCTTAATTGGAAAGGCCATAAATTTATGTTTAATTATTTTTGTAATATTTTGATATGTCTGTTCTACAAATTAAATTGTATATATGCATTTTAATTATAGTTTCGATATAGCGATGCCTAGAAGATGATGTCAGTTTTAAACATAAATTCGTTGAGGTTTTCGGCTTAAGTTTCATTTGTGTTCATTAACATTTTAATATTAATATCTTTAATATTAAAACTAAAGTCACAGAACTATGCTAAGCTTGACTTTGCAACACTTCACAACATTTTTCTTTTAAGTCTCAAAATTGTGTCAAAATAATAAATTTAAAAAAATTGTCTATTTCATCTCAAAGAAAGGTCGTTTGAAATACTTAAAGAAATTTAGGTATTTTGATTAGAAGAGAAATAAAAACACAAAAAAAAATTGACAAGTTGAACAAAGTTAAACTTTACAATGGGAACTTTTTGGTAATATTAAATATGACGCAATCATCATTTTTAAGCCGATTTTACAGTTAAAGCTTTTAGCACATCATCAACCAAATATTTATACTATATATATATATATATATACGTATATATTTGTGAAAATGATAATCTTCCAATACCAAAACCCCAAATCCATTAATATCTTAACACAGTTTTTGCTTCTTTTTCTAACAAGATAGCAAGACGATAAAACATTTTGAGCATATTGTATAAATAAACATTTTAAATAAATAAATAAGAATGATTTGTTATAGTGATTTGGGTTTAAATTTTTTATTCAAATTTTAGCATTAAATTTACATAAATTTTCTTTACAAAATGCTTATCAAAAATAGAGTAGATAGAACGAGGAAACAAGCTGAATTTTTAACTGAATTTAATGAAGTTAAAAATTATTTGAGCTTAAACTATAGAATTTTGAAGAACATACGTAAACTCAAGTAAGCAGATTCTGCAGTAATTCCAGATAAAATTACTTCGAATTTTTATTTACTCGTATGTTATTAATATACAGTTGCTGCACAAACCAGATATTTCCACATAAAACAAAGTAATTGAACAAATAGCGTAAGCCAAACTCAATAGTATGAAAAATACGAGATAATCCCAAGGTATTCAGTTGTTAATACGGACTTTAACTTCAGTTTATATAATATATTGAGAACTTGCATTAAAAATTACTGCTTCAAAGAGTCAAACATTACATCGAGTATGTTTGAATCTAAAAATTCGGATCGAACAGTACTTATGTTCAAAGATGTTCGAGATGCTTGGAAATGTTGCAGCTGCTTTAACTTTATATCTGCTTAATGTTTTAATTAATTTTAATTTTATTTTATTGAAATCATTTTTTATTTTGTTTACATTGAATACTCAAACACAATATAGAGTATGGCGGGTCGCTGAACGCAACTTTTATCAGATAACAATATACCCAAAACTTCGAACAGGTCGAATAATATTTAAAACGCTATACAAAATCCGATTAAGTTACTGAATATTTTTAAATATTATTAAGTTAAAATTATTTTATAAAATGTAGTTTAATAAACTGCCATATTTATATAAAACAAATAAAATATATTTCAAAAATGTATGAACAAATTGTATGCTATACTCGTATTCTATCATCAAAAGTGAACTCATTAAAATCACAAAAAGTGTGATAAAAATATTTTTATAATAGCTGAAATTACGACATATTGTATACGTAATAATAAATTTGCTACAAAATTTTAGCAACTCTAGCTTCCGATATTACATAAGCCCAAATTTTTCGTAGACGGATGAATCATAAGATTTGAACTATAAATGAAGTCAATCAATATTGTTAACTCATAAATGGATTAATAAAAAAAAATGCATTTACACCTTCGTGCAAAATACATTTATTCCAGATCAAATTAACACTTATTTTAATGCAATAGATATATAAAAAAAATAATAAAAATAAAAATTGATATTTAAATAAACTAAATTTAACCTTGAAATATTTTTCATAATTTGCAATGTCCAAAGTTAGAAAAAAAAATTAGTTTTTCATAAAGTTTTCAAGATTTATATTTTAGTCACGAGAATAATAATTAAAATATCATCACAACAAGCAATTAAAATTTCTGCAAAATATTTATATAAAAGGTTATATAAAATAAAGTTTTTTTATATAAACGGCATAAAATCTTAATCAATAGTTTTAGTGAATAAAAATTAATTTCTTGTTATGCGTCGAATATAGTGTATATACTTATTTTATAGTTTCAAAAAAAGTTTTTAACATAAACTAATGTTATGTCCTTCAAAAGTTTGTTAAATCTGTCACTTTTCAGTACTTGCAATATTAATATAATTTTAAAACTAAAATATTTATGGAAAGATATTGTTTCTCATGAACTTTAAAGTTTTAACATTTTTGGTAAAATAAATTTGATATATGTCAGCCATAAGATGGCTGCACAATAAGATATATTTAAAATTAAACAGAAAACTATAATTACTCATATCAATTTAACAGACAGCAACTTTTAAAAGTCTACAGAGTTTTTAACACGAACTGTTAAGAGTTAACATAACCTGTACAATTTTATATTTTAATTAATAGGAGGACAAACTTTTGGAAACTAAACTTGTTATTATATGAAAGAAAAAACATATTCTTTATGATTTAAAATTAATTATAATAGATCAATGAGTACCGGTTGTTTAATTGTAATCTAAAAAAAGATTTAATTAAAAAAGTTTTAAAATTTAATAATTAAAGTTGAGATTCTTAAAAATTATTGATTACAAAAAATTTGAACTGTCTTATGCCCTGTTGTAAATTTGCGAATATTCATATATAATGTAATTAATTATAAAGGAAATATAAAAATTTTTGTGAACTTACTTCAAAGTTTAAATTTCCTTTTTCAAAAAATTTTATTGTTAATTAAAATTAAAATCAAAAAGTGTATCTATATCTGCTCATTAAGAATAATGTTTTGTAAATAAGTAAAAATTAAAATGCTGTAAATTAATTTAATAACTTATTATAATCAAAAGATAGGTGACTAATCTTATAAAAATTAAAATTTATATATATATTAGCACACGTATATTAATACATCAACATTTAAGCTTATTAACACAGCATATTAAGCCTTAATTATAAAATTCTTTTTAATATAAAACCGTAATTACTGTTTCTATACATATATATATATATATATAAAACAAATAAATTTTATTAAAATTGCATTAATTTTTAAATAAAATTAAAAAACAAAAAAATGCTTAAAATGTTGAACTTCACAAAAACAGAGAGTGGGAGAAATGAAGAGTGTGTGGCAAAAGAAATGTTATAAAACCACACAAAAAACCGGACATAAATTGGTTTAAAAAAAAAACAGAAAATTAACCTTCACGATTTTTTAAAATTTGAATCAAAACATTAATTATCTAAACGTTTGCAAATTTTTATATAAAGCTATATATACGAACTGGTGCAGTAAAATACAAACGCGCTCATAAAAAGATACAATAAAATGTTTGCTTAATTGGTATTCAAGAACAGTTAGAAATACAAACAAAATATATTGAAATGAAACTTTTTTTTATTTAGAATTTATTATCTTTAAGTAGAAGAAGATATGCAAATGCATTAAAGGCAAACAGGGGCGAAACTGTTAACATACAACGAATGAAACATTTCTGTAATGTGTGACAAAAATGTTAAAATCACTGTAAAAAGAATTTTTATTTTATTTCGCAATCGAAATGATCAGTTTCAATTGCGAAAAAAATAAATACTTTAAATTTTGTGCTAAATAAAATGTTATTAAAATTTTATAACCAATAATATTTGATGTCTGTTTCAAATGTCTGTCTCAGAAACTCCAAAAAAAAGCTATATAAGCATATATCATATTAAGAGTTTTATTAATATTTTTTTGAAGTACCACACTAATTCCATAAAGATAAAAAGTGCATTTGCATTTCTTTCATCTTAATGATTTAGTGTCGTGTTAAGTTTCATAATTGCATGAAATCGAATACTGCAATAAAAGAAATCCAAAGGTCAATCATATATATTTACAAACAATATTTTTATAAAATTCCTTAACTTATCGCGGTTTATCTCTACAAAGATTTAAATACCATCCACAAAACAATTTTCCACCAAATTTTTTTTTTTTTTACTTAAAGCATAATAGAATATAGTAATTAGAGAATTGCAGTTCATATGCAGCTACTGTTTGTAGCCGCTGATTGCGTTTAAAATGCAATTTATGTCATTAACAACGTTTTTTTTTTCATTTAATAATTTTTATTTCTATTTAAATAATTTTAAAAGTCAACAAAATTCAACAACCTAAAAACTCGTTAGAAAAATAACTAAACAAAACAGAGAACCTAAAAACATTTTTAGCCTATGACTCGCATCTCATATATTTCTGTTTGCGTAAAATACATTTATATTTTTTGATTTTAACTGACATAAAAAAATTAATAAAACAAATAAAAACTGTTTAGTAAAAAGGTAAAAAAAGCAGCTAACAAACTGAAAACCCATAAATCTTTGTGCGATATTAATAAGTTTATACGGAGCCAGATGAGCTCTAATATGAGCTCTCTTATGTCTAATATTTCGTAGTAGGCGAAATACTGTTGAAAACGACTTGGCGCATGCGTAGTTTTTATCACCAATGTTGCAAAGCAAGAGCAGATGCAAGAGTCAACCAAATTGGTCACAAATTAACTGATAAAAATCTACAAAATCGTGCTTTTATATGCAAATTTGTAATTCCATGAAGGCGTTTAAATTTTATAAAAACATTAACAATTAAACTGTTTTGAAATTCGTGTATGGAAAGAGTATTAATAATAAAGTTATCGAAAATTATTTTCACTTGGAGGGTCTTTTGATAACCATATATAGAAATTTAAAAACTGTAAATTACTTCACTCGTATATGGAGTAATAATTTATTAATACTTATACCAATGACATAATGGAGTAACTTTAATAAATGTTGTGACATTCGAAAAGAGGCCACTTTTAAAATAGTTGAAGCCACGTTCTTACTGATAGAATTAACTTAATTGATTATTAAGATTCTACCCAACGCATGATTGAGCCACAGTAGCTGACCACAGCAATTCAAGACTGATACTTTAGACCTACATTAACTACTACTAGCTACTGTAGCCTGCGACTGTTGCTTTATGGTGCGTTGGATATGCAAGCGAGAACAAAAATTTCTAAATTAACTTAACTGGTCGTTAGAAATTTATAGTTGAAAAAAAAAATGTCAATTTTAAGTCATGATCCTATAATAAAAATGTCTCTTGGCAAATATTGTACTTCACTGGTGAATTGAACTCATGTTAGTTACAAAATTGAACCATCAATTCTGCATCTAATCAGTATTCAACTTGAAAATGTATATTTCAAAAAAGATAAAATGTATTGAAAATGTATATTTAAAAAAAAGATACGTAAAAAACCATCTAGAAAGCGTGAAAAATCAAAAAGTGCTAGCTAACAACACCAAAAATGCGGAGATAAAATATGCAAAACCAGAAAACAATAACACAATTTATTTTCTTAGTTATAGAATTATAGGATTAAGATTTTTTATAAGATTTATGAAAAAGCATATTTGTGGGATGCATAAAATACATTTTCTATATTCCCAAGTTTATTATACAAATTATTTGAGAGAATTTGATGTAGCTGGTATATAAGTTGGTTAATAAGTAAGTGAATCGTACACATAAGTTAACAGAACAATATATTTATAGAGATAAAACTAGTTAAAGAATGGAGTAAAACTTTTCAATAAGATGAGTATAGTATCTTACTATTGTGTCTTTTAGTACTATCTTTAATAACATAAGTGTAAACCATCTTAGATTTTATTAATTTCATTTCCTAATTTTCTTTAGTTTTCTTCATCATTACACTACTCAACCAACTTCTGCAAATTAGGTTATAAGTAGAATTCTTACTGAAAAAGGGATCAACTGTTGATCTAATAATTATTGAAACTTATTCGAATATAACTGAACATATTTTTTAATGCAATATATATTTTTTAATCAGTTATAATGGATTGTGTTCAAAAGGCGACTTAACCTCAAAAGTGTTATTCGGTCTCCGGAAAATTAAATTAATAGTTCTTAACTATTTTGAAGAGAAAGAAAATTTTAAGAACTTGTCATATAAAACTTAAGATTTAATTATTATTTTACTGACAAAAAGTATTATATATAATTTTAAATAATTTAAAAATTTGCGCCTATATATCTGTTGTTTTGTATTTGAAAGATTTTACTAATATATTCTAAGAAAATATAATTCAAATTAAAAATCGAATATTTATCAAATAAATCAAGATAAATATTTCATTGGTGAGGAAATATGCTATTATGGTTAATTCTAGTAACGGACTGAAAAAGATAAGAACGAGCTATATATCCCGAAAATGCCGCGAAGTTGTGGTTTTTAAAAATATATTGTAATTCTGATTTTAATAATTTAAGATCAATTTTTCATGTGAAATACTTTCAGTATTATACTATATTATGAATAGTATAATACTATATTATGAATAGTATAATATCATTTCATCTAATAAACGTGATTATTCATATAAATTAAACAAAATAAAAACAAAACTATATATACTGCTTTTGTTTTATTTTATGTTTAATATTTCATTAAATTAATATATTTTAATTTAAATATAATTTATCTAAGAATAATCTTGAAGAATTCTTTTTAAAGAATATAATATTTATTCAAAATGAAATATATTATTTTGAGTTCAATTCTACTTATTATTTTCATATTAATTCTTATTAGTGCTCACTTTTAAAGTATCTATTAAGACTGAATATTTACATAAGGTAAATAATCAAATAAGAAATCTATCTTCAAACTTTTGTTGATGTTATTTTAATTAATATAATTTATTTTTTTAAAAAATATATCAATTTTTGTGTTGTCACTTGTTTTCCAATATCTATACTTATATCATTTAATTTTTTTTTAAATTTACTTTTTATATGTATCATATTACTTTACATAATTATTACATATACTCGTATTTAATATTTGTAAACAATAGACACTCACCATGCAAAGAACTGCACGCGCCATTTTAGCAAATTACAAATAATTAAACTAGACACACGGAATCGCAGTATATTTTTATATTTCTAAAAGTTCTATTTTAAAATCTTGAAAAAATAAGAAAAAATAAAAAAAATTATTAATATTAAAAAGAAAAAAAATTACGCAAATCCAATTATTAAATTAAACACTTCTTAACACAGTTTTTTCAAATAATTTATATATATTTCAATTAAAGTTCTTTGTTCCATTAAAATCACAATAAAATAATCCAGTAGTGTTTTTAGATAATTTTTTGGGTATAACTCCTTTAATCCTTTGGTTTTACAACACAAATGTTCTTTGGTAAAATTTTTTTAAATTTAAGTTAATTAAAATTAATGTTAAATTTTAATAAATAAATAAAATAAATATAAATTACAGTTTAAAATATTTTAACTTAAGACCGTACCGTTGGGACCGATCTGTGAGAACTGAAGATGATCCGCACAAAACTTTGCAATATAAACAAGACAAACTGGCAAAATGCGAAATAAGATCGAAATTTTCAAAAGCAGACGAGACACGAATCTTGATTTCAGAGTTCGTGACTTTGATCGACACACCGCAGCAACGTGTGTCGAAGAGCATCTTTGGCGCAGCTTAAACTTTTCGATCTACACATATATGTATGTGTGTGTGTGTGGAGCTAGTGAGGTGCGTGTTAGCCAGAAGATGTTACAACTACATTAAGAAGATGTGAAACAAGTTTATGGCAAATCAGTTAACCGGTGATAAGCAATAAGCAAGTGAGTGCAGAATTAAGCAGTTAAAACGCTGACGCACTTCGCCTCTCTTACTCACCGTTGTTCAACACTGAACGATCAACGCCAACATAAGCTTCAACTCTTAACTTCTTTCCAATTGTGCTGTGCCTCTTCCAAATGCGAAAATCGAGAAAAACAAAAACAAAAATGAATGCGTATTTTGTTTCCGTTATAGCTGCTCTGCGAGGTGTCAGCTTGCGTTAGCTGAAGCCACCCTTATTTCCGCTTTGGTGTTAGTGTGCGCGTGTGTGTTTCGCAGCCATTTTGAAAAATGATTTGTTTTCGATTAACTAAAATTTATATTCGATTTTTAATTTGCATTTAATTTTAGAATTTATGTATGCTCGAAACCTGTCCCCCAAATATTTTTTAAGTTCTTCTTCTTGCTGCTATTAAAAAATTTTCATATTGTCTGGTTTTATTTGGAAATTCAAGTTTTTCCTGTTGTCACAAAAACTACTAAAATATTTTAGCTTTTAATTCTTAAGCGAAGGTAGCCATCTTTTCTTCCACTCTTCGAGTTTTTAGATTTCTGATTTTGTTCAAATTTTAAATTTTAAATATAAAAATTGAATATTTATTTATGAAAAAATTTTAATTTTACTATTTGAAACTTTTTTATGAATTAGCAATATTATTTCCGCAAAAAACTTTTTTGTTATTATTTTAATTAAGAAACATGTTATGTGTTGCATGACATTAAAATTAAATAATTAAGCTTTTGTATTTAATTTAATTTAAAAAAGTAGAAAGAAACAAAAAAAACAATAATTCTTTATTGTAGTTGTTTTTGTAGAGTTGTTATTGTGTTTTAAAAATATACGAAGCTTAACAGTTAGTTTTAAATTAATATTTGCGTCAAGTTAATTAAAAGTTCTCAAACTCAGGATTATTAAAATCTAGTTTTAGTTAAAGTGAGAATCAACATTAATTTAGTTTCTTAAGCTCAAAAATTTTTAGATAACACATCTAAATATAACTATAGTTACATAATACAATACTTGTGTGTTTAGTTCTCTAGAATTTTTCAAATTTTATGCACAGATACATTTAAAGTTAACAAAAAATAAGATATGAAATCAAAATCAAAATCTACATCTACTTTTTGAATGTAGGAGTATGCAATTTTTATTAAAAACAGTTGCAAATTCTTTTCACGTTCATGAATTATGACTTAAAAAATATTACAAGGACACCAACTGAACTAATTCTAGTTTCGGAATATTTATATAATTAGCTAATTAGACTAATTGATACATGTTTATTAATATGAAATTTGGTTTTCAAATAATTTGAAAATATGTTAAAATCATTATATATTTAAGACGCAGAAAAGAAAGACAAATTTTATTTAAATAATCAATTCCTAATGCAGTAAGCATTGAAGTTATTTTATTTTGAAAAATTTGGGGCTTATAGAAGATATACTAATTTGAAACAAAATTTTAGCAGAACTTTTGCAATCCAATTAAATTAAATTAATAATATTGAAATTATATATAAATGACATTTTTCAAATTCTGAAATTTACAAATTTTACATGATTTCAGCGGATGCACAGCCATTCTTCCTATTAGACAAAAGTCACTGATTGTCATTCACTTTAAAATGGTCAGTAATGATATTTGTTATAGCGGCGTAAGCAGCTCACAAATTTGCCCACTTTGTCCAAGGTAATCCCTAGATAGCTCTTATATACCCGTTCAAGTCCACGTTAGTTGTGAGAAAACATAGTACTTTGTACTCATCACCCTTCGAACAAATTTTCTGCTGTCATATATAACATTGAATCAAACCGATATGAAACTTACTTATAAAAGTGGAACAGAGGAAGACGTTAACCAATAAGGCTAGTAATGCCCTTTTAAATCTAACTCTCTCCATTAGCATATATAAAATATAATACCTCAATGCGAAGCTAACAAGTAAAAGCAGAGCAGGGAAGAATATTATTATCAGAATCAATAAGTCTACCGGTGCTTTTATTCAACTTAAAAATATATGAAACTTTGATAATCTACACATCTCTAAAAAATGTCACATAGTCAATAATAATAAAAAGACAGTTTTTTTTTTATGGAAATAAAATATAGAAGATATTTGGACTGCAATCCAATCCAAAATTCAGACTTTTATAAACCAATGTCTACCAAAAATATTGCGCATCTGGTGTCCCCAATGAATATTCAATATACAGTTTTAATCATCCTTTTTCTTCCAATGCAAAGTTGTTAACAATATATAATTATTTAAATAGTTTTATTTTTCAATTCTTATGTATGATTCATGTAAGACTATCTTTCTATTAAATAAAATCTTTTTCTCCTCCTCTTGCTCCTGCAATAATAATTTCCATGGGTATTTTTAGGTCAATTCTCAGTTGCAATTGAGACGTTACTGTATGCTGTATAAAATATTACCAAATGAGGAAAAAAGAAAAAACTTTTACTTTCGAAAAATATGATTATTTATCAATAACTCATCTTTTTTTAAATATTTTTGAAAACAATTTTATCATTTTTGTAAGTTATTTTACTTACAAATAAATTTAAATTAATTTAAATAAAATGCTTCAAATATTATAATATTCAAGCATAGGTATATTGTTTTTGATTTTTTTAATTAATTTTTTATCATTGACTATTTTTATGAATCTTAATTTCTTTTCTATTATAAATCAATTCCCACATATTTGCAAAAAATTTATAATTTGCGAACTCTTATTATTAATTTAATAGTGTTAAAATTTAATTATATGTATTTTTTCTCGATGTTGCAAATTTTTAATTAAAAATAAAAAATTAATAGCATTTAGCCTTTTAATCTTAATTGATTTGCTCTTCAGCGGAATTAAAACTTCGAATCAATTTATTGAAAAACTTAACATTTCCATACTGTGTAATAAGTAATTTTTCTCAAAAGGTTCATTTCTGATTGATATTTTGTCAAGACTCTTCAATCAACAGATAACAAAATAATGTAAAAATATTAAAAGATTTATTGTATTCAGCCAGATTAACTCATAAAGAATCATTGCCCGTTGATCCTTTATACCAAGGCATTGAGCTGTCATTAAGAATATGGCCACACTCTGCTCCAAGTTGATTTTGAGTGACCTTTTAGGTCGGTTTTTGCTGCTCAGATTTTTTGTGTTACACAAAGATTTTCATGACAGGCTTCGATTAGTGAATTTAGCATCTAGTGAGAATAGTAGGCTGCATTAACCAGAGTTTTAGCAGATAATTTGCTATTCTTTATTAGTTTGAGTGGATTGTGGAGAGATTGTAGCTCTTTATATGCATTTTTCAAATGAATAACTCATCTTTACTAAAACACGTCTTGTTTTATATATGTACGCAGGAAAACAAGAGTATTAAAAAGTATTCTAAAAGAAATATATCTAATATTTGCTATTATTTACTTTATGCCCATTATTTAAAAATTTCTAATCTATTCTATAGACAGTTTCAATAAAATATTTATTACATTTTAAACATATTTATTAGATAAAAATTATATTAGTAAATTTTTAAGCACACCGAGTATCGAAGGATATGTATATTTTACTATATTTATTACATATTGCTCATAATGATTATAATAATTTTTGTTTTATTTTTTTATATATTCTTATTTTAATATTTCTTCGAATTTAAAAATATATTTCAATTTAAATATAGTTTGAATATTTTGTCACACCTTGTTTTACTAAACCGGGCCATGTTTCAAATAAACATAAATATATCTTATTAATTCTGTGCAAGATATTTTTACTTTTCTCTAATAGGTAATTTATTTGTTAGGTCGTTTGTTATATTGAAATCCAAATGGCACGTTTCTTTGTGGTTAGAAGATCAAATGGATGTTATGTTAAATACGTGACTTCATATGTCATTATTTATTCTGTATTTGTGAACTGCAAATAAATTAGATTGCTTAAAAGTTTGACGTCAGCAAATTAATTTTTTCCTAAAGTTTATATAAACTTTATGTAAACTGCTCAATTTACTAAAGGGTACAAAACGTTTATAATATAACGTTTCTTCATTTATAATAATACATGAACTTGGAATGATTCTGCATCACTTTATAGTCCTTTTTCAACTTTTCGTACATTCTTATCTACTATATTATTAGTTTGACACCATGGCAAATGATAACAGACATCTTGTTTAAGGCATTAGTATATAAAATATGGAAATAATTAAAACTCAGTGATAATAAAAGGTGAAGGAAATTAATAAATTAAAAAAAATTTTATTCCATTAAATTTCTATATAAATAACAATTATAATGTAAGCTACTTCAAACCTATTTATGTTATATACTCGTATATATTAATGCACAAAGCAAAGTATTTACAGATGAAATCATTATAATAATTTTAAAAATAAATTCTTAAAATCATCTCATAAAGTAATTGCATTGCACTTTAATTACCTTTTAAATAAATGTACATATTTGAGTTGAAATTAATATTATGGTAGTTTGAAATTTTTTTTATCGATAATATTTGATCATTTTTGCGTTATACCTTATATATCAAAAAAGTTCTTATTTATCTTTAATTTATTGCTACTTTATTATAGGTTTTCTTTTATCATACACTCTTTTCTTGTAATCGGACTCTGAAGCAAGCTACCTACTGCTTTTTTAACAAGATCTGTGGAGAAAACGTCCGAAGAAGTGTTTTGAAAAAATGAGTTATGCTGTGATATTAATATATTAAAATATAATTTATTTTATATAATAAAAATGAAATTTCTTATCTCATTTTGAACAGTATTCAAAAATTTATCTATAGAGAACCTTTACTAACAACTTCAAAATTCCATAATATAACACACTATAACCTTTCATTTAGTTGAAAATAAAAAAAAATTAATAATCTAATATGGACTAAAATACTTATAATCAATACTTATAAAGTATGAGATGTGTAATTGAATTCACCTTCGAAACTATCTAAAATTCACCAACCCTGACCTATCAAATGCTGCAAAGTTTCTTTGTATTTGGATTAATTATGTGTGAGCTGGATAGAAGTAGAAGGAATCTCCATACATTACTCTGCAATAAATGTGAGGCTCTCCTGTCTCTTTTTCATCGTAAAAATTGTTGGAAGGGCTCAGTAATGTGTACTTTACAGTCTTTTTTTAATACGAATTCTATATTAAGTTTTTATCGCCTTTGGTCTGGATTGTGTTTATTTACTGCAATATTAACTAAAACTAATAGTTTACTACAGCAACATAATCAGGCTTAAGATCATATTTCCCATTGATATTATTTTTAAATGGCCAAGGAACGAAGTAAATAAAAATCTTTTATGCTGTAAACTTTATCTAATCCAATATTTAAATATTTTTATGTACTTAAGAATAAGAGAACAATATGAATAGAATTTTTGAATAGCCTAAAAAAATGTTATAAATATTAAATAGAAATAGAAATAACTATTCCATTGGAAAATATTCCATTGCAAAATATAATAAGTTTCAGCTTTCAATAAATATAAAATGTAGAACAGAAATCAGAGATGGTACCTCATCATTAAAGTAGTTGCGGTATATATAATTGGTCATATAATAGCTTATAAAAGGTGGTTCAAATCAGAAACTTAATTCTTCACCTTTACCTAGTTATATACTTTGTTATACTTTGGAACCCATGTCAGTTTATGGCTAAACTTCGTCAAAATTAAAAAGATTTCTTAAACAATTTTAAGTTCGTTGGGATGGCTCAGTATAGATGGCAGCGCAGTGTCTGATTTTATTGTTTATAGGTGTACTCACAAACTTTCAAGACGTTTAAACGTCACATGTATAGTGAATTCTTTTAAGATCTGCTTTATGGCAGCAACTATCACTGGATTCCTCACATATTTCTATCTGAAATCAGAAACATGAAACTGAACAAGTTTTATTGTTTATCGGTGACAAGCATAGAGTCCTTTAGTAAGTCCTTGAGTAGGTGTAGTAAGTCCTTTTTACATCGGCTTTGCGGCAGCAACTATCACAGGATTCTTCACACAAATCTATTTGAAATCAACATAAAAAAGAACGCTTTAGATCAATTATATGTATTTGAAAGAGCATCTATATGTACCCCTTGAATACTTTAGAATATATAGTTTAGAATGGAAATCAGTTACTTTTCAAGTAGTGAAAGGAAATTATAAAGATAATCAGAATAATTTCTATAAATAGCATCAGAATATTAACTTAGCTTCATTTTAATATTCCGGAGAGATGTACTTGTATCGTAATCTCTTTTAAATGTGTATTAATTTTAAACAGTTTTTGGTCTGTCTCATGAGGATATGCAAATCTTCCTCAATCTTCTTTACTGTTAAGAGTTAAGTGAAATCAAAAAGTATTTATTTTAAATGCAAGCATGTGTTTATTTGAAACGATGGATTGTTGTAGTAACTTCACAGACATTTTTGGATTGCGACAGTAATTTGATCAATTTTTTTTTTTTTTGATTACCAATTTGATTGGCTTTTTTCGATGTCTGCAACAATATTTTGGATTTTGTACTTTGCTGTTCAAAGATTATTATTGCATAAAGCCAACAAAAAAGGAAGTATAACTAAAAGGAATTCCGCTTACGAAAGGAATGATGGCACCACAAGCATTAAGCACTATATCTCCACATCGACTGTCTTACTGATAAGGTAAACAATTATTAACCGAAATTATTGCTGTTGCTGACTGAACTTTCAACACCTGAAGAAATCTTATTAAGAAATTTATTTTTCGCTTCGAAATTTTGTAAAAACTTATTTAAATTAAATATGAAATACCTGACATAGTGCGATGTGAAGTGCACGCACATCAATATTCAATATTTTAATAATTTTTAAATAATTATTTTTAAATGAAAAATGTTTAGCAATAATAAATATGTAATCACACAACACCTACAAGTGCATTAAATGTCTTGTATGAAAAGGAAAAAGACCTTAAAATAATTCAACTTTTAATCCAAACCAATTTTAATGAAATGAACTTGAAAGCTGCAAGCGGGTCCACCAAAATGAACACCGAAAAATTGTTTAATCCAAAATTAAACAAAAAGAAAAATTAAAGTCAAAAATGAAACTTGTAAACAAATTTACAATTTTTGGTCATTAAACTGACAAAGTTTTATGAACGAACACAATGTGGTGATGATCCAGCTGACAATGATGGTGGCGATAAAGATGTTGGTCAAAACCAAAAGCCCATCGTTTATGAACAGCTTCTTTTTTTTAATATTTTATCAAAGTCTTTTACAAAAGTCATTCATAATTTTTAAATTTAAATTCATACAAACAATCATGTTTTGTATTAAAAACGCAACCACAAAAGGTTGCTCTTGGTCAAATCAAAAAACGAAAAACATTAAAAAATCGGTATAAACTTGTTTCATATGGAGCAGCCCCAAGCTGTGCGATTTTTAATTGAAACAAAAAAATTTAATTTTACTGTTTAAATAATTTTACTTTTTTTTTATAAAATATTAATAAAATTTCATTTTAATACTATTGGGAATAGCTTTTACACATAAAATTACAAGCAGGGCGTAAAAATGAAATACATTCTTTGGCATTTGGTCAACTCTAGTAAAAATTTTACGAGAATTGTTTTCCAAATTCACAACATGTAAAAATCACATAAATATTAAATTTGTAGAATTTTTTGATGAATTTTTTTTTAATGGAAATTTAATCCCTATTAAAAAACAATCATTCCAATTTAATTGCCTTAAATTTTACTAAAAAATCCTGAATGTTTATACTCGTAGTATTAAATTGCTTGTACAAGGGAAGCAACAGTTTGCTTATTTGAACAATAATTATAAAGGTCAAGTGTTTTTATTTAATTGACAGGCTTTACATGTTAAATGAAGAAATTAATGTTCATAAGTTGGAAGGAAATATTTTAGTAAAATCTACCAATGGTTTTTCTCTCGAGCTAACAGGCGTTAAGAAACTCAGTTTGTTATTAATGAGCTTTAAAAATAATTGAAAATTTCAATCAAATCATATGCCGACGGCTCTATCATCAAGTTCTGTAGAAAAGAAAGGAAAAATGGTATCTTTAAATATGTGTAGTAGCCAAAAAGGCTCATGAAGGCTTTGTTTCTTGAATCTTAAAGATACAACAACAAAATATAATTAATCTCATAATTTTTCATTAAAATTTGAAATTAAATTTTCATATGGACTCATCAACTTATTTGAGTTTCTTTAAATGTTTTTAATTTGAATATATTTAAACTAAATTTATTTTAATTAAAGTTCTAAAACTGCCAATAAAAGTTAAAAGTTTAATCAAAATTGGGCAAATAAAAATATTAAATTATATAAATTTATATACTTCAGTACTCTTAACATAGGTAAGTTCATTAAAATCATTTAATTCTCGGATTTTTTCTTAGATTTCATTTATAAATGTAAGCATTTTTAGAATGTAGAACTGAATTAGAGAGCGATACAAATCTTGGGTACAAGTAAGTGCTTGGGACTTATTAATAAAAGGGAATTATAGTTACGGTATAATATAGCCTCTCCATATCCAATATTTAGTTCTCTTAATAAATTTTAGACTTAAAGAAAGACGTAATTTACGCTCAAAGCAACATAGCCATACAATATCAGCCTGTATATTTATTTAAAATAATTGTTAATGCTAGGTTATAATGAAAAAACTGCTCTCTGTTATCCACACATTCGAAATAAATTTAATATATCAGACCTGACCTTGATCTGACAGTAACATTGGTCAACAGTTGTTCATCTGTGCTGTGTACTGTAATGATTACGATTAGGATACCGATTAACAGTTTTTTATCAGGCCTTTCACGAAACTTTTTTCATTTTATAAATTTTCATTTTGAATCATCATTTCAAATGAAAAATCTATCGTTTTTCTAATATTTTTCTCTATTTAAACTCTTTTTGTCTCTAGTCACAAATAGTTCTTGTAAAAGTCTCACACGATAGTTCCCATAATGTATAAGTTAACTGCATCAGAAATACAGAGATAACGAAATTGTTAGATGTTGTCAAACTGTTCTAAAATATAAATTATTTATATACATATGGTCTTGTCATGAGAAATGAAGATTTTAAATTGAGAAATGGCTTTATCATTCAAGAAAGTCTCCCTCAACTTCAGTTAAACGATTGGTTGATGAATTTCGTCTCTGCAGTGGTTTTCCGGATGGATGGAAAATAGTTTTTTTTTGTGAAACAAAAAACCGTTTTTTTTTTATTTTTACATAAAATTCGTTTAAAATATTTAAAAAATAAACCGATTTTTTTGTATTACCTAATTAATGTTATCTATCCACAAAACTTTTTTTGTGACCTAAAAAGCTTACGGTAACTACTTCTTCTTCAATTTCTGGACATGAACTCCCTTCGAAGCCGAAAACCCGAGTTCAATCCCTCCAACGTCTTCAAAACTTTTACTTTTAAGCTGTCTCACTAACTGCTCTTATTAGCAGATTCATGTAAATTATTACCTATATCGATAGACATTTTTATTGCCTTTAAAAAGGGAAAGGGATTTCAAAGGGATTTCGAATACTGCAAGGAGCTTAAGCTTTTCCGTTGTTAAAAAATCCACTGCCACTTCAACTTCAAATAGCTAGTAAACAAAAAATAAGTAAAAAGATCACTTAAAAATGTTAGTTTTATTCTCATGAAAGATGAACTATTAAAATAATGCTGAAGTCTTAGTTCTACTATGAACGAATAGATTGCGTTCTGAAAATTTATTGAACACCCAAGTATTTGTAATGAAATTCAAATTATATGACTATACACAATAAAATGTTATATAGTGGTTATAGTCTATATTTAAATCTGGAACTTATATAAGTACCATATATATATATAATATTTTGTTAAAATACTACACATTTAAAGCGTTTTACTAAATTTTTCTCCAAAAGTCATCAAATAAAAAGCAATAAATCTACTAACTTAATATAATTACTGCTTTAAATAGTGCTCTTATATATATCCACCATTAAAAAAGTATTTATTCAATCAATAATTTCAATCGGTTATTTATTTATATGTTGTGTTACTCATACTCATAAGTAACACATACTCGGAACTTAAATAAATTGTACCGCCTAGAGCCTAAACCAAATGTAATGTCATACTGGTAAAAGTAAGGGAAATAAGTAGGATCAAAACCTAAATTGCTTTTAAATAAAATTTATTGCTTAAATAAAATAACTGGAAGTAGAATCTCTCCATCAACCTAACGGAAGACAATCCGATTATGTCAAAAGCCAAATAAAGATAGGCAACAATAGTTAATAGCAATGTTTCGAAACAAAAATTTTCCTTTTAAAAATGTTGCTATTGTTTGTGTCATTTTGTCTAAAAACAATGTCATTTGTGAAATTTAAAAATTTAATTATATTATATTTGAAATAAAAAGGCGTCAAGTCGTAAAAATAATATTTAATGCCAAATTAAGAACTGGCACATGTAATTGTTTGGAATTTTTTTTCATCACTAATATTTTTTTATATTCAAATTTTTTTGTTTGTTTAAAGAATGATTAAATGATATTAAATTTTTGATGAATTTAAAACATGAGTTTGGCAATAAAAAATATCCAAAAATAAATCAATTTTTAAAATATTTTTCAATATTTTCGTGTCATAAGCCTTTCGACCTTTATCGAATACTCAAACCACAACAAAAAATCCGAAATTAAATATGCGTCAGAAATAATCTTGGTTTATTTTTTAATATAAATATAAATGCAAATTTGTTCAAATACATGTATTTATTGTATGCATAAATATTCCGCAATGTATATGTAGTACATAAATATATAATTTATAATATATGCTGAATAAAATTGGACAAAATAGAATTATATTTGGTAATAAATATTTATAAAATAAGTAAAATATTTTAAGGCACATAAAAATTTAATATCTGAGTATAATTTTTAGATGTAATAAATGTAATTCTGATACAACAAATTTGATTCCAATCAAAAAAATTTTATTAGAAACCTATTCGAAATTATTTATTGAGATATAAAATGTTGAAAATGGTTAGATTCGAAAACATTTCATTTAACATACCAGTGATGTTAAATCATGAATGTGCCATAATTCAATCCCACACCTCACTATTTATATAGACCATACTAACATGGTAGTAAACATTTTGTTAACTGTTTACAGATCTAAAAGATTTTTTATAAAGGCTATGCTTTTACCGCGTACATTGGGAAAAATTGTGAACATCACATTTCCAGCCGACTTCACAATTTTTACTGGTGCACTCGATCCAGTCCATTGTTTTGGTTGTCGTTTACCTCTGGTGAATAGAATAAAAAACAAACTGTAATATGTAATAGCAAAATTCTAGTTAGAATACTTTAAAATAACATATAATTTCTTTGAAACTATCACCCAGACTGTTTCAAGATTCACCACTACTTACTCATCAAGTATATCTTTCCGGTAGAATTTTCATATCAAATAATAGGTGTAAAATTAAAATTAGTGTGATATGAATGTGAGTTCAACAATCTCGTGCAACTTCACTAATCAGTCATTTAACAATGACATTTATCACAGCATCCCTAATTGTACGCCATGAACTTAACACTTTAGAGTAAATGTACAACCAATTTCAATATTTGACCAAAATCAAATCATTCTAACTAACTAATTCTCTTTGCTGCACCTATTTGTTCAAAAATTTGTGTCCATTTTGAAGGCAATTTCATTATGCTTCTCTCATAGAACCCTTTGTCCTTGTTGCCAAAAAATTGAGAAAACAGATTTTCAAAAGCAAATTTTTTATCAGAAAAATCATTCGTGATGAACAGGAACAGATGGTAACCACTTGGTGCCAAGTCTGGATTATAAAGTAGATGCATAAGAACATCCCAACTAATCTACCAGGGCTTTTAGCGAGTTATTATCGAAGTCTGTTGCTGGAGTTGTCCTGATGAAACACAATTCCCTTCCTATCGTCCAAAACTGATCATTTCTGGACGATTGCTTCCTTCAGACAATGCAAGTCCAATTGTTGACAGTTCAGTTGCTATTTAAGAGTTTTGCCATACAGGAACAACTCATAGTAGATAATTCCTTGACAATGCCTCAAAATACACAGCAAAACCTTTCCTAGCGATCAATCCTGCCTTGAATACCATTTTAGCCAACTCACCACGTTTTGCCGAGACCCTTTCGCTTGATATTGTCGTAAGAGATCATCATCACCAGTTACCAATCACTCCACTAATGGATCGATTTTGTTGCGATTCGGCAGCGATTCACAGATAGAAATTCAATCGATGAGGTTTTTTTGTGTTAACTTGTGTGACACCAATATATATAACTTCTTTTTGTATCAAGCCTTATTCAAATGAATCCAAACGGTATTTTGTGCAATCTTCAGTCAATCTCTAAGTCATTCGAAACAGTGCTCGACAATTTTCACGATTTTATTGACATTTTCGAAAATTGGGCTTCCAGTTCGTGGTGCATCTTTTACGAGGAAAAGATTGATCGACGAAACCAAAATGGCGCATGATTACCTTTTACAGTTTTACGACCAAAAATACTTTTCACATTTTCAGCAGAATCTACCAATTACCAAACTGTCAAAGGTTTTAGACTATGAAATCTCATTTTTCTAATTTCATGTAACCCGATCGGATTTATACAACGCGGGATGCAAACAACTAAAGTCATTTAATGGGAAAATAATGAATTTTTTTTGCTATACCTATTTTATAACTATAATTTTAATTGCAGATATGAAATTCAGTAAAACTACTAATTGTTGTTTTAGTTGATATATGTCTGGATCATCCAGTAGTATTTATTCACTAAATTTTTATAATTCAGTCATAATTAAGTCCGTAATCTCATAAACTATTTCTTTTTATAATTTAATATTTCAATTCATTATTCGCATTTGTATTGTTTAAGTAAACTTATACCCTAGATTTTCATTCCACTATATATAAGTAGAATTTAAATACCTGTTTAACTTTTCCATACAGAAGATTGTAATAATCACAACTAATTTTACATGATTTAAAAGGTTAATTAACACCTTCATACCTCAGCTATAAAACAGTTTAAACTCTACTAAACATATAATAAAACAAATAAAATTAACTTTATACCTTAAATATAGACCATTTTATTGTTCAACCATTTGATATATTTTCAATCAAAGATTCATAAATTTGAATCGTTGATTTGTGAACTGTTTTACTGACTTCATTTGCATTTTGATTTTATTGCACATTAAATTTGAATACCTAACCATTTTTATCGCATTTTAACGTCAAAATGCATTAATTAAGCAAATTAATATAAACATAAGCAATTTAATTAAATAAAATTAATAACATTTGTAACAAAATATATCAACCAGATTTGCTCCTGATTAATTTCATTAAATTTTGTGCAATTTACATTATTCTGTGAAATTTAACTTATTCGATTTGATTTATATTGGCTGCAGCTTATAAGACTTAAATGACTCATTTTTTCTTAATTTTCTGGATGAAATCAAATGAATCACATTTCGTAAAAAGTCTACAGACGTGCCTTGTGACGTTGCCGCTTCTTCTTCTTCTTCTTTCGAATGTTAGCAATGTTGCCGTTGTCAACGCAATCAACATTGCCTGGAATTGCTGACATTAACCTTGAATATATCATGATTAGCGCTCTTGCCAAGGCACTGCGTACGCATATATACAGTACAATATAATTAAATCTGTTCATCTCGGCGAAAGAATGATAATACGAGTATATGACGAAAAAAAAAAGAAATCACATCCTTATTACATTAATTTTATAAGCGTAACAAAAAAAGATTGTTTACGTTGGAAACATTTGACCTACATTCGAATGTTAACCGCTTAGTTTCGGAAGAAGAGAAGCCATATCTTGTATGCGTAGGAAGCCCTTAAAAGATATTGCAAATAATAAAAACGAAGTACTTTATCCTCATACCTTAATTTTAAACTTTTTTTTTATTTTATTTTACTTAATTTCATTGTAAGTTCATTCATTTCTTTAAAAAATTATAAACAGAATTTTAATGACTTTACTGATGATTAAACCATTTCTCGGTTTTTCCATTAGGATGTATACGAGTATATGCACTAATATATTGTGGAACTTATATAACTTCTTATATGTTGTACCCATTATAGTGTACCATTTCTGAAATCCATATTCATGACCCGCAGTTGCCACTTAACTTAGTTTCTACAAATTATTCTTAGCTCAGTTTTCGACTTCTTCTTTCTTGTTTCTTGTTTCTGGGTTACTTTTTAAGTTTGTAAGGTAACCGAAATCATCCTTGAAAGTGCAATCACTTTAGTAAAATTTATGCGCTTAGCTGTCTTAAAGTCCCTTTGATCAACGCAACTGTTACTTGTATTTCCTTATGAGTTATTGCATCCGTGCATTGAGGCATGCAAGTCAATGCAGTGCAATCAACACGTGAGAATGCAATTTTTCGATATGCGTCAGATTGCGTTGTTGAAATTTCATAATTTAAGGATTTTGCACTTAATCATCTCTTGCAGTGAATAGCGAATTAAATTTCCATTTCAAAATTAAAGATTTATATGATAAAGGCAATAAAATTACATGTAGTTTTACGTAATATTAACAATTAATTACAATTATTAATTAAAGTTGTGAAACAGTATCAATTACAAAATAATAAAATTTATAAAAATACTTAATGTAAACATTTTACCTACACATTAAATATTATTCCTGCCTAAGGATAGAAAATTTTATTACCACACGTTTTTCTTGAATATTATTAAATAAGTTTTATAATTGCAATTTACAGATTGTAAATTTAGCCTCTACAGTATATTACAGTATTATAACCTAGATCTGGGTGAACTTATAGACTTGATTTTTCCATTTCTTTTGGCATGCTCTTTCGTACTCCCATTTTATGGACATCAGCTTATGTTTCGAATTGATTAACCATCTGCCTATACTCATCAAATGATGAGATCTTATTCGCAGTAAGTCAAGACCTTGACACAATGCACTATTAGGAATGTTTAAAGTAGTTAAAAGGATATTATATCAAGAAATTAATAATAAAAATCAAAAAAAATGTTTTTACCTAAGTTGGGTGCAAAATCCTTCACGCCTTACGTGTATTACTTTTGGCTGCGATATGATGTATGTCAAGAACACTTTTTTCTGTCTCTTTTTACTCTCATACTTATGATTATTGATTCATTTTTTATAATTTAAAATTCTAAAATGACCATAGATTTCTCAATTTCTAAATTTAATTACCTTTTAACTAGGAGCCATATTATGCCGACAGTCACAAACATGTCAAATGTTAAATTATTCTTATTTTTAATGTGTATTAAAAATTTAACATTGATTAAAAGTAAAAGTGAAATTTTGATCAAATTTTAATCAAGATGATTTATAACTCGTCACAACAGTGATGATCACTAATAAATGCCACCTTTAGATGTTATGTTAACTTATCAAAATAGTTTAAAAATATTAGCAAAACCAGGAAATTGACAGTTGTGATTTAACAGTCTGCGTAACATGTTGGTACCATAATGGTCAATATGGATTGCCACTTACAAATAACTTATTGTATGCAATTTTTTTCAATCATGTTTGTCACTTGCGAGCACATCCAAATTTCTATTATCAGAAATAGTCAGGTTGCACTTAAAGCTCTTGGTAACCCCTTGAGTTCTTCTGATTAGTGAATAAATGAAAAATGAAATGAAGCGTTTCAAAATGTAATAACCCACATTTTATATAGATTCGTGGAGAATGAGATTTCTCAGTGTTCAGGGATAAATGTTCTACTACACCATATAATAACCATAACCAAATTTTTGTGTCATTTTATTCGTCAGGTCAATGATTTTGTAAATCCATCTACAAAAGATGATTGTTGAATTAGAAACAAAACTATTTGCAGAAGAATCTGGCAGTACACTAGCAAAATTTCTCACACAATTAAAGATAAGTGACCCCAGAGTACCGATCAGAATCATCACAAGAGCATCCTAACAGATCCATATCAATTATGGTCTCAAAGATATGAACAACACAGAATACCTTGTCTGTTATTATTCGTCGTTTCCAAGAGCGAGAATGAGAGTATTGAATTATGATGTCTTGGGCATGAATATTATTTATGTTTTCTCTCAGCCTGATATTAATGAAATTACACTTTAAATTACTTTCTCATTTTAATTTCATTCAAATACTAAATGGTCAGTGAACTCTTAAGAACATTCCAAGATAAAAAATCTGATTTCAACAATACTTATTATTCTCAGATGTCAAACCGATGGTCCATATAAAAAGTTTGTACTCCAACAATAGAGGAATATCTGTAATAAACTCTTAATTTAATTATAAAAAAAATAAATAACTTAACAAGAAAGACAGAATAATTGCAAATATTTATTTTAATTTTTTTTTATTTTAATTATTTAATTTATTATATTATACATATTATATTATACATACATTTATACTACTAATGTGTTATTAAAACGGTTAAAAATATTTAATTAAATTTTCTATTTTATTTTCAATATTTAATGAAATAATATTTGATGAAAAAAAAATTTATTAACTACTGAAATTAATTTTACCAAATAAGATATTTTAGGTAAACTATATATTTATTTCTATGAATATATTTAAAACAGAATTTAATAAACTTGTCTAAGACAGTTATTATAAATTTATATAAATTATTTTTATTCTAAGAAAAAATTACTAGTAGTAGTTTATATTTTAGTATAAAGATTTAATAGAAAATATTCTTCTTATTTATTTGCATAAAAATGTCTTTGATATTTTGTAGTTTTTCTTCATTTATTAAACTTTTTAAAATCAAAAATTCTTATAATTATTATTTTTACATAAAACTGTTATAATAAATTTTAATCTAAAGGTCGAATCAACACAAAATCGATTGATTTTATATGTAAATATAAATATTTAATAAGAAAAAAACTTTTGTGCGATTTTTGCGGACTTCCGCTTAAATTAACTAAAATTTGCTTAATTTTGGTTGTGAATTGTGCAGTGAACTATGATGTTCACTAATAATGAAAAACGCTAACAAATGAGTGAATATTACTAAATCCGATTTGTATTTCACCAATTGACAATTATACTAAAATCCGTGAAATTCATTAAAAACTGCAGTAAATTTAAATAAATGATGCAAAAATTTTATCTATAGCATTTGAACGCAAGAAATAACGAAAATATGTTTTAACGGAAGTCGTATGACTTGTCCCATAAAATGTGTGATATTGTATTTAAAATATTTTATTTAACCAAACTTTAATACTGAGTCATTATTCTTGACTCACTTTAACTTCTTGAATGTTGGTTCCAATGTCAAAATAATTGGTTCCTACACAATTTTAAATATTTTCTATACAAGTTGCTCAAAGTCAGGCTCTCCGAAGGCTCTTCAAAGTACCATGGTACATCCGCACAAATGAGATGCTAAGAGATCTTAGAATAGATCCGGTAAAAAAATACGTAAGGGATAGAGCTCTGAAGCTATATGTGAAAACCGACAGGTTGCCCAACTTAGCACTATCTAACTCAGAGTAATCACTAACCGCATGGGTCGGTACGCAGATCTTATGGTAGATCAATTATTAAATAATCACAAAGATTATCAGGAATACTCAAATTAGTCAGTGAGATAGGCGCAACTTTACAGAATCCCCCCAGCTATCATAGAGTAAAAATTACCAGTTGCACTAACTCAGAAAAGGCTTAACATAACTAGCTATACATCGAAGTGAAGTTGTAACACAGAACATCTACGACGAACATTGGAAACCGGAACCCTCTTATTTTTATCCTTACGGTTAAAGTAATTAAATGCATGCTTTCCTACTATTATGAGTAACTTTTCAATTGGACTTAAATTCAATTCAATATGTTCGCTTGTTCTTTTTTTAGAATCCTCATTAAAAATATGGACACTAATCACTTACATACTTTACTTAGTTGGTGTTTATAGCCGTTTATCTTCTTAAGTTCTCTCCAGTACCCTCCATTAGCCAGAGCTATGAATGGCTTGCTGTCGCCAGTCAGTAGTATCGAGTAACATGAGGTTTTCTGAAAAGTGGTTATTTAATTAAAGATGCGGACATCCCGTTTCATATTTTCCATCATTTTATAAAAAAATGCTAAATTAACTCACAATTAAATAATAAAATTGTTTAGTTTTAATACAATTAACTACATCAATATCGTAGTATATGAATAGATCATACAAATAATAATACTGAATCTATACTCATTACTAATGTCTTCTGGACACTAGGTATTTGTACAATGAACAATTAATTAATACAATTAACTATATCAATATCTTTGTATATGGTTAGATCATACAGATAATAATGCTAAATCTGTATTCATTTCTAATGTCTACTTAACCATAGACATTTTTAATAATTTTCCTTAATAGCCTCCCTAATGCCTTGTCATTAATGTTGATCATTATTCAATTATTTGCTCCATGCAATCGGAGAGACATTTTACAAGACTTGTCGACTGTAGTTTTCTTTTACTAAAGGGACCATTATTTCTTAATCGCCCATTTAGTTCTAAGTAGATTTTAGTATCGTAGTAATTATAACATTTTAATAACAAAATAATCCTTTTATCTCTCTCGTTGATTTTAAAAGCTGTTTTAAGATACTAAAGAATAGAAAACATTAAAAAAAAAAAAATTAAAGCAAAATGATATGTAGGTATAAGCTGTGTTGTATATAATATTATAAAATATAGGCAGTTATAATTTTTGTTGGTGTTTTGTTTATTGCAAAATATTTCAACATTATAATAGTCTTAAAAATTAAAAAATATTTCATTAAATTGATATTATTCAAAAGTAAAGTCTTTTCATATCATATATTATATTACAATATTAACTAATCTCATGAATTGACATAATTAATATAATATTGAGCCTGTTATTAACTTCTTAAATATGCACTTCACAGTCGTTGACCCCAACTTGAAGTGACCTTCATCATTAGTCACCTAAAAGATTTTTATATCTTTAGGCATAAAAGACATGAGTAAGTCAATAAACCAAAAATTAAATAAAAAATGTTATATTAAATGACAGAAAAAAATTTTAAATTACTAATTTTATTTAAGAAAAAATATTGTGTTGATTTAATCAATGACACTTCAACCGAAAAGCGCGTTGACTTCGAGTGTATGCAAATGGCAGGTAGAATTTCTAAAGATAGATTAACTAATTAAGCACCTTTAATCGTCTACAAAATCATTGCAAATTAATAGATAGCTTTCGTTCCTGAAACGATATATTTTTATTTATAATTGTTTTTTCTAAAATCACAACAATTTATTACACTTACGCATTTTTATAGCTATCATTAATAGTAACCTTGTTGACTTATATCTTCTTCATCACATAGGCGTTATGTACTGCGAACAGATTTTTTTTTTTATCATATACGATGTGTACGAAAATATGTTCTTGATTTGTTGGCACAATTTTAATTAGCTTCATTCGAAGCAGATATTTAATTAATTAACTATTTTGTTTACATAATGAACTTCTATTTCAGCCAATTATGATAATTTTTGTTGTTTATTTTAGTTTTATTTATTTAAAGAAGTTTCTAAATTGCTATTAAAGTCAAGGAATGACCTTTAAATAGATAAATATTTATTATAAGTTTGATATTTACAATTAGATTACACCTACATCTAAAAATGTTTTAATTAACTTAGTCTGCATTGTAATTATAATAACAAAGATGTCTTAACTTTTACTAGAAGACTTTTTCTTGCATATTTTTAATGTATTAATATTCAAGAGTTTTTATTTATAAGATATGCAGATTTTAATTTTCACAACTTTTTAATTTTTTTTTAAACTCTAAGAATTTTACTTTTTTATTGCACACTTGTTTTTTTTCACACCTTTCACTCCTGCACTTAAAAATGTATCACCTTATCATAGAACACTCTACTAATTCAGATGCAAAAGAAAAAAGTTATTGTAAGCGTTATCTACATGCACCTCCTAGGAGTCAAAGGATTAAATATATATATATATTATCCACAAGAGTGGTAAGTCCAAGTTTAGCCCTATCTCATTATCTTATTTAGCAAAACCCTATAATATGTTTATTGAATGTGAACTGAAGTCTATTATCTTTAAAAACCGTATAACTCACATAGAAAGAAAATCTCAACTGCGATACTGCTATTGTAATAGACTTTATGTAGAAAAAAAGCTTATTGTCTATACAGTCTTCCCCTTCGGGGTATAGATTAGAATCTTCGCTAGGTTCAGCATGCCTATCCTATGAGACAACTAAAATCCAGCAAGCACTACTCTATATTGTTTAGAGTATAACTGATAGAAAGTAAGTTTCGCTTGCTGCACCCGATCAAAGATGTAAGTTTCGTACTATAGGGGTCACGGCTTTAGCTTTAGCTATCTTGAACAACAGAAGTTGGCTCTTTAAAAGAAGCCTGTGGTAAGCTCTAAGCGTTCGCATATAAAACGACTGTATTTATTAACTATCAATTGATGTTAAGTTGGTTTTCCCAACTGGGTGCTGTAAACCAAAAAGATGCAAAGATGTTAGATAAGCTTCATTTCTACAATGTAACCACGGTAAGAATAACACTTATTTCGAGCAACAGATTGCAATGGTACTACTTAATCAAGCCTTTTCGCTGACTATTACTTGCGTTGTACTCTTAATACATTTCTAATGCTGCAAAAAGAGAACAAACGTTATAGGTATGTTTGTTTGGATTTATTATAATCAACTGGTCGTAGTGTTTTGGTACTTTTATTTTAAAAATATGTACAAAATAGTTGCTTATAAAACTTATAGGTCTAACCAATAGGTCACAGTTGACAAAAGAATTCACTTCGCTTTCACTATATGGATCTACAAGTAGTATCTAATATCTTTCTAATGCGGTATATAACTACCTTGAAAAAACTCGTCTTCTGCTTTGCGGCCTTCTTGTTTAATTCTTATGTCAAATCATCTTGGGACCTTGCCCATTTTCTATTACATGAAAATTGAATTGTAAAATATTCCAATCATTCTAATCTTTGTAATGTAGTATGCAACTATTTGTATCTGAGGGTTATTAAATTTTAATTTGCAGTAAGAATTAACAACAAATATTAGTCTTACAAAAAAATCATCAATAATCTATAACTAATACTATATATCATCTGTTAAATAGAAAACACGAAATACTTTTTTACAGCCAATATATTAGGTTAGGTTATATCGGCGATCCCTAATGGATTCACTTAGGCCTATTGGGCCATTGTGTTGCCGTATATATAAGAAAAACTTAGAGCTTAAAATCACCTAGAACTTAGGCGACACCTAAAATGCTAGTTAGTGTCACGTCCTGTTATTGGTCATGATCCTCAAGAAAGGGGGCTCTTAAAGTATTGAGTCGCTGCCGTGCATGAGCTGAGCAAAGACATAGCAGACGAAAGGGACTCTCATCGTCTTCCCCACAGCTGCGGCAGATTTAATTAAATGGGAGAACTAATCTTCTTGTTCCTTAGTTTATACTAACCTGTAAGTAAACCTACCAAAAGACTTATATCTCTGTAGGGTATCGCAATGAAAATTTTTGATTTCCTTTTATCGGAACGTGGCCAGATTGCATACAGTTGCCTGCAATCAATTAGTATAATAAAATAAATTATTGAACTCCTTAACAGTAATTGTTATACAAAGCCTCAGATATTGATCTTATAATCATAAAGCCACTTCGTCTACATAACACCTCTTAAAAAACTTAATTTCCAAAACATATATTTAAGTACGCATTTTCTTCATTCTGTGATTAATTACCTATTAAATACAACCCTGCTGTTTTATTACTTTATTTTAATTATAAAAATTGTTAATTTCTTAATTAACCTCATATATCATCGGCTTAAAAATACTAAACTAATATCTAATAATTTAATATTTTTAGTAGCAACTTCACACAAACATCTGCTTAAAGGAAGAATCTATTTAGAATAGGTTTGAATGTGAAAAATATTAATACGAATAAAAATAACATAAATCAGAGTGACTAAAAGTGAATAGGAATTGTAAACAAATCAAAAATATTTAAATACTTAACAAATTGCTACGCACTATAGCAGCTTATCTGTACAGGAAATTTAAAGACTTAATATTTAAAAACAATATATGTTTTATATAAAATACAAGTTGACATTGAAAACTCAAATATTTTTTGGTAAGGAAGGGGCTATTAAGATTAAGAAAAAAATATGAAAAGCAAACACAACAATACCATAGTAAGTTATATAAATATTTAGCGATTTATTTGGTGCGAAATTCAGATTAATTTTGATACTTAAACGTTAATTAAGTCAAGTGATTCATTAGCGACGTTAACATTATTAAGAAGCGCTATCATAAGTGCCAAGCACAGAACACCAACTGTTAAGCGAAAGGTCCAAGACTTGACAAGCCATAGGTTGCTGCTACTCGCAGATTTCTATCTATATTTTTGAATTTGTGTTTTCATAATTTTTTGAATTTTTATTCAATATTTCAATATTACTATTTCCATTTAATTTACATTTAAATAATTTAAATTAGTTCAAACATTGACTTTAACAACTAAAACAAAACATTCACGAATTCGCCACGTATCGAACGTATTGAAAATAATGAGATTCTTTTGTATTTCAGATTTTATCACATCGTACAATACATGATTTACATAATTTAATACTCAAATCAGAGCAAACTTAAGATGAAAATCTTAAAACCTGTCACGATGATTTAACGAAAAGATTAGTTTTCTTAAGCATTTAGTCAGTGTATAACATTTTTACAGGCTCATAAAGTCTCCAAGTTTCTTACTAATCAAAGTGTAAAGTTTTAATTTAGAAGACCTTTGAATTGAAACTAGTTTTGCAAAAAATTTAGATTTTAAGTTCAATGCAGATACACTCCTAGACCCTCAAATCAATTTTTTAAAAATTTTCAATTTCAATCGAATTTTTTATTAGATTTTTATGTTTTGCGTAAGTCGCTTTCAAAACTGAGATTGCCTAGCATGACGTGCTTCTCTTCTCATTAAATGCCAAGGCTTACGCACGCATAAAATTAAGAATTTACAAGTTTACAATTTTAGAAGTTTTTAGGCTTTATTTTCCAAACCGGATATGTGACATTTACTCAGCGACACCTTAACTTGTTAGAAGAATCATAAAATTCTTAACATATAAATCCGAAATTCATGATGTTCTTAATTAATTTATTAACTTTTATTGGAGCGTTTCAACATTAAGTAAAAGTTTATAAAATAAATAAGTTATTATACCCGTATGTATATAAAAATATACTATACCACACCTTAATCAATATTTCTAAAAAACAAACACATTAAAATTATTACATCAGTAATGAATAGATACGCAATTATGTGACAAAGGAGAATAAAGGTTCGGAGAACTGTGAAAGTCTTGATCAAATAAACCCCTTTAAGTAAAGAGAGCATCATTCGACAGCAATTCTGGATCTTACGTATACTTTTGATGTGATATGACATTACGGACTTATTCATAAAATCAACGCTTGAGCTCTTTTGAGTAGAGATAGTATCATTTAACAGCAATTCTGGACCTTAAGTATACTTTTCATATCACATATGACATGACGGACTTATTCATAAAATCAACGCTTATTACCTACCAATACATATACATCCACTGTTAGTAACCTATCTGCAATTGTGGTACTTCAAAGTACCAACCAATTAGTTCCACTTCTAATTTAACTACGAGTACAATTGCTGATTATTCACAATATAGCGTTCTGGGTTCTATTTTATAGATTAAAGGAGTTAACATAAACAAACAAACAATAAGAAAACGTCTAAAAAATGTATGGCGATTTCTACAAGTTTCGCTATTGCTATACCTATAGGCTACTATTATTAAAACAGTACCTTTGTATATATGTACCTATACGTTATTCTTGAAAGCAATACGACAGTATTATAGTGTAAAAGAAAAGTAGCTTAAAGACATCAAAGTTTTGATGCGAATGAAAAAACTGCATTAGAAGAAAATTGTTCTTTTGTTTTATATATAGATTTTTATTCTAATGAAAGAGAAATCTTAATTAGTCATTCTTAGTAATACTATTTGCTGAAAGCTTAAAGCCCGGTTCTACGTATCTAAGCGGTTGAAAGATATATAAGATTATATAAGGCAGTGCGCACTACTTGCTCTACACACGCGTTTTTGCCGCTGATATGCATTGGGCTTACGACTCTCATCAATGCCTTATAATTATAGACATTAATTCTGTATTGAAAATTCAATTTTAAATTTCTGCATTAATTTCAAAACAAGTATGTATACATGATTTTCGAAAATAAATTAAAATTCTATTCGTAACTTAATACATACATAAATTTAAAATAATTTTTTTATAGCTCGCGTAATTATTTGTTAGTGGCTTTCTGGCCTATAGATCAATATTAAAAAAGTGTCTCAAACATATTATTTTTATAGTCCTACATTTAGGTATTTTATTCCTATATTAAAATTTTATCAATTTAGTACTGAAAAAACCTTCTGAAACCTTCTAATAAATTATAATCAAATATTTAATAGACCTGCAAATATCTGAACGAAGGCATTCATTTATAATCTTATCTCACACAAATCACAGAAGATACAAATAAAGCAATAATTCTGGAACAACAATCACTTTTAAGGCAATTACCAATTTAAATTAGGACCATAAAAATCAAAAGTTGTTTTGTTTTTTTATTTTAAAAAAATATATGTGAATATAAAAACCTTTTAAGATCTTAATGACATTTAAATTGAATTGAAAGTTAATAAAAAATCGAAATCCAATTTTATTATCTAAGCAAATATTTGAGGCAAAACCAACAAAAGTAAAGTAAATTATATTTTAATGGTGGCAAAAATAATAAATAAAAACCTTCTTTCCGCAAAAAATAACAATAACTAAGCATTAAAGATATTAGGAAGCCTAAAGAAGCTAAAAATAAATAAAATAATCATTAGATTTGGGTTTTGTGGGAGTGTCAAAAACGCTTTAATTACTTACTTTCTTTTAAAATTCATTTGGACACTTTTTTTCCACAGCGGTTAGCTTAGAAAAAATGTCATAAAAATGCGGTTGTCTTCAAACATTTTTTGATGTAATTATTGGTAATTATAGGTGATTACTTTACTCTTTTATTGGTTATACTATCAGAAGTATATAACTACAGAAGGAGTATATATATGTACGAATATAGGTATCAGAAAACAAAAAAATAAATATTTAAGTAAAGTATTTAATAGAGAGGTTTCGAAAAATAGTGCACTACAACAACAAAAATTTTTTATATTATTTTAATTGATTGAATTTTCGACTTAACATACAGCTATTTCGAGTATTGCCAAAAACCCATCATCAGTGGTTTTGAAATTTTTCTTGTATTAAATTATTCGTAAATATTTTTTTTTTGAGGTTGCAAGTACCAAGGGTTGAGCTCGTACCCTGTCAAATTTGAAGCTCAGAGTCAGTGCTCATTAGCCAACTGACCCAAAGCTGTACTTAACTTTCAGGTTCGTACATTTCTCTGGACTTTAGAACGGAATCGTAAATCAGCTGTAGAATAATAATAAAGATTTTATATATTTAATTTCGCTGAAATATATTCAGGTTGATATATATCCGTCTAATTCAACTCTGCTGTGCCCTATATTAGATAATAAAAAGAAAATTTTAAAACTATTATCATACTGTTTCTATTGGCAAAGTGAGTTATAGTCTGTAAAATTAAGAGATAACTGTATTTCTTGTATTATTTTTATGATAATGATGAACTCAGATAAACCGCAAAATGAAAACATTATTTTGTGAAACAATAACTTGAACCGTTCAAGTTTCAAAACTTTAACGTCTTCCAAGTTCTGCTTAGAATAGGAAATTCGTAACATATAAAAAAAAATATGAAGTTTCTTTATATATCCCGCAGAAGCAGACAGTGTGCCGTCTTTTATTCCAAATAAGGAATAAGTTTACAGTATATAAATCTTTCACAATTTTATCTGTTGGAATTAAAGAGGTACTAGGTTCGCCTGAACTCGTTCTTTATTAAACAAACGGCTTGAAATGCAGTCAAATATTACAAACTACTAAAATCCAGCATAATAACATAATCTCGCACAATTACAATGCTTTAAAGACAATGAATAATTCAATCTATGGTCAAATACAACAGAAACACAATGGGGTTTTAGTGACCCGAATTGTTTTTTGACATTGTATGCCCTAACCCAACAGAAGAGATTCCGCTTTACGATTAAAATTTCATTAATAAATTCTTGATTTTAAATAAAAAGGAAAACCTCCGCTCCATTACCATCTTGCTAGTCCAGAACAAACCAAGTAATCACAAATCAAATAATCACATATTTCATCTCCTTCTAAACAAAGATAATAATCCATGGTTATAGGCTGGATTGTCTTCTTAAGTGATACTGCTAAGATATGCCAGCGGGCTCATCTTTAGCATTATCGGGCTCTATGATAATGATACATACTTAAGGGAAGCAGTTGCAATATACCGCAAAAACACATATATCTTGTAGTTATCTAAAATATTTCTGAAACATAATACCTGCTCCAATTAAAGAAAATCAAACACTCTCATTGAAATGTACCGTACAGATATCAGTCTTATATTCGGTATACTTACAGTTTATTATATTTTAGATAACCATGCTAGCAGACTAAATCTCCATTTCAACCTACCGTACCTACCATAATTGTGAAGAGGACGATAAAAATGCCTCCCATCTGTTTTGGTTCTGTCCAGCAATACGCGGCGTCGCCTTATCACTTTAGGGACTATCTTTTTTAAGGATCTTAGCGAATTGCAAGACCTCCCCCTGAATACCTTTTAGAGCTTTGACAAAGGTACTAAGTGGTTCTAAACCTTGACTTTTTATACTGTAAATATAATATATACTGTATATATAATATATACTGTATATATAATATATACTGTAATATAATAGGCCTATAGGCCTGAGTGGATGCCTTGGGATCGCCGGTATAACATACCTAACTAATTAATATCTGTGTTAATTATAAATACATTATAAATACACGTTAACAAGTTCTTCAAGTTAGCAGGTATTAAAATGATAGAATGACATTGCAGTGCATATATTTTGCAAACCTATTCCCTGATTGATCTTAATATTAACTTTAGAACTATCTTTTAAAATCTTCATCTAACTTATATAAGTCTGTTTTAGACATAAGAATTAATTTGGTCTTGGTATTTTAGTTTATTCTGTTTAAGTTCTATATCCTATTCACTTTAAAATGTTGTACTATAAATAATACAATTGTTGCTTTAGTTCCTCAATGAACTAGTTTATTGACTCAAATGCACTCTTAATTATATAAACACCGCTGACTAACAAAAGTTCAGTGAGCATCCAATAGACAATTTACATCGTTACAAAGGACTCTGATGTTATAAAAGTAGCCGCTTGTCTACTCTTGTCTTAAGGTTTTATAACAATCGTTTAACAATATCTGGCCAGCCTAGTTATAATTGTATACCATCTGCCGTGAGAATTAAATGCCTATTATTTTTCTGTAATGATTTTGCATCCATTTTTTATTACATTGGTTGTATCTTACCATAGTGTATCTTCGTGAGTTTTTAGTTTCAATCTTCAACATAACCGAATCGAATTAATTGTATCTATGTTGATCTTATATCTGTATGATAGTATGATATACAGTAAAAAGTTCTGACAATTCAAAGAATTAATACTTACTTCAATAACTTAGTATGCTTCCCAAATATTTGTAGTATCTATTGTAATCAAAATTGTATATTATGATACTTGGTGTCGTTAATGTAGCGAAAATGTCTATTGATTTGGTGTCTGTTTGGCTTCTAGCGGTTCATGCATAAAATCTACATTGAAATTGGCCAAAAGTCAATAAAATTAAATTAACTCAATTTTTATAGTTATGTAAAAATAAAATCAAATTAAAAGGTACAAAACTAGTAATGCAAAAATCGATCTCGTTTCTCAGAGGTGCTAAAATCAGCTTAATGCGAATATTTAATCAAACGCTCTCGAGAATTTACGAAATAAATATTTACGATTTCGGTGGGACGAAATAACCCAGAAGTTGTTTCTGTTGACTCAATTATTTATGCTGAAAAATGACCTTGAATCTCATGCTAAAGTTGGCTCTCTGGTAATTAAGTATCTACGTTTCTGTGGGTGGTGCGGACAAATTTTTTTATAATTTGCATTTTTTTGCCTGACGTAAAATTAATTGGTTTTAAAAATTAATGCTTAATTAAAAACGGTATTTTGTTTTGAGAATGAAAAGAACATTAAATTGATTTTAATTGTAAGAAAAAAAAAATGCTTCAACAAAATCATTTTATTATTTAATAAATACTAATAAAGAATAAAAAGAATAAATAATGAAATTTAATAAAATACAAGTAGCGCTTAAAAAATAAAATTTATTTTTATGGATTTCTTCACCAAACTTTCATATATTCCCATCAGTTTTTATTAAGAACAAAAAGGCATATTTAAATCATTTTTAAAATCTCAGAAAAAATTTAATTTAAGCTAATTTAGGCAAAACTTTAATACCCTTCACACTAATAGTTTTATTACAGAAACTAAGATGCTTTTATATTTTATTGGACCTTTAATAATCACTGAGACTCGCACTACGACATAAAGATTCAATTTGCTTCTCTCTGTTTCTTTGACTTCAATTTTTTTTAAATACTAATATCAAACGAACTTTATCAAATCTTATTTCTTCATCCAATATAATATGCCATCCTATGATCTTTCATGATTCAATCAACAAATTTTACTCAGTCTCACACTTCAGTCAGGGGTCATAAAAAGTTCGACTACAAAATGCCATTTAATTGGCTATGTTAACGAAGAACTTACTAATGCCCAAACTAACAAATGAACCCATTAAATTGATTTGTCAGTATGGTTCCCAACATTACCTTCTAATATATCCTTTATTGAAAATAATACGAAGAATGTTTTGTTAGTTAATAGTTAATACTTTGATAAAACTCCTGGCTTATAATTTAGATCTAAACTCTTTCAATTCCATATATGTCACTGTAAACCCATCAAAATTTAATATTTAAATATCTATTATTATATGGATATTCTCAATAAGAAAGAGCACTATCCATTGTTGGTTAGATACTAAAAAAATAGATGAAACCAATTAGAATTTATTTTATTGTCGCGTCACTCACGTTTTTCACTAATATTCAATGTACCAGAGATAGCTGAATTATTCATACAGATTTCGAAGGTTATAAGAAAGTATATTTCCATCTTTAAAAAGCTTGGTAAGATAATAAGAATGAAGTCATAATAAATGTATTAAATCGTATATATAAACATAAGTGTTATGAAAAATGAGGTGAATTGATGACGCCGAAAAAATTGATTTGCAAAAGATAGGAGCCCAGAAATGTCTTTAGAACAGCAAAGTACGGAGAGAAATTGAAGAACATAGTTACCGTTATAGGATAATCTTATAATATAAACTCATAACATAATCTTTATCAGCCGATGTCTACAAAAACCTGCTGTGCAACGTATTTAACGCTTTTAACAAATATATATCTACCTTATGAAACGCTCACTATAAAATAATCTATTTTCAGAAAATCTTCCACAATTCTGATGCTACATAGTAATAATATTAAACATTTAGATAATGTTTCTAATATATTTTACTACTGCAATAAAACTACCTTAAATATTGCTCTGAATCAGTAGCTGGGTATATTATTTTGTTAAAAAACAGAAATCAGACAATGAAATGTGTATTATTCATAAAATTTATTATATGGCCCCTATCGAAATAATACCCTTACGCCAACGAATAACTCTATCATCAAAACAATTCCAGTACTCGCCGCTCATTTCAATTTATATCATCTATCGGTTAAAAATTGGTTACCTCGAAGAGATAATTTGAGTTTTGAAAAACGAAATAGTCGTCCGTAGCCAATACAGGTAAGTAGAATGACTATTCGACAAGATTTGTTGATTTTTAAGGCACTGTAAATAAACTAAATGACAAGTAGGGATTAAAATCAGTGTGAGTATAGAGAACAGCGTTGCCAATTTAGCTATAAATATAATTTTGACAATCCCTTTAAGAGGGTTTTTAAATTAATTAATTCTCGCTACTTTTTTGACAGAGTGTACAAGTACATGATGTATTAAAAGAGAAACAAGAAATACGCAAGAACTGAGATTAGATTTAAAGAAGCAAACATCGGAGATCTTCTGGAACTACGTAGAAGATTCTATGAAATTATTTATATTATGTAAAATTGAAATATATATATATACTCTACATACTCTACAATTTAACTTTCATTTATCAATAAAAGTTTCTGAATTTACTCCAGGTTTTATAAATACCTCTTGCTGGTTCTAACTTGATTTGCTCTCTTCTACCCACTACTACGAGATTTTGTGGATTCAAACCGGCTTTTTAGCTAAAGACTCGTGGACTCGTTCTTTTCTTTACGACACTTAACTACTCCAGATTTTCATAGACAATCTTTGATCGCAATGAATCCATAGATAACTATGGACGTGTTTAACTTAAGGAACTTAAGTTAAGTTTAATTATAGATTATACAACACGATATGCAAAAGTTTCTTCAGTTAAACATGAGTTAATGGCCTAGTTATTTATGGATTCATTGTAATCAAAGATCGTCTCTAAAAACATGGAGTAAATTCAGAAACATTTATGCAAGACGGTATGCAAAAAGTCCTTAATAGCTTGGTTATCTATAGATTCATTGCGATGAAAAATGTTCCATGAAAACTTAGAATTAGACAAATTATATAAATTCTCAGCTACCAATAGTCCAGAATCTATTTGAAAACACATTAACAGAATGCGAAAAGATACTTTTGCTTCTTTAAATGTATTTTATAAATATATTTGTTTTTTGCACATTTAACACACTTTCAGCATGCGTAGACTCCTATTGAATGTGGTATATGCCAACTGAATAAACGTGAGTGTTTGAGATCCCAATAAGTAATGCATTAATTAAAAAAGAGGAAGTAATTCAAAAACTATTTTGCTATTATTTGGCTTTAAATATTTCAAGATATAGTAAACATAGGAGCAACACTTGTTGATAGCCCTGATTGAATTTTATACAATGATTAATAGTAGCATAAAATTGCTCGTTTGCCCATCCCTGGTTTAGCACATTGCTGGTTTAGAGTTACCAATGCTTCATATTAGTTTAAGTAAACATACTTAAACTATTTAACAAGTGTTTAACTTAATGTTTTATTAATCAACATTTATCTGATTGCCGTGAAATTAAGCTGTTTTAAATTTTTCCTAAAAAAAACTACTTAAGTAGTAGTTTAATTTGAATAACTTAAACTTTTACACCCAACGGTGATTTTTTATGTCGGAATTAAAATTAATACCGATAAAAACACAGAAAAACTCTAAAATCAATTAAGTAAACTTATATATTATCACAGTTCCGTCAGAAAGAATGTGAGATAAATATTTAATTTTACAATTGACATTGCAAATAAATTAGTGAAAATCCGTTTGTTCCACGTCAGGGGAATCAATCATTTGAGTTTAATAAGATGTTCGTTTATATTCCAATTAAAACATTAGATGCCATAAAAAGCTGCAAGATTAAAATATTAGACGAAATTAATAACAATTAATTTGGACCGTGAAAACAGTATATAAAATTGTTACGCATTAAAGTTTTAAACGGATTAGCCGCTTGTTTTGGAAGAAAATTTAAGTACTTAAGCGCATGAAAAAAGATATAAAAATTTAATGTTTTAACTTAGAACGAAACGAATAAATCTTTATTCACATTCACATCCAAACACTTAGATACTTTCAAAATACTTAGATACGAACGGGTATGTGAGTGTATCAGATTGACTTCACTCTCAATACGAACATAATTTTTGCGCTTTATTATGCCCATAGTACAGTAATGGATATATTATATATAGTATAATTTTGAAGGCATTATTTAGATAAAATATTGTTTTTTTATAGAAAAGTTTCGTTTTCATTTGCATAAAATTATAGAATTTTGACATTGTGTTGAATTGCTATTGTTTTGTTGTTGTCATTATAATATTTTTTGTTTTCTATAATTTTTCTCTTTATGTATATAGTTTGAACCTGTTCTCAACTATTTGTAAATCTTATGTATGGGGCCATTAGCTTATTTCTTCGTGCATTTAAATAGATACATTTTATTGTCTTAAGATTATAAAATTCCAATGAATGCTGTCATCGGTCACTAAAAGTCTAAAATCGAAACTTTTGTATCCGTTTGCATGTTCGTTGAACACGAAATTTTATTTAAATTTTGTGGTCGAGGAAATGAGATGAGATAATACATAATTATCACTTTTATTTTCATTTTTAGAAGGAATAGAATGGAACCAACTCTACGCACTCTTACTTTCGTTAGCAGGTATATTTATTATGTTAGATATGACTTTATTGCAATACTCATTAATCGCTAGATTGTTATTTTGAAACCAATCAATATAAGCAGTGGGTAAATATGTATTAAGTAAAAAGTTTATGCTTCCCAAATAAACAAATCATATATTTTTTATATGATATACTAAATGAAAATATTTCTCGCATAGTTTTTTAAACAGATGTGGATTGAACATGATATCAGGTTATAAAGGACTCGACGATAATAAAGCAGTTGATAACGAAATGCCTTAACCATCGAAGCTTTCTATGAAGTCAATAAGTAACACTACATCAGTATTTGAAAACATCAACTATAAATGATTTTTAAAGACATAGTTCAATGGCAAAGGCTTTCATTTAAATCAACAACAAAAATTATGACTTTCCAACTCCGATTATTTAGTATTTCTTACTTAAATCTACTGCTGTACTTATTACCCATCAAGATCAAAGAATATTTAAAGATCAAAACACACACACACAACCACAGTTAAAAGTAGAATAAATCCTCACATCTTCCGCACAATCCGCACATCTTTAATGTACGTACTCAATTTGGAACAATTGATCTTCTTAGTTTTATTTTTCATTTTTTTTTTTTGCAGTAGGTGGCAAACATCGAAGGCCACAGTGTGAGACTTAAATTCACTAAAACCACTTCTTCGGAATGAATGGAGAAGATCTCCACAACAATAAAGAAACTTCGTTCCAGTCTTCAGGGGAGAGAGACGAGAGCAGATATGCTTAATACCTAGTAAGATAGGTTTATCTAAGCCAGAAAGCATGAGCGTAAATGAGGGAGATTGATAAATAGTAAAGGGGTTGGGATTATAGCGCAAGAGCGAAGGTACTAAACAGAGTCACGAGAGCCGTGGGTATAGAAAGGAATGATGGAGAGATCGGAATCCCACTCATCGAAAAAAAAGGGAGAGTTATTGGGGGTTTATGCCACAAGGCCTGGACTATGTCCACGAAGAGGTTGTGAAGCCTGTAAAAGTAGATTAGTAAAAGTAGATTGTTGTCGATGCGAGTAATTTTGACTGAATCAAAAAAGGGCAGAGATGGAATAGTGTCTGCCACTAGGCTTGCGCTTGTAATTGGTGGAATCTCAAAGGAACTTGCTCTCGAAAAGACGGATTCTTTCCATTGGGAGGGAAACATTTGCAGACCAAATGGGATAAGCGTACGAGAGCAGGGGCGACTTCTTAGTTTTATTAATAACTCTAATATAGCTCAATAAATCTTATAAGTCACAAATCATCATTCTTCCTTATAACAAGACTAATAATAAATAAATTATAATAAATTACCCTACATATTTTGTCGAAAAAACCATATATATTCCATAGTGACAAGTCTACACTTAAACTGACGTAAGAATCTACAATGAATGAAAAGCACTTCTGCTTAGATGTATCAAAAATATCTGCCTGGAATTTCGGATAATAAAGTCACATGCAGTTTATATGCAGATTATGCGACTTCAATGTCTTGGAGACCGTTTTTTCATTATTCACGCATGCCGAATAGCTTAACAAGAGTAAAACAAGGAGATAGCAGCGGTTAATGACACTCATTCCAGGTAACACTGAGAGCAGTTATTTTAATACGCGCCCTCCTACGAATAGCACGCAACTCTAGAAGACTCTAGCCGAATATTATTTTTGGTTGTTACACCTCGACAATACCCCGTCTCTGCCATAGCCTTTCTTGGCCAGCAGCGAGATCACCGCAAAGGCTCTGACATTGTGCTCAAGCTCAACAATTTTCAGCTTGTTCCCAAGCTGAAATTTCTTGGTATTCTATTCTCCTCAAGTTCATAGTTTGTATCTTGTGTAGTTATAACAGCACAATTTTATCCCTCACATTAACTGTGTCATCCGTAACGCCCAGTTCAGGCACACTCAACTCAAAAATGCACTTCGAAGACATAACCAGCTTAACTGCAAAGTTAAGCTGCTCTGCTATAAGCAGCTTGTTCTCCCCCTTCTCACCTACGGTTTCCCTATTTGGTCAGCAACCACTTCCGCTCAGATGGAACGAATCTGCCTGCTTGAGTGGAAACTTCTATGCGATTGCTCCAACTAAAAGCGCAAACCTAACGGCAAACACTTTCCCGTGTCTATCCTTTATGACAATGCGAAGATCACTCGTGTTGACGAGTACCTTTTGTCACTTGCCTGTTAGTGCCTTACCCGGCTTCACGACCTCTCCCCTGACATCTCCGTTCTCATTACTCTCCCTGAAGACCCTGATCAAGCATTGCGCTTTAAACCCCCTCAGTTCCTATCCCATTACTTTGATGAATGGGACCGCAATCCTCACGTAGGTATTAAGCCTATCTGTTCTCATCTCTCTCTCTCTCCTGTTTTATGTCTCTTGTTTAAGAGGTGGTTTAAGTGGGTTCAAACCTCACAATATAGCTTTCTATGATGTCCACCTTCTGCAAAAAAATATATTAAAATAAAAAAAATACACTAATATATCACTTTATTTCATCTAGAAAAATATTCAAAATAGAATTAATACCAAACCAAACACAATGGTTGTTCCATTGTATATACTGCATATAAAAATAATCTTTTTTGCATAAATTAATAATATATAAATAAAATAAAATATCTCCAAACTATATATATAAGTAAAAAATTATCCAAACTAATTTTAATTTTTAATAGGTGACTATTCCCAATATTTTTTGAATAATTTTTTTTATTCATTTTTGTATAAATAATTAAGTATCTACTACTTTTGATTTCTAACTAATTAAAAATTAAACAAAAAATTCCTTTCTATTTAAAATTTTTAATTTAATTTCAACCACTTTAGCAATAAAAGAAGACCAGAAATTCTTCTTGGCAAACAAACTTGATCTAAATTAAATGTTGGCAAATTTATTTAAATTTAAATTTTTAATTCCTAATGATTGGCCGAGCATTTCTATCAATTAAAAAACGCTAATATATAAACTATATAGAATATATAAATAGAAACTGTACTGACAAATAATTTATTGATTTGTTGACTTATTAGCATTTTAAATTTATTATCCCACAGAATACACAAGTTATTTGCTGAGAATATTTAAGTCAAAAATAATTAATAATCTTCTAGAAAATATTTAATCAATTTTAAATTATTTTTTAACTTCGAATACTTTTTTATTGGGAATATTGGAAGAACTCCTATATGCATAAATTCTTAAAGAAACACTTTTCACTTTTGTGAAAACTACCAAACTACCAAAAAACTGTTCAGTATCTTAAAGAATATCACATTTTTAAGAGTACTATATTACTCTTGTTGGATGGACAAGCATTACGTATACTGGCTTTTTCACCTCTCTCCCCTGATTACTGGAATGAAGTTTTCAGAATGCTGTGGAAATCTTCTCCATTCATTCCGAAGAGGTGGTGTAATGGTTTCAAGTCTCATACGGTGGCTTCGATGCTTCCACCTACTATCAAACAAAAAAAACGTATGACAGTCAAGCTACTCTTAAAGAAAACATTATTTGCTGAGATCAAATTGCAATAAAAAAGCTTTTAAGCATTTCTATACTTTAAAAGTATAAAATTTTAAATTAATTTATTATTAAATAAAACGCAAAAAGCATATATCAAGCAAAATGTTTTTATTCACCTTCAAAGTGGGTCATATCGATACAACAACCATGCTTAACCTTGACCTAGAAGAGAGGGTGTAAATTGAATATTGCAGAATTTTCGCCTCCTATTTATATAAAGTGTTATATACAGTGTTGCACAAAAGTTTAAGTAGTTTAAGTTCAGTAATATCTGTGATTTTTATTCAACGATTATTGAATATTTGTATGATTATCGAAAAGTATGAGTCTACACGTGGAATTATGCCTATTAGTGTTTCTTTTACAGAACTTCCGATTCACAGACGGGGTCAGTAACTTCTATTTATACCCATATTCAGTTGCAGTAGCTTCAGTAAGTGGTCTGATTATAATTCGACAAGTCTTCAATACGCCCTTGTTCGATACTTTTGTCATAAATATCCACACCAGAAATTATCCAACATGGACAATTCTGATTATAAAAGTTTTCATTCATAACCACAGATTATATAAAATTAGGTTAGATTAATATTAAACTTTTAGTGGAGCGAGGTACTGTAATCTTAAAAGCTTTTTTGTGCTAAGCAGACATTAGTTAACCAAAAAATATTCCGTCTATTGAGTGCTGATCAGATTATTGTTTGTTGATTAGTTCAGAACCAAGAATTATAATTTATCCAATATTCAGTATAATCTTCTAATATTAATCTTTAACATACAAATCAAGTACAGCTTTAGATCAGTTGGCCAAAGAACGCTAACTCTGAGCTTTAAATTTGGCAGGGCACGAGTTCAATCCCTGGTACTTACAGTCTCAAATAATTACTTACAAATATTTAAATACAAAAATTATTTCGAAGACCACTGATGATGGATATTTGGCAATACTCAAAACAGCTGTATGGTCAGCCAAAAATTCAATTAATTAAAATAATATAAAAGAAGTGTTGTTGTTGTAGTTCACTACTATTCGAAAACCCTCTTTATTAATCTTTAATTTAAGAAACTTAGTTTACTTTCAAAATTAAATCGAAATATACTTAATTATTTATATGTGACAACACAATCCATCTCTCTTATACTATTTAAATAATCAATTACAGTCTCTGCCTGACTTCCTCACTTACTCGCTTTAATGTATCTAAATTTTCGTAATAAAACTTAAAGAAACCAAAACTTACTTTAACGTCTGTGAACTATTTATTTTTGGGAATTATTTTATTTATTAAGCAAAATTCATTTGCTGTGATTCATTGCACGCTTTTACCAAATCTATTCTTCTGGATGTCAACACCAAATCGAATCTCCATTTATACTCGCATTCCCAAGCAATTGTGTAGGTTCATGTGACAAATGGTTAAACGCCCAATTCATCTTCCATTCTCTGCAGTTCGACAGCGAGCATTTCGTAAGGTTAACTTGCTAATTTCGGTTTCATCTGTTTTGGGCTGTGTAAATTAATCTTCTTTTGTGGGTTATTCCAAACGTTTAAGTAAGAAATACAAAAATGATCTAATTTAATTAATTTAAAGTGACAATTATTAGTTCGATTGTGCTTTGTTCTGCTATATTTAGTTTCAAGATATTTAGAAGAATTAAGTCTTTTGCCTTCTCTGCTAATAGTGACATAATCTGATTCATTAATTATTTCGACAAAGCACTTTATTGCACAAAACCAAATGAAGCTAAATAACTTATAAATGGAATTATTTATTGATTTAATCCAAAGTACTATATTTGCTTTCTAACTTTTGTAACTGTTCAAAGATTTATTGAAGCGTGTGTCCTAAAATGGTACTAAATTACGATTTCAGATACAAAAACTTAACCCACAAACATTTTTGTATCCTTACTAATTACGTGATATCATTGGTACATTTGCTTAAATAAAATATTTTATATAAATATGCATAAGTATACAATAATAATACTTATCCAATTGTGGGATAACAATGCCTTAGTGATTTTATTTATACTATCAATAATCTATAGTTCGAATTTACTTCAAAATATATTAAGTATTAAAGCATTCGTTATGACAAATCTCACATTACTCATTAAATGTTCTTTCAAACCTCTTACTTCACTCACGCATACACTCAGTACCCAAACCTATTTAAATATATTTATAATTTAAAATAAACAAAAGACTAAAGTTCAGCTAATTGCACTAAATAGTGAAAACATAGAAAGAACTTGAATAGAAGAAAAATATTGTTATACTAAAAAGTCCTTTTTTTTGTTAGCCTTTTTGCAAGTCCCTAAGTTTTTGTATTATATGTTATAGTGTCGAGTGTAATCTATACCCATATCTTTTAAACAAGACTCCAAATAGATTTTTTGAACTTTATTTAATAATAGTTAGTGAAAAATAAATATCACAAGTAAAAATCTGTTCAAAACACATTTAGAAGTTAAAACTGTTCACCCGTTCATCTTATCAATACTAAATTTTTGAAAATATATCTAAAAATATATCTGGCCTTTGGACATACTTGAGGAACAAAATTCTGAAGTATAAATTCATGCCACGAGTACCCCTTAACTTGAATGATGGAGGGTCCCTTTGATGTACCTTCTTAAAAAACACAGTTTGTGCGATGAAGTCTTCTAACTACTATCTTTATAGTGGCCCTTTAGGTCTGACATATGGACAGTGACTCATCCGTGGTGTTACAAGTGACCATTATTTGTGCTTAAGTGAGCTTTGTTGCAGAAGGCTTTTTGGGTTAAAGTATATACAATTCAATTATGGGTTCAGCAAGTTTTTTTCATATATGTTAAAAATATTCTAAAAGTACGAATATACTATACTTAGATATTGGTAAGAATCATTAATATGATTCTTACTTAATCTTTCGTACAAGAGGAAATTGGTAAATTATGCAAAACATGAATATGTAGAAACGCATCTTAATTAACTAATTGTAAATCTTATAGACGATAGCTACAATATAAACAGAACGAAGAGATTTTAGATCTACAATACAAAATTTATATATAATTTGAATAATGTATTATAAGTAATAACAATTGAATTAAGAGAAGATGGTCTCAACGAAGATTAAATATTCCTACGTTTGTCTTCTATCAAAAATCTCAATTATTATTGTCAAAACTGACAATTAATTAGAATATAAACAATTACAACTTCAACTTGCTATTTTTTTGGTAAAATATAGACACAAAAAATTATTTCTTTTATGGAAAACGAAAAATTTATCAACTGTTTTTCGTTTATTGTTCCCTAGAAGTTCAATGCTTTATTAGTTACGGAAAGGTGTCAGGAAAGTAAATCATCATTTGTTGCAACTGTTTCAGAAAGTAGGATTTCTTAACCACAGTTAAATCTTTTAAATCACATGTCATAAGCCATAAATTTATTGTTTGGTAAACTCTTAATGTTATTAATTTTCATTATCTTTCAGAAAGGTTAATTAAAAAAGTTTTTTGTACAACAGTTTTATAATCATTACAGAAACTCATCTCATAAGCAAAGGCACAAACCATGCTCACTTTCAATGAACATAAAACTGTAAAAAAATTCATTTTTATTATACTAATCATATAAAACAATAATTTATAAACATATACTCTATTTCCTTAGGAGTAGTCAATAAATGAGCAAGGGAGGGTCGAACTTGAAGAAATCTTCTTTTTTATAAGAAGACAAACAAACAAAAAAGTTATTGTATTGAAAGAATTAACATTTTTTTTCTTATTGTCAAGAAAAACTCATCAAATTAGTAGTCTGGTTTGAATGCTACACACAACTGCAAACCCAAAGACCTTTGCCTTAGACTAGGCCTATGCCTTCGCCTAGACCTATGCCATCGATCCATAACATTTACAAATTGCTTAATTTTCATTACAATTAATTAATGCAGTCACATTTTTAAGGAGCAACCACCGTCTGACATCCTCCTAATGGCTACATTCATGTCCATCCATATCTTATACTGTTATTGGCGTAACCAGGTAGCGGGGCTACCTGGATGACAATATTTTAAAATTTCTCTTAATTTAAATAGACGAGCAAACAAAAATTTAACCCAGCCCATGCATTACAGGTATTTATAATTCATTTAATGTTATCTACTGCATATATCTTCCCGGGTTACAATAACCGCAGGAACTGAGCCAACGGCTCATTAATAAGAACCAACATATATTATAATCAGACTAATCTACGATAATTAAGAAATCAACAGATTTTAGCTTATCGTTTCCTGTATAAACGTACACTAAAGGGATAGAATATCATTATCATCAATGAATAAATATAATATCAACTGACAACAAATTTTAAACTAAACGCTAACAGTATTAATTGACTATTATATGATAATAAGTTAGAAAGGCAGTACACCGTATTCTTCAATACAACAGAGAACAACAGAGTTTCTTTTACACTAGTTATAATCAGAAAAAATTTAATAGTACTTTTCTTTCCGAATTTTCCGAACCTTATATAAACCGTTCTTAATAGATTTTGTTAAATAAATATGTTTACACGTACATGCATACGTCATATTTCGATTGTTATTACTAAATAATTCAATTTACTTAAAAAATTGTTGAGTAAATTTTCCCTAACTTATTTTTGCAAGGTAAATTATGAAAACAGAAACCTTGAAATCCTGCTTAAGGTATGAAGTATATTTTTAAAATGTTGGATTCTGAATAATTGTTCATTTGTAATAAACTATCTAATGATAAAATTGTATACAATCTATATAAATATTTTATTATTTAAATATTTTTAATAAATTATTTTTTTGATATTTAAACTTAGTTCAAAATAAAACAAAAATAAAATCTAAATTTAATTTATAAAATAATGTAAACTTTATTTTAATAATTTGTTCATTGTATATATAAAATTTTTAAGTCTTTAACATTTCGTTATATAATAAAATCAATTTAATAAAAATTTTGTTTTACAAAATAAATGAACTTGAATTGTTAATTGTTAATTATAACAATTCTTAATTAATTAATTAATTTAATTAAATGCAAGAATGGACAGTTTTTTTTAACATAGTTTCAAGATTTTCTTTTTATATAAATTGCTTTTAAAATAATTACATTAAATATAATAACATTTAGATTATAGAAAATAGTGTCCATCTATAGTATCTATTGAGTTTTAATTAATTAAAATTACCGCATCGATTTTTAATTTATTGAACTGAAATGCAACAGTCGACAGTTTTTAAATATTTTTTTCAATACTTTTTATATAATATATTTTGTAAAGAAATTATTTTAAAAATAATACGGTTAAAAATTACTATATTGATTAATTTATTAATTAAAATTAAATGCAACAATGGACGGCTTGTTTAAGATTTAACATTTGTTTAAAACTTTTATTTATATTTTAAAATTATTTTAATACAAATATTTCGGACTACTTTGTAGAACATTTTCAGTGAAATTATTTATAAAACTGTTTCCGCTTTAATGTTTTTTATTTGCTTATTAATAAATATGTTATACATTAGCAATTTTTGCTATTCTGCACATCTTTAGAACTTAAAGATTGTAGTCTGTGGACCACTAAAGTGCTAAAGGTGACACTATATTATTGACCTGTTGTTATAAACTTCTTCAGTGTATATTAGTATTACATTAGCATTATTTCATTATTACAACTCATAGTAATGGTGTGACACATGTTTTTATCTTTCATTACTAAATTAGTGAAAGTTTATGCAATTTGTTATAATAATAAGAATATTAATATAATGCAAGGAATATACTTTTAGACTACATCAGATTCTTTAAATACTAGCACAGGAAAATACTTTTTAAGGCACAATGGAGTTATAAGTAAAAGCAATATATATGTATATACATATATAGATTTGAACAATAGTTTCCTTACTTTTCTAATTATTTAAAATATAAATTTTTAGTTTATAGCAACTTTTTGTAAATCGAATTTTAAAAACATTTTCAATACAAGAAATTATATACATATATAAAATTTCAGAAATTTTCTTAACGATAGGTTTCCGTTTTCAACTATTAAGATATAAACTCAATATAAATTTAATATAAAATAATATCAATATCTTCCACGCAACTATTTAATTATGTCTGATGATCAAAAGGTTTAAAATGAATATGAATACGATAACATAAATTGAGATTCGATTTTGTATCTAATGAGTTATTTATTAAAATATATTATTTTTTTTTTTTTCAATTGATCCAAAAAATTTCATCTTAATGATCGTTATTCATTGGCACAAAAAAATAAATAATTTGGACCCATTAAAATGAACTGTTATGCATACATATTCTTCTATATAGAAATATTTACAGTCTATGATGCACTATACAATCAGTACTATAGTATATTTAAGCAATTAAGTAATTGATATGTAAATTATTGAAGTGACTAATACAAATAAAAAAAAATATTTGAGCTTGAGAATATTGTTCTAACTGTAGCGTTATGATTCATTGTGCTGTTGATTCAGTCAGTCTGTAATATAAGAGCCCCCAACTCCAATTTATTTATGTAAGTACCAACTGAGTCTATGGTTGTTATTACTTTTAAGATTTTAACCCCCCTTAAAAAAGTTATTAGCAGTTTTTTATATGTAATTTTATTTTAAGCTTCTTTGAGTTATTACGTCGAAGTATTCTAAAGTCGGTTTTATTTTTAAGATTTTAACTTTTATTTGGATCGTATTTTTTTGTATATTCCTATACGTATTTCGGCAAATTCGCTTTTACTTTGATCAAGAGAATTGCTAATATCTCAGGAAATAAAATCCTAAAAAATAAATTAGACTTTAAAATTTTTTTATAATTGTTTTCAGTGGAATTGCATAAACTTACATATATTATATATTTTCATATTTCTAAAATTTATTTACAAAAATTTTTGAAATGCATACAAAATTTGTGGACGGTTTATATAAAATATTGGAAAGATTTTGCTGAAGTCTTACACTGCTTTAATCATTTTCATTATTTAATCTTAATTGATTTTCCAACTGCAGAAACTTCAATAAAATTTTCCTACATATGAATTCGAATTTTATTTGCTTATATTTTTACCATACTTTTACTTACTTATAAGACATAAATCCTTGATGGGAACTATTCCTATACTAACCATCTCCATGTAGTCATTCAAAACGTGACTGCGAAAAGTTGAATTGTTTTCGATATCGTTGATGCACATTGGCCTCAATCAGAAAGAGTGCACCAGCAACTAAGGATAACACTGAACCAACACATGCAAACACAAATGACCAACCAAACCAATTGTTGGCATGTTCAGGCATCCAACCATTACGATTTCCAAAACATGCAAACACTATAACCGCTATAGCAGCACTGATACCAGTACCAAGCTGTATATATCCTAGTGAATTTATAAGTATTATAAAATATCTCTGTTTCGGTTCAGCACACAATATAAATATTAAAACACCAATTCCAGATATTAGCATACCAATAAATGCTATCGTATAAAATATTTGTGTTACAATCATAAATGCAGGCATCAGAAAACCACGTATTTGATCGTAGCCTGTTGTGAAAGGATCATAGACCCAACGGCAGCCAACAAAAAACCTGTCTTGACTGTCATTGTTGACATCTTGCAGTGAACGAAAACAATGCACCCATAATCCAAGACGATCCAATTTAGCGCCAGTTATGCGATAGTCACTAACAAGCCAATTGGGTGTGGCGAATGCTATTATTATCAAAGCAAATGCTAGCAGAAATATACCAGCACCAGCATTACCAGATAAAGTACGTCTTTTCATGTTTAAAATGGGTGAAATATTTTCTATTTCATTTCGGGTGTTATCAGACTTATTTTGCATCCTTTCCTTATAGTTTTGCGTAAGATTTTCTTAACTTTAAGTGAATGACACTTCGCGCTTGTGCAACTACTTAGAAATTGAAAACAATTCTGGCATTGCAAACAAGTGCTAAACTGGCAGGGTTGCAGTTTAACTAATTATGTTATACTACTTTATTCAGCAGCTTGCCATGTTTACATTACGAACTTTGCTAAAGTTGGTTACCAAACGTCAAACATTTACATTAGGTCTGTTCCACGAGCTACTCGTTGTAACTTTGAGTAACTCTGTGCATTCCACCAGCACATTTTCGAGTAAATAAGAGCATCTAAGAGAGCATAACATCTCTATCGATATATAAAAATAATACACAGACTTTACTCATACATTTTATTTCAAGTAAACTTTGTGTTGATGTGTGAACCAGCTGATTTGGTTTGAATTTAAATTTTTGTATTATTTATTTGCGCGGTACTGGTGTTCTCTTCAGACTTTATACAAAGCTGTGTAAAGAGCGTAATTTGGCACTTTATTTGTGTTACGCTCTCAGTTTATACTATACTTATGTTTTACTTAAGTTTTACTACGAGTAGCTCATGGAACAGATCTATTATCGATTAGGATTTTTATTTTAACATATGTTGCTATTTTTAATATACTGATGAGTTTGAAACTGGAAACGTTATTATGAAAACCTAGGTTGTTATATATAAATAAATAAATTATTTAAAAAAATAATCTAATAAACTGAACAGAAATGCTTAATATTTATAGAATTATCAAAGTTCTTTCTATTGATGTATATAAATTAGATCTCTAACGCGTATTCTTCAAATTACACGAAAAAAATTAACAATTATTAATTATTTGAAAAGTTTATTTTGAAAGTTGGCTTCGTCACAAAATTAAATCAAGATTGCAATCCAATTTTATACAAAAATTCGACAATCGCAATTGTACCTGTAATTTGTACACAAAAACAGTTATAAAACTAATTCGTAATGGTACGAATTAAAGCAAAATCAATCAAAACACATTTTTATATTTAATCGCAATTACAAAAACTTAAAGTTCAAAAATAGAATAAAATTATGTTTTATATATAATTTTAGTAATAAATTACAATTACTTATACGATATGAATCAGCTATGAAATATTTGACATTACGCATTTGTGCTTAGAAAAAGTAGTAGAAATATTTCTACGTTTGCTACATGGCAACACTTTAATTTAATTTGGGTGTTTGTCATAAAAAGCTGATTTCATACTTTTGTTGCTGCGTAGAGAAGTTTTTGTTGAAAATATAAAAGACATGGAATTTCCGGACTGTCCACCAAGTCTTAAGCAAATACAACATTTTTTGAAAATAGCACAAGAGCATGATGCCAGAGACATTATCGTTGCATATTGGTGTCGCCTTTATGCCTTACAAACGGGCCTTAACTTGTCGACACAGAAACCGGAGGAGACACAATTGTTATTAGGTAAGTATTGTCGGGGAGTAAAACAAAAAGTAAATGAATCATATTTGTTTTCATTTTAGCTGTTATGGATTGGTTGGAAACGGTAAAAAAAGAACATGCAGATAACGAAGCAATAACAAATGAGGTAGCAGCTCAAGCACATATGGAAAACTATGCACTGAAACTATTCCTTTACGCAGACAAACAAGATCGAGAAGGTAATTTCGGCAAGTAAGTTTAAATACAAACTATTTGTGCTATGAAAACTAAAACTACGATTTTAATTTTAGAAATGTAGTTAAAGCATTTTACTCCAGTGGAGTTTTGTACGATGTACTGCAAACGTTCGGCGAACTTACGGAAGAAGCAATACACAATCGTAAATATGCTAAATGGAAGGCAGCATATATACATAATTGTTTGAAAAATGGTGAAACGCCAGTGTCTGGTCCAATGCAAGACGAAGAAAATGAGTTTGCTGACGAGGCATCAGGTGCAAATGCAGCAGAAAATGAATCACCAACTGCAACAACACCAGCTGATGAAGAAGAAGCACCACCGGCTGATGAAGAACCAGCACCACCACCGATAGATCCATCTCCACCAAATACTACGCCACCTACAGTAGATGAAGTACTAAATAACCCAAATAAATTGCCTAGTCCACCAGTTGATGAAGAAAAACCAGGTGGTTTTGAAGCATATGTACCACCAGCACAGCCTCATCCAGCTTATACAGCACCAACACCAGTTGAAGGTTTGCAATTGACTCCGGAACAAATGATCAAAGCTCAAAAATATTGCAAATACGCCGGCAGTGCTCTTAACTATGATGATGTCAAAACCGCAATTGAGAATATGCAGAAAGCTTTAACATTACTAACTACGGGACAAGATAGTTAAATAATGACCTTCTCTTGTATTGGTCTTCATAGTATTTATTAAATCTCACATAATTAAAAAATTGCTTTCTGTATGTTAACCAAGGTTGCACCTTAAAATGCTTTAGTATTTAAATTTGCTTAGCAATAAACAGTTTTAACTATTATAAATTAAAAGTCAATGTATCTTATTTTTATGTAGCTGCAATTAAATCTAAAAATTAACTTAATAGATCGCGATGTTATGAAGACCTGTTCTATGTAAAGCATTTAAAATTTATAAAAACACTTGTAGTTTTTATCATTTTTATTAAAATTTTTACTTTCACAAAATTATTTTATCCTTAGAATCATTTTAAATTGTAATGATAATGGTGAAATGTACGAATAATGACAAGTGCATGTTTAGTTTCATTCCTAGTAGAGCGTCTTTTAAATAAGTGAACACACCAGTTTAGGTTTAAAAGTATTTTAAAAAATAAATATATACATAAAAATATAATAACCAAAAAATTTTGGCACACAAAATAATTTGTAGAATATTTTTTTGACCGTGAAATAACGAAATCTTATGACATTAAGCATTTAAGTGTGAATGGAAATTGATGCATGACCAGGGAAGGATGAATTTAAAATTTAATTTAAAATTGCCATTCTTAAGGTGCTACAGTCATTTATATAAGGTGCAAGAAGCATTTTTTTATGTAATGCAAGTTTCATTGAAACAAGTTGTGCGTTTCATTTTCATTCATTAATTTAATCCTGTTTAACACCATTTGCTTGGGCTTGATTAGCAGCAGCCTGTTCTTCATCTCTTCGATTTGTCTGAAAGTTAAGAAAAAATAGTGTTATTACTTAAAAAATTTATTTTTCATATAAATATATTTTCTTTACCTGATACCATACTACTAAACGACCACCTAACATAAATGTGAAGACAAGCGCTGGGCCGGATCTTTCAAAGGGATCGCTCACCATCCAGTGCTGATAAACCCCCAAGACCATTAAGATTAGTAATATTACATTGGCAGCATTTTTAACTCTATCTGTTGGATTAGAAAATTTATATCATTTAATTAATTAATTAATTTTCATCTATAACAATTAAATAAGTTCTCTGTCTGTTTTACTTACGATATGGAATGAGTGCCATGGCGAGGCCACAAACAATTTCGAGTATACCAACTGTCCTACGATACCATTTTGAAGGAATTTTCAATCCAAACAAAGCAGCCAATGGAAAAACTTTCGCATATTTTACATATTCAGTTCGCTAGAATAAAAAGAGTTTATTTTAAATATATATTATTATTAAAATTATTTTTACATTGTTTACATTTTTTTTTGCTTTAAATATAATCTTTATAAAATGCACTAAACATGGTATTCAAAGTAGTCAAAAGTATTTATATTAAAATATTTTTTTAAAATATAAACCTAAATTTTAACAGCTTATTTATAATTTCAGTTTTTAAATAATCGACTTAGTTAAGTTTAATTTTAAAGAAATTGTTAATAAACAATAACAATGACCACAATAATCTCACTGACAACTAATAATTGTCAGTGAGATTGACAATGATATCTCAGACAACTAATAATTGAGTTCCATACATACATATATACTTAATAATGATCAAAATCGTTTAAATGTATGATAAGGCATATGTTTCAGAAATGAATCTGATGTACTATGAATTGATTTTAAAGTCGGTTTCATTTTTTAGGATTTAAATTCGCTTTTGCCTTCATCAGGAGAATTCCTAATATTGATGAATTTGTTCCTATCGTAAACTTGTTACATATCTATAACCAAATGGTTAAATATACTCATATATAAAAAATAACATTTTATTTTCCTTCGATTGATCCAGCGCTTACTTTTGTTTACCGATTGTCATCGTAGTACTATTATTCCAAAAACATTTTCATCATCATCAAGCCTGTTTAACAACAGTCTTCCATTCTTCTCTGTTTTTTGTTTTTGTTTTCTAATTTCTTATGTTCATTTCTTTTAAGTCCTGCTGCACACTGGCTTTCCATTGCTTTCTTGGTCGCCCTCTTCTTCTGCTGGTTTCTACTTCGTTCTCATAAATTTTAAGCGACACTCTCATATCCGGCGTTCTTATCACGTAACCAACCCATCTTAATGGCTGATTTGTCATAAATTTGTTGATTGTCTAACCTTTAGCTAGCCGTTCTGCCTCGTGGTTGTATCTTATGCGATACATCCCGTTTTCTTTCACGGGTCCAAAAATAATAAAGCTTTTTAGTTTCTTTTATTTTTTTACTTAAAATCCGAGTTTTCAAACAACACCTTCAAAGTAATGGATATTTTTGAATTATAGATATCCAATTTTTGTACATCCAAATTTAAAAATTTAATGAAAATTATTAACTCATGTTAATTTATTGCTGTGTAAGATCCATATTAAAACATATAGAGTATTAAACTGTCAACTCTACACTTAGCAAATTTCTGGCTATAGACCTATGTCTAACTGTTGAAGGCCTCAGCATTCAGTGCTGCGAAATATAATTTATTTATAAATTATTATAAGTAAATTTTGTAATAAACAATAATAATATTAATAATAATAATTGAATAATTCTATGCAAAAATATACAAACTAATTTATGATGTTTATAAATAAATTATCTTTACTCAGAAGCATTTCTTGTAATTAATGTTTAAAAAAAAAATAATCAGATCTTAGATTCATACATGATTTTAAATCTTTTCTCTATATATCAAATTTTAAACTCTAATTACAATTTGTAATAATTATTTTTAATGCAAAATTAAATTAAGAAATTGTCAACCGCTATTTAATGAAATATGTTTATGTTGATTACATTTTTAAAAATAAACATTTGCATTACCTTCTGCTGGGCCAATAGCTAAATTTTCTAGTGTTTCTCTAACACACTTAAACATTATTTCATAAACATTCTAAAATATATTAAATAACATATGTAGAAGTATTTATAAACAAACTTTTATGTGTACAAAATGAAAGTAAAATAAATTAAAATTAAAATTAAAAGGGAAACATGTTCTTTTGCTCCCACAAGTACGTATCGATAAATACTCTTGAAAGCAGATGGACTTGGTATCATAAATTTTATATTTGAGGGCCATTGATATGAGTGCTGAAAAAATAATTAGATGATCTATAATATACATACATATATCTCTGATTAGGAAAAATTGCATGTGGTTTCGAAATTCGTTTTAACTTTGGTATTAAGGTTTGAATCTATGTTTTTTTTTGAAAAAACATAGAAAAGTTAAGAGATTATACTTTTATCTTAATCGTCTATTTAAATATTAAAAAATACTATTGAAACATATAAAAATACACATCTACTCGTACATACATATACTCAATGAATATATATAAATATATTTATACGTTTAGACATTTTTAATTTTAAGAGTAAAATCATTTTGCAAAACCCATTGAGAATAAATTTTGCAACGCTTTCAAATATTTTGAATATTTTTGATTGATATTAATTATATTTGGCAAAAATCTATAAAATTTGAAAAATATGTGTTTCTGCTGTAAAGTATTCATTAATATTTTAATATAAAACTTTTGTTTTTAATGAAATTTGTTTAGTCATAGTATAATATTTGAGAAAAATCTGTTCATATTAAATCAAGTATAATTTCCTATCAACGTAATAACATTACGTCAATAATATGTTAGCAATAAATATTTAATAATCGATTCAATATCAATAAAAAAAAAAAATTTAATTATTTTCGCTTTACATTATTTTCAATATTAATATCAACAAACTACGTTAAAAATTTTTGTTCGTAAAAATAACTAATGAAATTCAACTTGCTTTATATTATTATTGTTTATAGAAGGTTTTCTTTAGTAAAAATCTACAATTATAAATTTATTTCCGGTTGCACTACTAACCATTATTTATTACTGGTAGTGTGGCTGCTGTTGCTTTTCTTATTATTCGAACTTCGAATGCATATATGTATGCTTGCATTCGCAGTATAAATTGTTGTAGTAGAGTTTGTTGAAAAGTTAATGTATAATATTAAATTTCATTTTATACGTTAAGATATAGAAATATAGCAAAACCTATACCACACCCAAAATATAGCAAAATGTATCTTTACAAAAACTAATATTACATATAACATAATATATAAAACTAATATATCTTAATATATTAAGATATAGAAATATATCCTATATATATTATTTCATATTACATATAATATAATATATAATATTTTATAATATATAAAACTAATATAATATTTTTATATATTAAGATATAGAAATATAGCAAAATCATTCCCAAAACAAAATATATCTCTACAAAAACTAACACTTAAATTAGCACTAAAATTATAATTCAGTTCAGCTTTCGACAAAATTGATTATTTTACTTGAACTTGAGGTTATGTTCATTCCTTGACTATTTCTTTAGTAAATACTGTTACTAAATAATCTTAATAACTTCTCTCTCATTTATTTCATCCATTTAATTTGCTATATAAATTAAGCCTTAAGCTTTTACCAATAATGTGGACAAAAATGGACTGTATTTTAGACCTTGACTTTATTGAACTACTTTGATACTTCTTCAGGCTTATTGCTTAAGTTGTCCAAACTATTCTCTATGTTTGGAAAGTTGCTACAACTCAACACGACGCACATTTCTAATTCAAGATAGTCTAAATCAAAACATTTAGCTTTATTAGTGATCAGAATGTGACATCATTTTTATTTTTTAAGTTTTAAGTGACATCTCATATAGCGGATAATGTATTTTTCTAGCCAAGCAATAGGCTAAGATATATATATTTTTAAATTCGTAGAAACTCAAATATGAAATATACTTTACGGCTTACTGAAATAAATTAAATAAATATTTTTATTTATCCTACGCAATAAACCTTTCTAATCCTAACCAAAAAGTTTTCGTACATTTCGTGGTTTTCGAGCACTCCAAAAAGAAATGTGTTTCAAAATTCGTAGAAATTCGAAAAGGAAATATACTTTATGGTATATTTTTTAAAAATCACATAAACTACTTACTATATATTATTTTATTAAATATGTATACATTTTATTAAACATGGTTAATGTTAAATTGACCTATTCACACCTAGTATTTTGCTTTATTTAAAACGCACAATTTTTTTTTAATTTTTATGCATGTATAAAAATAAATAGTATTCATCACTGAGTCGGAAAATTTTTTTGTTATTGAACTTCAAAAAAATTCAACATCGCTAAAATTTGTTTACCAAAACATTTCGAGAGGCCGACTTTTCGATGTGGAAAATCTTTTCGAAACACTTTGAATAGATGAGAAAAACGTTCTCGATGTCATTGTCTTAACGAGGTCACTCATTAGTGGAATGGAATTGAATTCTATTTGATTATTCGGGGCATGTTTTACATTAAAACATTTTATTTTTACCAAACTTTTGTTTGGTAAAGTTTATTATATAAATAAATAAAATATATATAAATTAAAAAAACGTTTTTCTTTTTTGGAAAATCAGGAAAATTTTTTACTATAAAAAAAACGGGAACTGATAATTTTACTTTTAATTGTTAAATAAAAAGGTATTGCCTTTAGTCATATAACAAAAAAAGGTAATAATAGCTAACTACGTATATAAATAGTGTATTATACTTCTTTCAAAACCACAAAATCCTTTACTGATTTTTGTAATGTATTAGTAATATTTTTTTTAAAAATCATTATATAAGTTTTTGTTAGTAGAACTAATATTCCATATAAATTTATTATATTTATATAAATATATAAATTAAACATATAAATTTTAATTTATTAATATATATATTTTATTTTCTATAACTTTTTAAGGATTATTAATATAATAAAGAATGCAAAACTTTAGTACAAATATTTATTTGTCTTTAGTGTATATTCGTCAATGTTATTAGTCATAAAAAAATCATAAAATGTTCTCATTGAACTTGAATTTAAAAATATTTTTCAAAGTTTTTATATTTAAATGATTTCTTTTAGTGGGTAGAATACCATCTGTTAAAAGATACTATTGGAATATTATAACTCTTAAATACAATAACAGTGCAATAAATAAAATTATATTTAAATTATTTATTTATAAATATATATACAATAAATACATATATATATATATATATATATAAACTATATATACCTTTATTCATGCTGTTACTTGTAAAAGAAATTCTATAAAATATCATTGGACTTTTATTTAAATAATTGTAATAATTAATCTTTATATATCTTTTATGATATATCTTTTATTAATAATTTTTTTGTTACATTTCTAAATGACAAACGGATACGTCTATCGAAAAATCGAATTTCCTTGCAACCAAAAATAAAAAACCTGGAGAGAGAAAAAAAGAAACAAAAGAACACTTTCTTTGTAAATGTCCAGGACTGAGAAGATTAAAGTATTTCACAATGGAGCTCTACGAACTAATGAGCTTAATGAACATCTCAAATACAGAACTTCAAAAAATAATCTCCATTATCAACCGCGTAGATTGTATTTTCTATATTTTCTAGATCAGATTAATTATAAGTGAGAGTACATGCTTTTCCTTAAAAATCAATAAGTTTAAAAACTCATTTTAATAATTCACAATTTTATTCACATTCAATAGATATCATCCAATCAAGTGCAAAGCCATAATTTGCCCCACTTGGCTACGCCCGTGTCTATTGATATATAAACAATTTCTCCGCAAAATTTATATAAATATAATATAAATTGCTGTTAAGTAACTAAAGCTGCATATGATAAAACTCTCATCACATAAAGTTCTTTACAATATCATTTTTATAATTCTCATACAGTTTATATGGTTTAGCTCACGATACACAATACAGCAGATAACACCTATTTATTTAGAAATCATCTCAGGAACGTAAATTTTAACTTCCAAATTAACTAAACTATCGTTCTACTGTTAGCTTTCCTCACGAAAAAACTATCGAAATATTGAGAAGTGGAACTATGAAAGGGCAATACTTTTCAAACTTCCTTACATATATTTCGAATATGCGGGAGGTTTCCTCCCGTCACTACTGTAGTTGCATTCAAAAATTATTACAAATTCGATATAAGTTAAGTAGCTATTATTTTTCTACCGTTTTTCCCAAAGGTTTTCTAACGGAATTGATCATATTTTTGGAAGAGAAATTATGACAAATCTAACTATATAGAAGAGACCTATTACGGCTGTGTGAATTGGGTTAGCATATTTGTCTTGCTGTCAGGTAAATAGTTTAGAAGCCCATTAAATGAGTTAACAGGCACATATATTGATTTTTATATATATTATAAGTAAAAACTATATACTTAATCCTCCGATTTTTTACACCAATTTTTTATATCAATATAACAAATCGACCCATGGTTTAATCTGTATAAAAGGCAAAATAACGTCGAATACACTGACTATAAGTGTTAATAAAAAAAATCAAATGCAAAAAATATTTTTGAACCTATCTATCGTGCAAAAACTACATAAACCGAACAAACAGTTTAGATTATCCTTGAACCACTAAACGAACTACTTCAGAAATGTATGTCATTTTTATACCAATGTAATATAAAATATATTCTATGTACAGTATATCATTTAAATACTATTATAATATCTATTATTATAGATATTATTTTTATGTATAAAAAAACGAGTTTTTTTTAAATCAGAAGCTTAATGGAATATTTTTTCTCTTTCGCCATCAATCGGAAAATAGTATATGCATGTCACATACTGTGCTAGTAGTTCAACCACCTTTTCACAATAAATCCAAAAATCAATATCCTTTTATGTATTAAAGGAGCAGAAGAAGTAAACCATAAAAATATGTACCCATCTGTGATACTTGGTGAGCCGTATAATTATCGATTTTCCAAAGTGCATTTTAAGCACCCTTTATACAGGTTTAAGACATTAAAGGATTTTATATTTACCAAATCCTTGTATAAGTCCTTGCTGATGTGTGGTGTTAGTTTTAGGGCGCCGACGAAGACAAAAAATAAACCCAAAAGTATTGAAAGACTTTTCAAGACAATCGTATTTGATGCTGGCATTTTGTTTGAAGAAAATTATTTTTATATGATTTTTTTACTTTTGATTATAATTTATAAATATATTTATATTGTTATTTTGAAAAAAATTTGTTATGTAAAACACTTTAAATACATGCTCAATATTAAAGAAACACGTTCAAATATTTTCGTTTGGTTTTAATGTTTGGCAGTACTAATTTCTTCTTATTTATTGCTTATAAAACACACTAAAACCGAAATGCATTCGAATTAATATTATTTTTTAAATTTATTAATGCAAATTATTTTGATTGGCAAAAGGGACATGCTAGTCTTCTGTGGACAAACACCGGTTCTATATATAGCGTTGACCGTTGAATTTAAAATATTAAAAATACTAAAATATTTTTTACGAGCAACGCCTTTATTTTTCCACAAAAAAAACCGCACAAGCTAATACAAAAGTTCGAAAGAGACTGAAACCGTGTCAGACCCAGCATCACGGAAATGCCTCCGTACACTCAAAATAAATGCACGAAACAAGAGAGCGGCGTCCAATACTAAGAGAAATATAAGGGTAGTTCACAAATCGAAAAGTTGGTAATAAATAAATAAAATATATAAGATTTAAACGATCGGAAGGGTAAAATAATCATTTGAACTAAAAATAATAATATAAACAGCAATCTTCTAAACTTTAAAGACGTGGTGGCTTGATATATAAGTATTTATTAAATATCCATGTAAATATCTAATATTATATATAAAAAATAGCGCAATTTGACAAAAGATTTAAGTAGAACTATTAAGTAAAATTATTATTTGAACTAAAAATAATTACGTTAGCAGCAATTTATATATCTTCTAAGCTTTAAAGACGTGGTACGTAAGTACTTTTATTAAATATCCAGGTAAATATCTAATATTATACATATATAAAAAATGGCGCAAGTTGACTACCGATTTAAATAGAATCAGCTATTTTGAGCAATTTATTCCGCAACACTATATACCAATATAGGATAACTGACTTCACTAAAGTTCGTTGTCAAATGGACGTACCCAAGAAATCAGAATCTTGTCTAAAATATATATAATAACTGGTTATATCAATTCGTAAAATGAATATAAATTTTTGAATTTGAAACTAATAGCTTATTCAAGCTGACATTGATTTATTGCAATAAATAGAAAGATTGCAATTAACCAAAATATGTGTTCAAACTCGCTTATTTTAATTAATTGCAATTAACGAAACGTCAGATTTCGTTTTTATTTTGCAAATTAAATACAAATTCAATAAAAATATTTTATTTCGTTAAGAATATGAAAAATGAATAACAAAGAAGCAGAAATAATTATTTTATAAATATTTTTAAAATGTGTAAAATCATAGAAGCAAATGCAATCAAGGACCGATTGCTTATAAAATTAATAAGAAAATAATTTGTAAAATGTAAAATAATTTTAATTCAAATAGCAAAACTAGCTCAATTCAAAAACAGTGTTTGATATTATTACGATCTGTTTAATATATTATTGTATATGTTGTGTTTAATTTTTACAAAATTCAAATACAACCCAGCGTTGCAATGGTAATAAAACTAGTATTGCAATAACTCTATAATAATAATTTCATCGCATTTATTGCCATTTGTATTCAAATTAATGTTATTTACTGCAATAAATACTATTATTTGTAATTAATGGTGCAATCTGGTCGAGCTATAACAAATAAAATATGAAGGACTGATTTCATAGTAGCAACTTCAGTTTCACTACTGACTTAACTTTGATAAATTAAGTCAATATTGAGATTTAATATAATATAATTTTATATAAATAAATATATTCAATATTTTTGTAATATGTTTCAGACATAAAGAAAAAAAGAAAAAAGTATAACTGATATGTAATCTAGTGGATATTAAAATTTTACATTTTTTTAAAGCATTATACAACACTGAAAGCCTCTTTAAACGTTTAATAAACAAAAACATACTGTGAACGATATTCAGTAAAAAATAAAATTTATCAATTTTTAAATAAATATGTCGTTAGTAGCATACGCCGCTAGTAGCGATGAAGATTCAGATACTGAAGAAGATTCTAATACAACGAAAGCAATTATTCCGCAAAATAAGAAATCAGAATATTGTTCGACTCCATCAAGTGGTCACATAAGTGATGAAGAAGATGATTTTACAAATAAAAATAGCACACAAATCCTCAAACAAAAAGTACCAGATGTAAAAAATATAACTCTGACAAAACCTAATACAAATAGACCGCATCATGTCGCCGGTGGACATATTAGCGACGAAGACGATGATTTTACACCAGAAAGTCAAAGTGAACAAAAGCAGCCTATTTCAATGTCTATGAGTTTACCAAAACCTAAAAATTTAATAGACAATAATAATTTCGATGTTATTGAAGTTGATATTACACCCACATTCACCAAATTGCCAACTCCAAGAGCCTCGGACAATGTTGTTGTTGAAGAAGATGACGAGTTCTTGCATAAAAAAGCACAACTAATGGAACCTTCAATTAGTAAACCACCTCCTGTTTCCAAAACACGTGTGAAAATAACAATTCCTTCTTTAAAAGAGTTTAACGATGTTGGTAAAGATACAGAGTGTAAGGTTAAAAATAAAAGTGCACCTACAAGTAAAAGCAAAAGTTCAGGTTTGCTAAGTATATTGCCAACAGCAAAATCTGAACAAAATTTCCGTAAAACAACAAACGAAAATGAATCCATTCCTGCCACGAAAACTTCCGCAACAAATATACCTTTGAAACCAGCATTTATTCCAGATGCGGTAAAGCATGGCCGTCCAGCAGCTAACACGGAATATGTTGATGGTGCAAAAGCAGTAACCAAAAAGGATACTAAATTGCCGGAGAAGAAGAAATCTATTGTTGACTGCAGTGATAGCGAAGCAAGTGATGATGAAAATAGTAATGGTGACTTCTTTTCATTAAACACAAAACAAAAACTACCACAAGTCAGTACAAATGAGATAAATGCTATGGTAGCAAAACGAGCAGCAGAAATAGCAGAAGCAACAACAAATTATCTCAAGTCATCAACAGTAGCAGAACAAGCAATGGATCTTGACAAAGAGGATGAAGATGAACTAAAGGAAGCACAAAAAAGATATCATGATCAAGAGCTTGACCGTGAAGCAATTCAAGCACTTGTTGGTAGTAATGCTAAACGTAGACGCCAACACCAAAATCAAAATATACAAGTTGTGGAATTATCTAGCGAACAAGTGCTACCAAACCGCGAAGAGTGGATGCGTACCGCTCTGGCTTCTTCAACCACATACCAGCCGAGAGGTGAACTTGTTGACGAAGAGCCAGTTGCTGGGACAAGACGTAAACATCAAATTACTTATTTGGCACATAAAGCTAAAGCAAATGAAGCTGAGCTGCAAGCTATGTGGGCTACAAATCGCCAAAACCGTAGAGCAACACAAAGCAAATATGGTTTTTAATCATTTTATTTGTGTATCATACTACAACATAAAAACATATAAAATAATATTATTGTACAAAACAGTATTTTTTTTTTCACCAAGTTTCAATCTTTTTTAAACGCCTAAAAACGTAAATTATTGATGACACTAGTAATATCCATATGGGTGTCATTGTAACAAATATCGAAATTTCCAACTCCGGGTACTCCAGTGTCAAGCAGATCATAACTTGAGATGTAATTTTTAGAAAAACGCCAAATATGTACCATTTATAATAGCCGAGTAATTCTTTCAAACGTTTAAGGTTTCGCCATTTCCGTATGATTTTTATGATAACATATATTATCAATATTCCGTCAAAAACCCACAGAGGTATCAATGTAACAAACCAATTCCAGTGCGTACGTGGATCCAATCGCAAGCATAGTAAAATTAAGAAGACTAACACTATAAACCATGTAAACAACGCACGATGAGCGAGAGTCATAACGAAAATGGGATTTAAAAATAATTTTACATTTTTAAAGAATTAATAAATATTTTATACAAAACAGCAAGATTTGTTTACATTTTTTTTATGGTTTTCCTATTGCAAGTTTTAAAGTGTAGTTACACAAAAAACGTAGTATTTTTGAGATACGTATTAAATAAGTATGTTTTTTTTTTACAAAACTGCACTTATTATTATTTTTCATATTAAAAATTATCATTAATAAAGAATAATGAACTTCAAAGTAATTATATATGTATGTAAATTTTTTATTCTATGCAATAATGAATATTTTCTTAACAATCTAAATCCTATTAGAATTAAATGGTGTTGAGTAAAATAGAACTCTGGCGTTAACTTAAACAGCTGATGTATAAATGTAATAGATCGGAATGTACACATAAAAGCCTACCAATTGACGTGTCATTTCAGTTAAAAATTTTATAAAAGGTGGAAAAATATAGCAAAATAAATAATATATATGTTAAATAAATATATAAAAAGTATATTTGATTTATTATAAAAACTTGCCGACTTCTGAAAGATATATTGATAAAACTAAATTGCGATAAATCCACGTTTCACTTTATAATCGGCAAAAACATAATTTGGTATAAAAGGACATACAGTCATTATAATGTTGACTAATTTTGAATCAAAGTCGGCTCGAGTAAAAGGTTTATCGTTTCACCCGAAGCGTCCCTGGATTTTAGTTAGTTTACACAGTGGTGTAATTCAACTATGGGATTACCGCATGCACACTTTACTTGAAAAATTCGATGAACATGATGGTCCTGTACGTGGTGTTGCTTTCCATCCACAAATGCCGTTGTTTGTTTCTGGCGGCGATGATTACAAGATAAAAGTTTGGAACTATAAACAACGTCGTTGTATTTTTACGTTATTAGCACATTTGGATTATGTACGTACAGTAGCATTTCATCACGAATATCCATGGATATTGAGTGCTTCCGATGATCAAACTATACGCATTTGGAATTGGCAATCTCGTAATTGTATATGTGTACTCACCGGCCACAATCATTACGTTATGTGCGCGCAATTTCATCCAACAGAGGACCAAATTGTATCTGCTTCTTTGGATCAAACTGTTCGTGTCTGGGACATATCTGGTTTACGTAAGAAAAATGTTGCTCCTGGCCCAGGGGGACTTGATGAGCACTTGAAAGGTCATCCTGGTGCAACAGATTTATTCGGTCAAGCTGATGCAGTCGTGAAACATGTTTTGGAAGGCCATGACCGTGGTGTTAATTGGGCAAGTTTCCACCCCACTTTGCCATTAATAGTATCCGGTGCTGATGATCGATTAGTGAAATTATGGCGCATGAACGAATACAAGGCCTGGGAAGTGGATACGTGTCGAGGTCATTACAACAACGTCTCATGTGTACTATTTCATCCCAGACAAGATTTAATTATATCCAATGGTGAAGACCGCAGTATACGTGTTTGGGATATGACCAAGAGACAGTGTCTATACACTTTTAGACGTGATGGTGAACGCTTTTGGATATTAACTGCACATCCAACTTTAAATTTGTTTGCTGCCGGACATGATGGCGGTAAGTTTTTCTGCTTACTCATATATTTAACTTTTTTAATATAAATTTTAATTCAATTCTATGCAGGCATGGTTGTTTTCAAATTGGAACGTGAAAGACCAGCTTATGCAGTTCATGGTAACATCCTTTATTATGTGAAAGATCGTATACTACGTAAATTAGATTTCACTACAACTAAGGATAGTGTGGTAATGCAACTACGAAGCGGTGCTAAATCTCCTGTATACAGCATGTCCTACAATCCAGCACTTAATGCGGTTTTAATTTGTACACGTACAAACAATTTGGAGAATAGCACTTATGATCTGTATCAAATACCTAAAGATAGTGAATCTCAAAATGACTCCGACAGTAAACGTTCATCAGGTATAACCGCAATTTGGGTTGCACGTAATCGTTTTGCAGTTTTGGATCGAAATCAGCAACTGGTCATAAAGAACTTTAAAAATGAAGTAACAAAGAAAATACCAACATTTTGCGAGGAGATATTTTATGCAGGAACAGGCATGCTGTTAATACGTGATCCGGAATATGTAACTTTGTACGAAGTGCAACGCTTGGTGTCAGTTGGTTGCATTAAATTAGCTAAATGTCGCTACGTTGTTTGGTCTGCTGATATGTCCTTAGTTGCGTTACTCTGCAAGCATTCTGTTACGATATGTGACCGCCGTTTACAATACTTATGCACTATCCAGGAAAATTGTCGCGTTAAATCTGGCGCCTGGGATGACTCTGGGGTATTTATTTACACCACCAGCAATCACATCAAATACGCAATAACCAATGGTGATCATGGCATTATAAGGACTTTAGACTTACCAATTTATCTGACGCGTGTAAAAGGAAATCAAGTATTTTGTTTGGATCGTGAATGTCGTGCGCTGGTCTTAAATATAGATTCCACTGAATATAAATTTAAACTAGCACTAATTAATCGCAAATATGACGAAGTACTTCACATGGTACGCAATGCACGCCTTGTAGGCCAAAGTATCATAGCATATCTGCAACAAAAAGGATATCCAGAAGTAGCTTTACATTTTGTGAAAGATGAAAAAACTCGTTTTGGTTTGGCTTTAGAATGTGGTAACATTGATATCGCACTTGAAGCAGCAAAGGCACTGGATGATAAAGACTGCTGGGATCGTTTGGGACAAGCTGCTCTAATGCAAGGTAATCATCAAGTAGTTGAAATGTGTTATCAGCGAAACAAGAATTTTGACAGTCTAAGTTTCCTCTATTTGATCACTGGCAATTTGGAGAAACTGAAGAAAATGATAAAGATTGCTGAAATACGAAAAGATTATTCAGCACAATACCAAGGTGCACTGCTATTGGGAGACATTAATGAACGTATAAATATACTTAAAAATTGTGGGCAATTATCACTGGCTTATTTGACAGCAGCAACCCACGGTTTCACCGACCAAGCTGATAGTTTAAAAGAAACACTCACGCAAGAGGGTAATCCACTGCCTGAGGTTAACCCTGATGCAGTTTTGCTTAATCCGCCTGTACCAATACAACAAGTCGAAACGAACTGGCCTCTTTTAACGGTATCTAAAGGATTCTTCGAGGGAGCTATGATAACACGTGCGGGCACAAGTGCAACTGCAAGACAAGCCCTAAATGTAAATGCTGATGCAGCAATTATGGACGCAGGTACATCTGGTGATGGTTGGGGCGCTGATGCTGATCTAGATTTAGGTGAAGATGGAGATGAAGAAATGCAGGATGCTTTAGATACAGAAGCTGGAGCAGAGGGAGGTGAAGACGGTGCAGGTTGGGATGTAGGAGACGATGATCTTGTCGTTCCCGAGGAACTTGCTTCTAAAATTAAAGCGAATGCATTAGATACAGGATTCTTTGCCAACAAAGGATTATCCGTTGCGCAGCACTGGGCTAACAACTCGTCACTTGTTGTAGATAATATAAAAGCTGGCGCTTTCAAGAATGCATTCCGCTTACTAAATGAACAGCTTGGCGTAGTTAATTTTTCACCTTTTAAAACACTATTCTTACACAATTATGCCTGCTCCAGAACAAGCTTCACTGCAATGCCAAACATCAAATCACTTTCAGCATACCCATTAAGAAATATTGGTGAAACCAATGTTAAAAACCAAAGGCCAGCGTTGGGTATTAAACTGAATGACCTGGTTTTACGTTTACAAGCTGGCTACCAACTGACAACTGCTGGCAAATTCACAGAAGCTGTGGAGAAATTTCATTCCATCCTAATAAGTATACCGCTGTTAGTTGTCGATACTAAACAGGATATTGCGGAGGCACAAGAACTGTTAAAAATTTGTGGAGAGTACATACTTGGTTTGAAAATGGAAACCGAACGCAAAGGTATGCCTAAATCAACACTGGAAGAGCAAAAACGGCTTTGCGAATTAGCCGCTTATTTCACACACTGCAAGCTGCAACCTGTGCACCAAATTTTGACACTACGTACCGCGTTAAATATGTTCTTTAAGTTGAAAAATTATAAAACCGCAGCATCATTCGCGAGACGTCTATTGGATTTGGGCCCGCGCCCAGAAGTGGCACAACAAGTACGTAAAGTACTGCAAGCATGCGAAGTTAATCCAGTCGACGAACATCAGTTGCAATATGAAGAATTCAATCCATTTAATATTTGCGGCATCAGTTACAAGCCTTTGTACCGTGGTAAACCAGAGGTGAAATGTCCGTTCTGTCAAGCATCCTACGATCCCCAATACAAGGATAGTTTGTGTGCGGTGTGTGATGTGAGTCAAATCGGCAAAGATGCCATAGGTTTGCGCATTTCCAACTTACAATTTCGTTAAACTTGTAAAAAACTTTCATTTTATTTAAATGTTTACGTCAGAGGCGTTGATTATTATTTGTATTTTTATTATTAATATGAAAATGTAAACCATTTTGCAATACACCATTATTATATGCTTATAAAATATATACTCGTCGATTCGAAAATAAAAACTGCTTTTGATTTCTGACTGTGGTGAAAAATGGAATGTGGTGAAATTAGATTATGCTCTATGCCGTTGTTTATGCAGCACGACTTGCTTGCTGGCATTCCGTTTACTTTAGAAATAATTTAGGAAGTATGTTAGTTTTATCTGTCAAAAAATTGTTAAAAATAGTTTTGCACTTAAAAGTTGGATTAAAAACATAAAAATTATGGATGCGGTCGACATTATGCTAAATGCTGCACTAAAAACAATTGATTGTTATTATAAAGAACAATTGTTAAAAGAGGCTAATAGAAAATTGGAATATAAACAGACTGGATCAGGTTTTAAAGTTTTATTAAACATAATTTATTAGAAAAATAATATATTTTTATATTTCAGCTGCAATAAATAGGAAAAAGAAAGCTAAGAAGAAGCATTCAGAGGATTTCAAAGGATTCAACTATAAAGAAATGAAGGAATCCAGACGTTTATATAAAAATGAGATGGATTACTATAACACACAAATATTTACAATAAACGAAATGAAGAGCAAGTTAAATATTTCTACAAATTGCAATGATCTCCATGATTCCCAATCCTCTAGTTCTTAAAATGATGTGCCGCGTGTTGATATTAATTAATATTTAGGAGTTGTTAACATGACCACGTTTTATGATATCAAATGCCTTATGTATCAAATACATAGTTTTAATTGTATTATTCAAATTGTAACTTTTTTTTTAACATTATTACAATGTGAAATAAATTATAAATAAATTACAAACATTTTGTACCAAATGTTGGTTACGTGGTCTGGTGTGAGTTTAATAAGGCGAAATGTCTTAAACATATTTTCTATATTGTCTAATTTATTTAAGTAAATTAATATTTTGTAATATTTTAAATTTTACATAATTATTAATATTAAATTAATATTTTAGTAAGAATTTATTCTATACATAAAATGTAAAGGAGTTGCTTTCACTATAGCGAAGTGAAGATTTATAACATAATCACTTATAATGTATAAAAATTGTTATAATCCTTGTTGAAAGAGGCGAGCGGTATTTAATTACCTAAATACACAATTGGACCGTAACCTTGGTCACTACAGACTCCATTCGAGTTCAGTTTTTTGGTTTTAGCAGTGACAGTGAGGTTCTTAAAGGAAAACAAGTGCGATTGTTAGAAAAACATTTAAAAAAAATTTTGAATGTAAATATATTGTGTTAGGTTCAGATTAAACTCTGATTTTCTAAATTATATATATACGTAAAGTAATTATTGTGCATATTTAGTGAAAAGCGTAATAATTTGTAATCTAATGTGTAAATTCCCTGCAATGGTTAAGAGTTTCATGTATACCGAAAGACAATTTATTTAATTGTAAACTGTTGTATTATATACTTCTGAAGTGGCTAGGTTTCTCCATCTTGATCTTGATCCATTATCACTCTCATATAATGCTCCATCGCGTCTCATATAACCAATACCCATCTACATCATTACCTATGCATACGTCTTGTAATTCTTTTCACGTTAAATAAGTTACATTCCTGCGAGTTACAACAAGTATATGCTCATATAATAGAATTAATACTTCTCCTGTAGTACTTCCAAAGATTATCCATTCCACTTTTTCACATTGTTAGCTTAAATAACTCACTTCTTTATGAAACAGGTTATACTCTTTCTTTATTTAAATAATATAATTTATATTCATTTTTTTATTAATCAATAATATGACTGCACCTACTCCCACCTACTCTGAAAATATATTTTTAAAATTTCGACCATCGTAATAAGTATGTTTTTTGGTGCAACTTTTAAAAACATACATTTATTAAATGTATGATTATTTTCAATAAACAGAACTCGCACATTACAAAATAATTATAACAACTTAAAAGATAAAATTTATAAAAACATTTAATCATATTTATATATCTTTATTAAAAGATAAAAACTTTGAACTTAAAATTAAAAGTTTTTAGTAGGTATCATAAAAAATATTTTTGTTAAATTGAAATAATTTTTTAAACTATATGAGTATTAAATAAATATATGCCATAAGTACTCTCTAACGTCGCCATACGCCAGGTCCAATGCCTCCAGATGCCACACCACGACGTACTGCTTCCATTTCATCTGTGCGATTATCGCGATAAGCACGTTTCGAATCCTCAAACTCACGTAAACGTTGATTGTAACGATCAATTTGATCACGTAAAATAGCATCTTCATGCATGGCTCGCCGTTCATCATATTCTAAACAACCAACGCCATCTAAGCGCTCCAAATCCAACCAACCACGAAAACGCACACATACACCGTTCATAATAAAATATGACTTAATATGTACTTTACCATGCTCTTTATCGAAATCGCACTCTTTGTCTTGTATATAAGGATTTTGGTTTGCATTGAATACCAACTGCAAATTAGTGCCAGAAGCAACAAATGATACCTCGGTGTGTCCCTCACGGCAACCATTTTGAAAACGTATCTGCCGTTCTTCAGGTGCACGTTCGCGATAGCCAGTGTAACGAATTTCACTTTCGCGGCTTAAACGGCGGAATAATTCATCACTCTCAAACTTGGATTTCTGATCTGGTACCACACGTGGCATTTTAAAAATAAATCGTGGTTTTGGTTGTTCATACAAACCAATGGTATCGTAAGGAATCATACCAGCAAGAGCTGCAGCCTCATTCATTTTTTCTAAGTATCAACCGATGAATCACTTTCAATCACGCTGAATTGTTAAGTTGAGTTAGTTCTCTTTATTTCGTACAGATATATAATTAAATATATTAATTTATTATTTTTTATACAGCAGCAGGAAATGTTTGTTTATTGAAATACAAGCACAAAATTATAAAATTTCTTTTCGTATACTTACAATTTTGCGGTTTTTCAGAGTTGTATTTTTGGAGTGTTTCATTGAATAAAATTTTCCTCCACAAATATTTCAATTGTGCGTGTTGAATATTTTTGTTATTATATTTCACAACAGGCTTCTTCACAGCTTTTATTTAGAATGCTAATACTTTAGCATTCTAAGTGTGTTAAATATATTACATGAATTGTCAACATATCGCTGAATATGCTACCTTGATAAATTATTATATTCTATTCTAATCACAAAATATGCGTTCTCGATATTCCTTTTCGCGAATATGACATTTTAACACTTTAGCATATTCGAAGAAGTTTAGCATGTTAAATAAAAATAATGAAGATAACTAATATTACAATACGTTTACATTATCGAAATTAATTCCAGAAATGTGCAAGAATCATATCATAAAGGTTCAGATAGTCAGTACGTATGTACCGTACTCGTACGTGTAGTATTTTCAAATGTTATGCATACTCAGATACTCTCATTTACTCGAAAATTTGCTGGTGGAACGCACTTGTGTACACACAGTGTTACTTTAAGTTACTACGAGTAGCTCGTGGAACAGACTTAATATGATTATATGAAGACCTTCGTTTTAGTCTTGGGGTAGCCCACTCGCAACTCTCTTTTTCTTTCTATCTCTCACTCCTTCTTAGTTTCTTGTGATTGCAAGTATCGACATTTAAAACAAATTTCATAACAAAAATTAATTACTAAATAATGGTGATAAACCATTGAGAAAATTCTGTATCAGACTTTATTCGTACAATTTTTCTCAAGTAAAATTTATTGATGTGTGAATCAGCTTGAATTTAAATTTTTGAATTTAAATTTTTGAATTTAAATTTTTGTATTCTTTATTTGCGCAGTACTGGTGTTCTCACCAGATTTTAAACAAAGCTGTTCCATGAAAGTCTGTGTAAAGAACGTGATTCGGCACTTTATTTGTGTTGTGCTCTAAGTTTGTACTTTACTTGTGTTTTATTTGAGTTTTACTACTAGTAGCTCGTGGAACAGACCTATTATTATTCATTATTATTATATCTAACTCTTTAAGTTAAAATTTTTTTTAATTATAAAAATGATCTATAATCCCACCGATATAAATTTTGGTTAAAAACCTTTCTAAATAGAAATACTAGTTATTTCTAAAGAAATACTAAAGAAATACTAGTTATAATCTTAAATTGCGTACGAATAGATTGTAGAAGAATTCGTAGAGAATTTTATTGAAATTGCAAAAAAAAAATTGTTTTGTATGGACTTCGGCCAAAACTCTGATTTTATTGATAGATTTTTTACAAATATATGTCATTAATATCGCTAATTTATGAGAAAATTTTTGTATTAATTATGAACTATACACAATCACATATAGATAAAGTACACATATTAAATAAAAATCTGAAATAAGGTTAAAAATTACAAAATATAATACACTAATACCTCGTTTCATATTCCGTCGAAAAAATTTGCGAATAAATTTGCGTCATTTCACATTGCATAGTAAAATATTTAAAGAATAGGAGTATTTTTTTGACATAAATGCTTCAATAAAACAACTTTTAGTTGCTTAAGAAGAACTTGGCATCACTGCTTAAATTAGTATATATGTGATAAGTAAAAAAATTATAAACAATTTTAAATAAGAAAAAAATTTAAATAGGAAAAGAAAAAATACTCCCATTCCCATTTTATTCAAAATCGGGGTTAAAATATCTTTTAAAGAAAATAATTTTTTATAAAATTTTTTGATATTTTTATTTGAATATACAAACATATCTTGCGATTTCTTAAATTAATTTCTTATATTTATATACATATTTTTTAGTATACATATTATATATTATTTTTATTCCTACTTACAGCTCAAGCAATTTAGAATTATATTAATTTCTCCTTTAGAATTATTATTAAAATAATATTTATCTTTTCATATTTTACAATTATTTATTTCTTAAATTATAAGGTAAAATCAATTATATAATTAAAATTGTTAAAACCTAATCTATAATTGCTTATACATAAATTTGTTATATGGCTCTTATTTCGAAAAGAATATTATTTCTCCTTATAGTGGTTTCAATTTGATATGGATCTTTTAAACCCATTTTGGAACCATAACTTTAACTATATATAATGGTCCTATTTTGCTTTTCATAATGCAGTGATATTTATATTTTAATTAAGAAAATAAAATAGTATAAAAAATATTTGAAATGATTTTAATAATTTATTATTATTTTCAATAATATTTTTTTTTTGTTTTATACAAATAATATACATACATATAATGTTAAGTCTTCTAACGTCATAAAAACATTTTTCAAATGAATCTCGAAAAAAAAACATGAATTTATTAATGTTTTTATGAAAAAATTGTAATTATTAAACAATTAATTAAATAATAAATTTGTAATCAATTATTTTTTGTATACAAATTAATTTTTAAGTGCAAATGGTAGTTCTATGGTGTTTACATTTATATATTTTTGTATTCAAATAATTTATAAGGCATCTTTTTCAAAGGCATCTGTATTAGCTATTTTATGCTCTTCATCAATTTAAGTTAAATTTTAATTTTTAACTTTTATTATTTTAATGATTGTAATTATATTTACTAAATACATTTTCAAGAACTTTAAAATACGAATTTATGTGAGTACGAATTACGATATGCGATAGTTCTTGTTATTAACCTTTAAATTTAATTAATATTTACTTAATCGGAAACCTTATATAGGTATAATCGAAAATATGTATGTAATATTAATGTAATTACTTACATACAAAATTTATTAATGCTTTAGGTTTACTTAAGTAGAGCTAAAGTAATTTATGCTTATTAATTTTTATAAATTTATAGGTACATAACTAATGTATAAATATTTTTTACAGTATTCATGTCTATATTCAAATTATAATTTTCTTATATCTATTGTTATAAAAATATATATTTTGTTGTACTTTAGCTATTTATATATATATATAAATATACATATGTATATGTGTTTATTAAAATTCCCAATTATTAATGTATATACACATTAATTTAATTATAATTTTATATATTATTATTATGTATATATGAATTTAAATTTTTTTGGCAATCAAATTAATGTATAAAGAATAAAACTATGCTTTGATGGTGTGTACTTTGTTAATATTATACTAATAATATTATATTAATTGCTAACAATCTTTACAATTTTTGAAAATTCATAATGTTTGATCTCAACAAGATTTGGTGATCGTTTATTGTGTATTAAAGTTTCTTACTTTACGATTTTTACAGACTAACATAAAAGATATATACATACTAAATATACTTTTAGTTTTAAAAAGTTTGTAATTTATTTCAAATAAACGTCAAAAAAAATATGTAGTTATGTGTAATAAATAACATTATTGTTAATCGATGATATATATCATATTATCTTTAATTTTTAGCATTGAATTTGTTTATATTGAAGTTTTATGTTAGAAAGCCCTGTGGGTTCCCACTCTTATTTCACTGCTTAACAAAAAGAATTGAGTTGAGTTTAGAGGCAGAGACAAGTTGTTTTTAAATCCACACAAATTCAAACACTTTGTACAAAAAAATGACAAATGACAAATTTACAACAAAAACAATGTTGTTTTGTGTAGTATACGACTTTCTTTGTATTTAAAATATTTATTTAATACTTGAAAAGTAAACTATCGTTTGCAAGTGTATTATTTTTTTTTATTATAAGTAGTCCTTTTTTTTTATTAAAATACAGTCAAACCTCTTTATAGCGAACCTCTCTATAACGAAATTTTGTTGAAGATAGCGATTCCAATATTTTTTCATATATGTTATTTGAACCTTTTTATAACGAATTTATTTAAATACAAGTTAAACACTCAACTAATACGTTTTAACTTATAAGAAACTTCTTTGTATGCAAGCTGTATTATACTTGATATGAGCTTGGTATATGTTATTCAGTTTATAATTGAGTTGGAGACTTATTTGGTGCACGAGTGGAATGGTGAAGGCGGAAAGAAGATCTATGTACATTTGCAGAAAGTAAAAATTTTAAATGAAAGAATGATACCAAACACATGTGTTTGCTCTCGTTTTTAAAACGAGTGTTGGAGAATTTTTAGAGAGGTTTAGAAATTTTTGAGTCTATTAACTTGTCGGAGTCTAGTAATTTCTTTATATGAATAAACATGAATTAACGTACATAATTCCCAGTAAAATGCAAAAAAAAATGCTCAACAAAAGAAAATTTGTTTAACTTCTCTATAGCGAAGACCAGACCTCTCTATAACGAAGTTTTCTGCGGACACTAACGACTTTATTGTAGAGAGTTTTGACTGTATATTATAATTTACAAATTGTTTAAATTAAATTTTAACTATTAACTTAGTTAAAATAATAGCATGGTATAGTCGATTGATTTACAACTAATTATTAATGAAAACATTTTGAGTGTATAACTTAGTATTTTTAGTAAATGATGTAATGGATTTTTCTTTTTTGCCTTTACATTATATATGTATATTGTTTAATGTAACATTTATTACATTGTCATTATATGCAGTTTTTTAAAAAATTATAGTTATATAAAAATAAGATAATTTAATATATCTTCTCATACCTTTTAAAATATATTTATGATCAATAACATTAATACATTAAGTATTAAGTTATACATTAAGTTTATCAAATTGTAAATCATATTTGAATATTATATTGTATTTATGTTCAGAAAAGTAAGTCAAATTCTTTTACAATGCCAATTCTGTTGATTTGTATTTTAATATTCAAACTTGTCCCTCAGTTATTGATTTCATCGAATAAAAATTTACATATGGACAATTTTTCATCCATTTGTAAACGAGTAAACTTAACAAATAGATGAAATTGAATAATAAAACATCCTTTATAATCCAACTTTTAAGTATATAACGTTAAATCATATATATCAAAAAATAAATTAAAAAACTAATAGTACAAAATTTAAATAAATAAACAATCATTTATTTTTAACAATCTGTATCACTATATAAAGATCTAAATCTCTGAAAAAAAATAAGAGTCTAAGTTAACTTTTCTATATACTGAGCACATTTTTAGTACGTAAAAGTATGTTTGGACTATATTTCGACAACCACAAAGATAAAATAAAGACGAAAATCAAAATACATAAATACCAAACCAAAACAAATTCTGAATATAAATGTAGATTTTATTTTTTAAAATTAATTTTATTTAATTAATTAAAAATAAAACAGAAAAAATTTCTAGTTATTTTTATTATTTTTATAACGAAACAAAATTAAAAAAAAACAAATTGTTTTCGTTTTTTCTTTTTTTCCTCTGTTCGCTAAGTTTGAGTTAAAGTGTAAATGCTTAAACTTGTCTTAAGTCTAAACATACTAAAACTTAATCACTTAAATGATTTTGAGAATTTTTTCTGTTATTGAAGTATTTATTTTTTGTTTTGAACAGTTAATGACCATTAACTCAGGCTATGTGAAATACTCAACCTCATTTACTAATTATGAAATTTTCATTAAATTATCTACATACATTATTCAGATTTTGAAGTTGACTTCAAGTTCAAATAAAAAAAGTCAAATTTATTCGATCCTTAGTTGTAAACACAATATGGATCGATTTTATAGTCTTTATTAAAGTCTCAAAACTGACTTAAGTATGAATTATCAGTAAAGTGGATGACTTAATGCAGTGTTTTCAAGAACGAACGAGTCTGCGTCCCGGAACCACTCATCAACCATGACGACCAAGGGCCGTTTACCACCCCCAAAGGAATTTTATGAACAGATTCCAGCGGGTCATTACAAAAACTTAATCCAATATTGAAATTTAAGTCACGACTGTGAACCCTAAGAATTGCATTTAATCTATTTGTGTGTGTACACTTTCAAGTAAATTTTTATTCACATTTTTGAGTTAATAATGATATTAATATATTTTTATTCGTATTAAATTTAATATAAAATTATATTAAGCAATTATATAAAAAATCTTTTCAATGTTAAAATAAAAAATGTTAATTTTAATGTGAAAATAAATTCTCTTTAATGTGAAAATAAATTCTCTTTAAATATTAAAAAATCTGCAATTCTTTACGATATATACAAAAACAAAAACAAAAACGTCAAATAATCAAGTGTATAATTAAAAAAAAAAACGTAAGTTAAATATAATTTTTTCAAATTTATTTTAAATTAGTTCAACTTATTAATAACAAATAGAAGATTATATATAACTTAAAATACAATATATAATTGAAAGTAAACATTATAAATAATGTGCTTAGATAAAAATTATAATAAATCGCCAATTTAATTTAAACATATTATGAAGGATATATATTATAAAAATTTTAATATGTTATATATTATTTTTGTTTATATGACTTACATTTCTCTCAAGTATGTGCGATAATAAAATTATTTATGTTTAAAATTATTAATTAAAATAAAATGGGAAGGAACTGTTAATATTTAATTATATTAACAAGTTTATCGTATTATATATTATATAATTTCTATATTACATTTTGCATATTTTTTTAATTAAATAAAGCTAGTAATTTTCTAAATATTTGAAAATTGTAAAATATATTCTAATTCAAACAAACTCAATATTAGCTTAATACAGACAAGTTTTTATTATAATTTTTCATGTCTATTTTTTGTATATATTCAATATATATATTTGTGTGTTTATATATATACATATATCAAGATATGTACCCACCTATGTATGCAAAAATACATATACAATACATGAAAAAAATATAAAAATACCTAAATAAATATGTTTGTTTATATATTACATACATGTGCATATTTATTTTTTAAAGTTTTAAATTTAATCTAGTTTTTTAATTATCTCATAATTCATTGAAATGATCACTATAAATTGAAATAAATACAACAAATATTTACTACATATTAATATTCAAATAATTAATATTATCTATACAATTTTCCACATCAGCGACAGCAGTGGAACGTATATTGCAAAAACAAAAAAAAACAATTCTTATTACTGGCAAATATTAATTTTACTGTCTACATTTATAAAAAGATTTCAGAATGCATATTCTTCATAAATAAAATTTTTTTTTTCTTATATTATTTCAGCTATAATAAAGTAAAACTAATAACAATTAAAGAATTCTTTGATACATAATCATATAACCACCTATGGTAACTAAATTTAAAGTTTTGTGTATAATCAAATTTTTGAATTTATATTTTATATATTTAATTCAGTTTTTAAATGTTGAGTGTTTAAAAATTTGTATTAAATTATATTTAACAATACAATTGTTTCCATATGTAGTTTGAGTTCAAATTAAAAAATGTTAATAATATATAAAAATAATAATAATCTATAATAGTACTTAAAATAGAAAACATCTGGGAAATGTACTAGAAACTTACCTAGTTAATCTTAATAAGAAACTTTAAAACACAAATAATCAGTCACCAAATAATTATTCTGTTAATATATAAAAAACGGTATCTTAATTAAAAAATACGATACAATTAATTTGCCTAGGCTTTCTTTTAATCATTCGAACACATTAAGCATTCGTTGTTCTCTTGGTTTAATTCTAAATGGTTGAAATCTTGTTGGAATTATTACTTTAGGTTCTGTTTTTATGTGTTTTTTGTTTTGTTTTACAGGACGTTCCGGAAATACTGCTCTAACATGATTTACATTTTCAAGTTCATCCAGAGATTGACTTCTTTGTAATCGCTTGCTATAAACAGATCTAGGTAATTTTAATCGCTTTAAAATCATTTGTATACTGCTCAAATACGTGTTCATTCTTCTTGTTTTGTTATAGACACGTTGATTTTTATGTTTACGGAATCCTTCACATTCTGGCGTTTCATATGGTGGAGACAATTGTACATGCCTATTCAAACATATTCTATTAACCAATTCAAGATTTAAATTATATACATTATCAAAACCCAAAGTATACTCTTCGACAGTATTATTTAAAACAACTCCTTTACTCTTATGAACACTATTTGATGTAGATGTCGTTTTTTCAGTACATAAAGGACTAAATTTCTGGTTAACTCCATCACGATTATCTTCACAAACTGCATCTTGTGGTATTACATTAATCAGTTCGCTGTGTTCATTAGAGAATCCTTCAATGTATACGCTCAATTGATTTCCTTTAGTTGTTTCTGCTGCTTGAATTATATTAGTCTTCTCCTTAGTTGCCAGAGTTATATCGTTCTCTTCTTCAATTTCTGTTATTTCAGTCATATCGGTCACCTTATCAATTTCTATTTCATTTATACTACTAGTCTTATTTAATTCTGAACTTTCTTCTAAGCTTTCTTCTTCATTTGCGTCTTCCATAAGAATAATACCTGATATCTCTTCCACTAAGGAAAGTTCGTGATCTGTCATTTCTACATCTCCGGACAAATTTTCTCTATTTTGTTGTTGTATATCACAAGATTTCTTATCGATTGGTTGAGTGGTTATTATAGCTTCTTCTGCCGGTGTTTCTTCTTCATAAGATTCATCTATAAATTCATCTGTATGTTCTTTTTCAGTCATATTTTCTTCTATTTCACTTCTATCCAATATTGGCTCCTCTGATCCAACTTTTACACAATCATTCTCTACCTTTGTTCTTTCTTGTGTTGGTGCTATATTTTCTTCATCAACAGACTCATCATCTCTATCTTCTGGGATAAACTCTTCTGTAAGTTCTGTTTCTGATTGTTCTTCATCTGATAACTCATCATTTGATAACTCTTCATTTGATAGATTTTCATTAGAAATATCTCTTTCTGCTATTGCCTTTTCCATTCCATCTTCTTCGTCTACGCCTTCTTCTTCAGCTTCCTCTTCTCCTTCTTCAACGTCTTCAAGTCCTTCTTCTTCTTCTTCTTCTTCTCCTTCTCCTTCTCTTTCGACTTCATCTTCTTCTGTTAATTCTTCACCGGTTACTTCAACCAGTGAATCGATCATTATATTAAACCAAGAATGTTCAAGTACTTCAAATAATGTTATACGTTTTTTTAGATCTTTTATTAAACAGGAACGTATTAAGTCTTGGAATTCAGGACTCGAATTTTGCCATTTTTCACTTTCCGTGTAAAAATCTTCATTAAGAATTCGTTCTCTTAACGTATTTTCGCTTAAATGACTGTCGTTGTGACCTTTTCTGAATGGGGCATGACCTATATACATAGCATATAATGTGGCACCAAGACACCAAATGTCGAAAGCTTTTGAATAAATAGCGTATTCGGTATCCTTTAACGCTTCTGGGGGTGCATAATCTAGTGTATATCTAGGAGAGTCTTTCCAACTTAATTGATTATTGTAACTATAATATTAAGTAGAAAAACATAACGTTAGAATTTGAAACTGATTCTTATAAATTCAATTAGAACTTACCATGCGGATCCAAAATCAACAATTTTTATGAATTGCGTCTCCAGATCAGAAAATAATATATTTTCTGGTTTTATATCACCATGTATAAAATTTTTAGAGTGAATAAATCTAAGCGCATCACATATCTGTTTAAACAAATTGCAACATTCGAATTCTGATAGACCAATATGCATTTGTTGTACTAATTCACCACCACATACAAACTCCATTAAAATCCAGACGTCGCATCCATTTTTATAAACACTAATATATTCACAGACTGATTCATGACCATCAAGACAACATGATATTAACGCATCTACTTCGGACGCTCGGTATTTTGACATGGGAATCACTTTTGCTATATACAGGGTATCAGTATCACAGTCAGAAACAATATGACAGTTGCCAAATGTTCCATAACTATGAACTGGACCAAGTTTCAAGTTATTTGGTTTATCTGGTGGGTTCTAAATGTAAAATGTAATATATAAAAATGTATGTTCTAAAATGTAATATATAAAAAAAAATGTTAACCACATTTCTTTTAAAGTATAATTGAATAATTAAATATAGAACTTACAAGTATTGGAGTATTATTGTACTCAATTGAATAGTTGCATAAACGTTTACGCATATGTTGCGGCGCTACGTACGTATAACCACGAAATAATTTGTGTGCATTTGGTGGAGCTGGTGCAGGTAAATCGATGGCTTCCAATGTAGTAAACTCTTCAGCAAAATTTTGTGTATCATCTTCTTGCTCTATAGTTGGTACAAATGGTGCTCTCCGCCGTTTACTTCTTAACTCAGTCCAATCAACACCCTTAAAAAATGGGTGGCTCTTAATTTCAGTAGCATTTTTATTATTTCCCCCTATAAAAAATGTTTTAAATATAATTATTTATGCTGTATTTATTTTTAAAAAAATATCTAGAAACTTACCTAAACGCTTTTTTGGATCTTTATGCAACATTTTCAATATGAAATCTTTAACTGTTTCACTAAGTGAGGATGGTAACATTGGTTCTGCTTTTTGTATACGACGTGAAATTTCATTCTGTGCATTTTCTTGTTCTGCTGAAACCGTGAAAGGTGAGGAACCTGTAAGTAACTCATATGTGAGAACACCTACTGACCACCAATCAACTGCGAGATCATGCCCATTTGCGCCAGAACGAATTATTTCTAAATAAATAATTAAGAATTTAGAAAAAATATTACGATATTATTAAAAATGTACTATTTTATTATGAATTTACCTGGTGCCATATATTCTAAAGTGCCACAAAAGCTATGTGTCCGATGATCGGAATCCGGTTTAAATATTTTGGATAATCCAAAGTCTGCTATAACTATATGTCCATTATGATCCAATAAAATATTTTCTAACTTAATATCGCGATAAATCACACCTAGCTGATGTAAATGTTCTAGAGCTAACACAACTTCAGCTATATATATTCGAACCGTAGCTTCTGAAAAGTGTTCCGCTTTGAATAAGTGTGTAAAAAGTTCACCACCAGCAATATAATCTACATAAAGAAATGAAAAGAATGTTGTTTTATTTTTTACTAAAAATTTTTTCAGATATACAAACCTAATATTATGTAAAGCTTTGAGTCTGTTTGAAAAGCGTAGTGCATGCCAACTAGGAACGGACTTTGTTGTATAGCTTCGAGAACCTAAAACGAAAAATAAGGTTTTAAAATATTTTTTTAAATAAATTTTAAATAAGAACGTTTATACATTACGTTGATTTAATTTTTTGTTTGTAAATATTGAATAAAATTCTTTTTGTTTCATTATAGGAGTATTAAAAAAATGAATTTAGTTTCAGTCAAGCACTTAGTCAGGGAAAGGAGTCTCCTAAGTCTCCCGAAATAAATCAAGGAACCATCTGTAAAGCATTTTTTACATCCCGCTTGATAGTTTCTGATGGTTGCTTTTGTCAACTAACAAAAAGTTATTGAGTACCTAAACAGAATTGTACGGCAGATCCCCATGAATTGAATGTTAAGTGTTCCAAAAGTCACATATTTGTAACGACAGCTTTTGCGAATGGGTTTATTCAAATATTGTTATATGTACGCTGTGATCAGTTTTTCCAAAATTGCTATCAGTGCGAGCAACTTTTGTTGGATTTGGTACATTATGAAATATCTATACAGCTTAGCACTTGTTTCAGACGATCGACATTTTGGTATTTTTTAGTGTTAACCTTACTTTTTAAAATACCCCAGACCGAGAAATCTAAAGGGTTGGCCACTATGTTTATAGAATAAAGCACGAAACGTTGTTTTTCAGCCATTCTTGATTGATGTGTGCTTTGTGCTGAGTCCTGTTGGGTTGTCCAACGCCTGCGACTGAAATAATGCTCATCTGTCCAGGGTAACCCACCACCTTCGGCCAAACGAACCAACACTTTGGCTCCTTCGATTGACTTTTATTTGTGCATCGGTGAATATACACTTTGTTCAACTTTAATGGCTTTAGTCCGAGCTCAAAATATGTTACATTCTTTTTTGCGATATGTTCTGCGTGGATTTATCTCAATTTGCTTCTTCACTTTACGAATCTTTTCTAGCATTGTTACTGTTTTTTTTTGTTTGCCTACTTCCTGTGCGTCGGGCAACGCTACAAGTATCACAGTATCGAGCTGTGGTACGAGATACAAAGGATTTGTTTACATTTAGGTGTTAGAGGGCTCGAACGATAACCACTTGTGTTGTTCCACCTAAATATAAAGCAATCACTTTATCACTTTTGAACAAGACAATGAACTGTCAAATGAATTAATTTTGAGCTTTCTGTCATTATTGATTTGACAGCTAGATCGGCGCGAAGTTTGGACGTACAAATTCTAAAGTCTAAGCTGTTTCGACTATGTTAGTTATTTTTTTAAATCCAATTAGCCGTCATATTAAAAATTTAAATCAATTTAAATCATTGAGTAACTTGTAAAAGTTTAGTTAGGAGGAAGGGGTTAGGTACATTATTATTTCATGTCCTCTGCGATAACGATATAATCAAGGTAACACAACTGGCTACATACTGTACGGTATTGTCAACCCTCTTTGTGCTTTATACCAGCATTATTATATATAAATTTATTAAAATAAAGAAATGTTATAACATAATTTACAATATGGATGGAAGAATGGATGCGCAGTATTTCAATGTTGATCAATGTTACGATATGATTTAATATCGTAAATGACCGCAATACCATACCGTACCGTATCTCTTTATCTTATCCCCCATACACCGCTTATGTACCATACCGCATGGGTTTGTTGGAGCATATCTTAAGACGAATATATTATTTTAAACAGTACGAAGATGAAAGTGATTAAATGCAAGCAAAGTAAGAGAGTCGAATGAAATGTGTTATGTATATTTTAAAAAAATTCAGAAATGTCAGAATTAGTATAATGCAATGTGATTTAAAGTTATTGTAAACAGGCACTCATATTTATTATTGTGGTAAATCTTAAGTGCCATACTCTTTTGGACAAGGTAAATTCTATTAAACCCACACGTATGTACTGTAAAACCAGTGTATGTTGTAAAAATCTTTTTAGTTAGTTACTGGAAATTTGTAGTAACCAATCACAGTTATTCAGTTTGGCTTGACTGTTTAAGTGAAAGTGAAATTTTGCATGACTCTCTTTTTAGCTGTTACCTATTTTTATTTAACTTTTTGATGCATAATATTTTTGAAAGATTATTTATTCCACAATTACTTTCTTTGTATCTTTCTTCGTTGCTAGGCATCAAATTGCTACTTTTACTACTTTAAGCCACAAAATTGTACATAAGAAGATATAAGGTACATATGTACAAAGTAAGCATTATTGTTTGAATACACTTACTATATATAGAAATAATATTATATACAATTTTTACAACAACTGCAAAAGTAACTTGAATGTAATCATAATAAGTGTAGCGATGGATTTGTTATTGGCAACTTTCACATTTTTATTTCTTGAATTTAACAAGATTTATTTTGGTCGGCTTTTACAGCATTGAATTTGTAAAACATTTAGGCAATTATAGTTACAAGGCTAACATTTTTAACATCTTTATTGTAGCCTTTCTAAAAAAAGTAATCATTTGGATAAAACATTATTCAAATTTGTTTTTCGTTTTAAGTTTTAAGAATTACTAGGGTGAGTTACTGCAAAAAAAAATGCTCCACAGATTTTAAGCATTTTTAATAGTAAATAGATTATTATTATAGTATTATTTCCATACTTCATTAGGAACTTTAGGAGTCTACAAAAGTTTTCCACCGGTTTCCATTTTGTGCTATTGCTCTCAACTCGTTAAACGATTTGCTCGTCTTCTGCTGAACTGTTCTTTTCCAGTTCATTGCCCGTCTGCCTCTGCGTCTAGTCCCGTGGGGGATCCAAGTAAGTGCAATATAAGGCTTACGCAGTGTATGTCCATCTTCAATCATATTTTTTCCTCTCATCTCGTTGTTTACGTTAATTTGGTGCGTTATTCTCCATAACTCTTCATGTGAAATCGTTCTAGGCTACTATATACCTAATATGATGCACAGGCATCGATTGATAATGGATTTCTATTTTATATATATAAAATATTCTATTTTTTCTATTTTTTTTTTTACTGTTCATAAATTATTTATAATCCACAGTATGTGTATCAGATAGATATTGCTCCCTATAGTTTCAATTGGTACCGGCAGAGTTCCTTGGTATTGGTCGTTTATCGGCACATTATACCGATACATTTGTTAAAATCAACGGCACGTTTATCCTTCTCAATACTTGAAAAACCTCTGGGCTGTCTACTATGAGATGGATATATTGAGTCAAGTGCACAAAATGCATCTAACTTTATGTGTGTCTGATTCCATAAAACAGTATTCTATAGGAAACTGAGAAAAATTGGTAAACAATTCAAGACAATGATTTGATTATAAAATTGTGAAAATAGAAATGAATGCTATTGTTATTAATTTTTTATGTTATTTATTAATAATGGTTATTTAATCATTTAAACACAAATTCTTGATTTTTGGTGTAAATATGCTTTTAGTATGGAGAGTCGATAGTGTATTACTCGGTTACAACGACCAATATCGTCCATCAGTTCCGTTGAAGTTTTACAGTTAGTAAAGGTGATAGAAATAGATGGGAAATAACACAAATTTTGTGTTGAGATTTAAGAGGGATTGATCGCATTATAAATTGCTTCAACATAACTTAAAAAATCTTATGAAAGCTAGACACAACCTATTATATACTGATCTATGCTGGTCTATTGCACTATAAATTGTGTCACAAAACTTAAAAAATCTTATGGAAGCTAGACACAACCTTTTATGTACTGATCTGTGCTGATCTATTAGAGATATTCTCAATAGGTAAATTGTTACAAAATACTAATTAGACAAAATATTGATTTACAGGACATTACATAAATTTATAGAATCTTTTCTTGCTTCTTACTTTTCTTGTATAACTTGCATATTTGTTGATTCTGAGAAGATATATAACAAAAAACTCTACAAGCCCACATAACAATTCACATAAAATAAATATTCATATGTATAATTTAAAAAAAAAAAACATTATTAAGAAAATAGTAAAGATTGTGATATTGCGAAATAATACAGTATAGCAAAGAGCCTTTTGTACAACCCATAAGTGCTGACATTCGTAAATAAATTTTTGTCTGCTAATCAACAGTTATGGTAAATCGTAATAATATTCGGAGAAAATGATTTTTAGTTCCAGTTTTTTATAAATTAAAAATTTATGAATTATTTTTTTTTTTATTTTTGCAAACAATTAATTACACTTTATAGCTATGATGCATCGATAAAGACTATAATAACCATAACTGATTCTGCAAAATCGATTATTTGAACGATAAAAAATACTAATAAATTAATTTTATATAAGATAATAAATAAAAATTATTATTAACTTTTACATATTCGAATAAATTTAATTTAGTTTGCATCATTAAATTATAAATGAAATTTTTAACAAAAAAATAATAAGTAGGTTAATGTGTTAATAATATTTGAATGTTAAAATATAAAATATATACATAAGTATATGTACAAACAGCTTAGCAAAAGAGAAAATTATTTTAATGAACCTATCGCTATAAACAATTTAAACGGCTGATTAGGTGAAATAATAATTTTTATAATAATTAAGAGACCGAAAGACATTGAAAGCAAATCTCTCAGCGGTAGAAGAAGCATGCGCAATGCGCAGGAAAGACTTGACTACAAATTTGTCTACTACATTTGATAATTAATTTTAGATTTGGAAAATGTGTCTTTCAGCAAATGTATCTCTAGACTAGCACAAGTGCTATATATGTGCTATATATGAAAATACATACGAAAAAAAAAGTTTTACACACACAAATCACCTGACCAAAATAAAAAATAAGATAAAAATTCAAGTTAGCGCAATGTTCTTAACACATTTTTGTTTTTTGTTTTTGTTTTTTTGTTTTTTTGTTTTTGGTTTTTGTTTTCTATTCTACTTATTCGGCATTATCAACGCTTCTCTTTGCACATTAGTTTATGGAGAAACCGGTCAGGGCCTAATAAAAGCACGTTATATAAATTTTGGACAGAGCAATCCTCCATTTGCGGCGGTTAGCGAAGTATACGCTGCGATAGAAACACACAGACGAACTGCTTGTCTGGCTGGTCTGGTGTTTCTGTTCTTTACTGTCAACACTAGAATTTTCTGCTTCTGTTCTGATATTCTCTCATGCTATAAAAAACTTGCTTGTTCTCTTGAAACCTTAATGCGGTGCGGCGCGGTGTTCATCATTGAACAGAGTGTGCATGTTGCTTTGTGCCGGTGTTGCAACTTGAAATGTAGGTCAAACTCATGTTATAACTATTACAAAAAGTAAATATATATGAATAAATAAAACACAATATAAAACAATAAAAGAGATTTTCCTACAGTGAAAACTTTAATATGATGACAAGATCTATTTAAGATTTACTTTCATAGTCATGAGCTTTTTAAATTTTTTAAAATGATGAGCTCTGGTTTTAAAGCAATAACTAAGATTTTCTTACAGTGAAAACTTTAATATGATGACAAGATCTATTTAAGATTTACTTTCATAGGCATGAGCTTATTAAATTTTTTAAAATGATGAGCTCTGGTTTTAAAGTAATAGCTTTGCAGCTATATGATAATGGTTTCACTAATTTAAAATCTAATTTCTTTTAAATTAATTATAATAAAATTCTTTATAATAGAAAGGTAAAGAATTACAAAAGCAAAATTATATTATTTCCATTTAATTGAATTCTGAACTTTCTGAACTTGGCATGGTACAATTTCAACCTTTGGTACTGGCAGTCGCAAAATATTATTGACAAATAATAGGTCTGTTTCGCGAGCTACTCGAACTAACTTCGAGTATACACAAGTGCATTCCACTAGCAAATTTTCGAGTAAATGAAAGCATCTGAGAGAGAGCGTAACATCCCTGTTGGAATTTGAAATTGCTACACAGACTTTACTCGAACATTGTATTACAAGTAAAATTTGTATTGATGTGTGAATCAGCTGTTTTGGTTTGAATTTAAACTGTTATAAACAAATAGTGAAATGAATAAAGACATAATAAATGTTTTGTTAAGTAATTTAAGTAACATCACACAATCAGAATATAATGTGATTAATATACTTCGAGATATTCGAGATTATTTCAAGATCTACAAATTTAATGTAAAATGCAAGTTGTGGAACATTCTTCTACAAATTCCTTTCTCCTTCTCTGAAAAGAAGAGATTTTTCTAAATATTTTCTAAAATCACCCTATAATCATCTTTGCAAACTTTTTCTTCTACTCATATGGGTCTATGACAATAACTAGATATAATATTAAAATTTAACTAAAGCGCAATCTGCATTTTCAGTGCTTACAAGTCACTACAAGCATATTGCTCAAAATGTTTTAAAGGCACCGATATCAATATCTTTCCAAAAAAATAATAACACTAATCGGTACCAGTAAGTGGACTAGCGGTCGTAACGCCCTTATTTAGTGCGTTTCCTAATTGAAATCGATTCCATTTTACAAATTATTATATATATAATTTAATATATTTGAAAAACATTAGCTAGGATTTAAATTATAGTAGTTATAGTTATTAAATCATTAGCTAAGAGTAACTAATAAATTGTTAATTGTTAGGAGCTCAAAATCTGCCGAAAAGATAGTCCCTAAGAAAAGTTACTTGCATTTTATATGTAAACAGTATAAGATGAAAAAAGTGATTAATTAAAAATCGTTTTGGTCAACATTCCATTCTTTTTTAAATAAAATAAAGTTGTACTATAACAAAAAATTTTTATTATTTATATCATTCCCATTGTAACATTGTATTGTATATATGTACTAGAGATGGGCGCGTGAATATTTTTTGACTTAAGCTTTAAGTCATTTATTTAATTTTTTAATTCACTATTTGTTATAGTATGCTTTAGGAAACACTATGTGAAGTCGTCGACAATGAACTAAACAGTTCTATCTATTTAAAATAATAATTGAATGCTTATGGCACACTAATTATGCAAACCATTTGAGAATTATAACTTCGCTCATTTTTCATTTTTCTCATTTTTCTTAACACACAGATTTTCTAGATAGTTCAAAATTATTTTGACTATTTTAATATTCTTTATATGAACTAATCTAACTGTTGGATATATGGAGAATTTAAAAAATTCAAAATATTTAAAAATGAACAGCACTAATATAAGATTAACGTCTTATACATCCATTTATTTGGAATTTATATATGTATACAGCTTTTATCTAATGGAATCTCACTGTTCTAAAACATAAAAGCAGATTTTAAAAGCTATATTGAAGTAATTACTATAAAATAATATTGCTAAGGTTGATATATTCGTATCAGTATATGATATATGATGACTAAAGTCATCAAAGTCTCTATAATGACTTTAATAGTATAATAAGTATTTTATAAAATATCTTATGTGATTTTTTCGAAATTATATTAAAATTTTACAAATTTTGTAATGTAGTAAAAACCATGTCTTGATATCTTTACAGTTGCCAACTGCCAAAAAAAATTAAAAGCTAGTTATATAAAAAAAAAGAAAGAGAAAAGGCACTTGATACCGTCTCTTCAACCCACAAAGAAATGTGTAGTTTCGTATCACTTTTAATTAGTGGAACTTTATTTAAATTTTTATTTCTGGTATACTTATAAGTATAGAAACACATCCAGAATATAAAGAAAATAATAAGGGCGTTTACTTTAGTATTTACAAAAGTATATGGACAACCTCATTAAATTTTTTGGAAGACCCAAAAATGCTTACTACTCGAACATACTCGTACATATTTTCATTTCTTTTCGTGATTTTCTGGCACCTGACTGGCAACTTTTTTAAGCCAAATTAACAGCAAATGAAAAGCAAAGAGCACCACTTGTGTAAACGTAAGTTTATCTGTACATAAGTATCTACAATTATAGTGTACCGGTAAAATATAACGGGATTGAAAATAACTCAACCGGAATTTAAAGGCACAAATAGCATTAAAAGAAAAGAGCAAAAAATTGTAAAAAAAAAAAAAAAAATATAACAAGTAAGAAAATGATAAAACCAAAACAAAGGAATGAATCGAGGAAAACAAAAAGAAATTTGTTAATAAAAGAAAAACGTTAACAAACAAAACTAAAGAAGAAATCATAAAATTACCCAATCGAGAGATGATATTACAACAACAAAAACATCAACAATTCCACGAACTCGTTACTAAGACTAAATTGGTTACTTCAGTACGAAATCAAAGTTGGCCAAGTCGAGTTGAGTTGAACATAGACGTCGTACGTGCATTTTTCAATATTTTCTTGAAGTATCTTTAACTCTCATATTTGGAACATTGAAAGAGATATGAGGTTTACTCTTGAAGGTTACATAGCAAAGTTTCAAAATAAGTTGAACAAGCTTGAAATCGTGGCTAAAAGCACGTTTAAAAGAAGATCGCTTAACCAATTCGAAATTTAATACATATAGTTGATGGATTGGTAGATAGATTTAACTCACAATTAAATAAAGATAATGTTATTCGAGTAACAAAACACAAATGTATATATAATCTTTCTACTTACAAATTTTCATATATATTTCAAAAACAAAAACAAAACAAAACTATTTTTTTTTTTAATAATAAAAGATAAAGTATGCCACTACTCATATAAGAATAAATCACGTATTCTATTTTAACAAGTAATTAGTAACTTAATTAATTTTATAAAGGACAATACACTCACTTGTCGTTCAGTTGTTGTATGCTCTGCAGTTTTCTTCTTCTGTGACACGGTATCCTTTCTCAGTACTTTCATTGCATACAATTGTCTGTCATCATGTCCTCCCACTTTACGCACCAGATAAACTTGCCCATATGCTGAAAAAAATTATATTATTAGTTATGCAGAATTTAAATAATTTATTTTTTAATTAAAATTATGTTATTATTAATAAAGAATTATTAATTTCTTAGTAGTCATATACCCTGTTTCCACTGCTTACTTAGTAAGTTACTTAAGTAACTTAAGCATACTTTTAGTATGTTCCCACTGCTTACTTAAGTAAATTACTTGAGTAACTGAAAGATTGTGTCGTTTACATTAGAATAAGTTACTTATTGCATGGAAAATAACTTGTATGTGTCAGAAAGTTTTTTGAAAGTTCTAATAGAGTTTCTTTTTATTTAAATAAATTTCACTCAATAAAATATCAGATAAAAAAACTAAATATATAATTGACATTTTTAATCATTTATATATATAAATATTATAAACCTATTACGTATTGTTTGTTTACATTTTACATATAAAACATATGTTTCAATATTGGGATATTTATTTTTAAAATTTGCTTTCGCAAATATAAATATCATTAAATGTTGAGTTCATTAAGAAGCAAATTTATTATTTCTAATTTAATTTTAATAAATACATTTCGTTATACTAAATGTGACTTCAATCATTGTTTTAGTTCGGTAATTTAGTTTAGACCGTTTGCGAGTGAGTTCGAGTCAAATGATGGTAAATTAAGGGAAATAGTAAATTATGTCGGTATGGCAGCGAATTTTTTATTTATCAGAATTTCGAGTAGTGTAAATTAAATAAAAATTAGGTAAATTAGGTGTTACCATTGTAAAAATTTTATGATGTTTAATAAATATATAAATAAACTTGAAAATTTTTAACCAAAAATAATAAATAAAAGCAATTTATAAATAAATAAATTTTTACATAAGTGCAGGGCTAAAAAATACCTAGGAAATTTCTATTTACTTTACTTCAATTTACTCGAACTCGCACACGGTCTTAATATTTGTATTTACAATTAATATTTAAAATATTTATGTTTTTTCATCAAGCTAGCAATATTTATTATATTCAGATATTTACAAAACAAAAGTTATTTGAATAAAAATTCATATTGAATGGTAAAAAATTGGATATTAAAATTTTAATTTTAAAAAAATGTGAATTATAAAAATTAAAAAATTATATTTTAAACTAACTGATATAAAAAATAATTATTAATAATTGATGAAGTGATTTTAAAATTTGTCAGGTTGAAATGGTACAACCTATTATAGTTTCTACTTTTTAATTTATTTTTCTATTAATTTTTTTGTAGAAAATGTAATAATAGCGATTTTAATTTCATTTTCGAAATAATAGCGTTAATTAATTAATAATAGCGTTATATTTTCCATATAAATGTATAAATTTATAATAATAAAATATACTTACCACCAGTCCCAAGTACTCTCAATATTTGGAAATGATCCAAATTGACTTTATCTTCCTCATTTGCTCGACCTGGAAAAAATAAAAATATAACATTTTAATAAAGATATTTTAGTATAAAAAAATAACGAGAAATGATAGTCATATTTTATAAATATTGGTTGCAAGACAATTGCATTACTGAACTTTACAAATACAAGATATTTGATGTAATAACCTTGTGCTCTTATCAAGGCTTATATGTAAAACCTACAAATTTACATATTTTAGACTCATATTTTATTTAATTAACGAGAGTTTAACAACAATAAATATATATTTTCTATAGCAATGGGTCTTTTACTCAGCCAGCCAGCCGACACACCACTTTATTTATAGGTCTATTATACATTTTTTTTGTTTCCCCCAAATCTTCGTTAGAAAGTTTATATCTAAATAAAAAACGTAAGAGACTTAAGAGTAGCAAGTCTATATGTTCTATAGTGAATATAGAAGGTTCTTATTACTTCAAACAATCCAAGATTGTCATATCCTGGTTTTTAGTAATACCAACCGAGGACGTGAATAAGACATTCACAATGACTAAGTATTTTTGGTAGATTGTAATATTGTATTTTTAAATAAGTTTTGAATTTTTATTAAATTAGGAATATAAGACACTGTAGGTATTTATAAAATTGTTACTAAACATAGAATAATATAGTACCGATTAAAATATTTCCACCGTATCTGTGGATTAGAAAACGCGGTTTTAGTTATTTGCGCTTAAGTACGAATAACATCGGAATATGAGGTTGAAAATTTTACTACATAACATTTTAACTTTTTTACTAGAAGCAGACGTAGATCAGGACCCTAGTAGTGTTTAGATTTTGCTATATACAGGTTTGCTTTTGTTACTTAGTAGTTTTGTGCGAGTTATAATTGACACTTTCAGAGATTTCTTTTTGATAATCCCCAACTTTTGGGGATCTTGAATTTTTTTAATTATATTTTTCATTTATATAAATACATTAAGTTCTTGTTTATTCATTTACAAATTTTGCTTTACATATATTAATATGTGTCTCAAAACTTAACATTCGCTGTTATCAGCGGAAAAAGCTGGTACTAAATTTCATGGATACAGGGAAATACTGTATTATTAATTGTGTTTAATCGTATGAAACCTATGTGCAGTTTTAATTTAGACATGTTTGTTTAAAATATAAATATATAACAATTTTATATTTCTTTTGGATTCTAATTAATTGTAATATTGAAGCATTCTATTTATTTTGAGACCCACTATTTACAGCTGAGGCTGTAAAAGCTCTCAGCTGAAATTTGATTGATAATGTGTTAAATATATATTATGCCAAAACTAATAATTTTTGATTAAATAGATAATTAGATAAGAATAAGTAAAGATTTTGTTTAGGGAGTTTGGAAGGGGGTTACTATTCTTTATATTCTATTAAGAGAAGTCATATACTCTTTAGTTTTATTTAAATTTAATTATTTACCCATATAATTTTTTAACTTTAAATTTATTATATATTTATTTATTTTACTATTTATAATTTTATCTTCTTACCACAATTTTCATTTTATTTTGTGTATTCAAAACATTTTACTTTGATAAGAACTAAAATAGAAATAACACGTGTACGGAAAAAATATCTTATGAGCATTTTAAAAATAAAAATAAATAAATAAATTTTTTCTAATGTTCTCAAATAACGTTTGGTAACAAAAAATGGGTGTATTTTAGTATAATTTTATTAGAAATTTCAAGTATACTAGAAGTTCATAATAAAAACTGATTATTTGACAACAAAAAAACCTAACAATCTATTAATTGTTATAATATTTTTCTATTTTTATCTGATTTCATTACACAATACTCGTGCAAATGGATTTTGTTTAAAATATCGCACACCCTGTAAATGTCTATTATTTTTTTTAGAGCGCATGTTGACCATTGCAATGCTTTCCTTGGTGCATGTGTCTATAAAAAATTAAAAATAGCACATTAATGCGTTCATCGAATGGGAAAAGTAAACTAAAAAATTGATTTAAGTTTATTTTAATCTGTAAATGTGCGCATTTGAAAGAACAATGAAAGCACATAAAAAAACGCGTGCTTTCCTTTATAAATAAAATTTTAAAGTATGATAAATTCTGGCGAAGAAACCGATACCGATACTCATATGAGTACTACCACATATATCAATTACATGAATTTACAGTTTATATTGTGAATCAATAATGTATTAGGAAGCTTTTACTCGTATGCTTTATCAATACTGAGAGCTTTACAAGGTGAACCTTGTTATCAGTGAGAAGATTTCGGTTCCATACCACGTGCTTACGCATTTCCAATAGCGAACTACAAACTCTCAAGGACATTGTCAACCAATGCCATTCAACTTGAACGATTGCTGAACTGGAAACGTCTGCATAGTTAATAGTTTAACACTATGTATTATCTTTATACGGTCTTCATATGTCAAATTTTAACAATTTAATATAAGGAAGAAACCACAACATTAAGTATTGTACAGAACAGAAAATTTCGACGATACTGTCTCGTGAAAACTTTAATTATATTTGTGGTTTCGTTACGTCGCTATAAAATAATAGAAATTGCAAAATGAAGTGTTATGTACATATATAATATATTTATATATAATACATTTTGTTTAGAAACTCAAGCAAAGAATTTTAAATTGAAATTACGAAATAGAGTTTCCTTTTAGTTAACCTTTTAGATACCTACTATATCGCAGAGTGCTTATTTCTTCAACCTTACCTGAAGAATTCTTTTTACGGCAATTTTTTAATTACGGTAAAATTAGTTTTACACCTAATCAACGTAATTACAATTTTTTTTTTACATTATTATTATAATATTCGTCATAACATATCTCTGTATGTTCTAATAACAGATCTCGAAAATAGGTAAGGAGTTTTAATGAAAGTAAAACGACATAGAATAGTTATATGAATGATAATCGACTGACCTTGTGTGAAATTTCTAAATTTCAGAATTTTTTACCTGTGCAAGTATTCTAAATTTAGAGAAAGGAAGTAGAAGTGACAAAAAGTATCTGTAAGATAAATGCCATTTTTACTTAATTCAATATAAAACATCTCTATACCATAAATGAGATTTCAATTTTAAAGGAACATATTTTACAGAAGTTTGTTACCATAATTTTGACTATAAATGAGATTTATAAGTATATTTATATTGGTACATGTCACCAAAGATTTTAGTGACTTATGTCCAATTAATGAACACTTGAGAAGTTGCAAGAGATCTAAGATAAATTGCTAATGTATGATATGTTACATATATTTATGTTCTTTATAAAACCTCCATTTATAAACAAGGTCAGAGAAACACATCAGATCATTTTATTAAAAGGAATCTATTTTTTTTTAAATACGTTAATTATTTAATTCTATTTAATGTCGGCTGACAAAATATGTGTTAAAGTCGTATATTTTTTTAAACATTTTATTTTTCTAAATGTAATTCTTATAGAAGTTTAAAATATATACTTCAACTGAATTTAATAAAATATATTTTACTTAATTTAAAAAATTAGTTTTACTTAATCTAATAAATCATTAACACAATTAACTATCAGTAGCGACAAATCAACTTAGATTAGATATATATTATACACAGATAATCTACAGATAATTCTTCGGAATAAAACAGAGAGAAAACATATGTCAACTAAAAGTTTTTTCTAAATGAAAACTTAATGAAATACGAAACATATGGTCAGTATTAAATTTCACGTTTGCCCAAGGTGCCAAAATATACTTGACACCAAGTTGAAATATAATATATCTATTAAAATTTCAACGGTATACTGTCTAATTGGCAGATACACTATCAGACTAATTACCAAATACTTGGAAATATTCAAACAGTTGTGGTTTACAAAATAGTGGCTTAACCCATATTCTCCACCAAAACATCTATTTCTGAAGCAGAGATACATATCTTAAAAAGATTTAATAATAGTATAGGTGGGTTAGAGGGGGGGGGTTGTGAGGCATACACTAGGATCATATGACAGAAAAAAGGATCTCATTGGTCTAAGTGAAATAGATTTGCCTTTAACCTAACATAATTTTCTGGTTTTATACATATGAAATAAAATTATGTTATTCATTGTTTATTATATAAACAATATACAATATATTATATTCTTTATGATATTATATAATAATAAATATTGTTAATAATGTTATTATACTATTTTTATTTTAGAGGGATTTAGAGGGACAAACACAAAAATTTATTTTAATTTTATTGAAGTTTAGCTGACTATACAACGCTGTTTCGAGTATTGCCAAGTACTCTTTATCACTGGTCTTTAGAATAATAAAATTTTTATTAATTTAGTTTATAGTCCGTATATAATTTGTTTGGACTGCAAGTGCTAGGCTTAGAACTCGTGCCTGTCAAATTAGAAGCGATGAAGGCTGCACAAACTTTCAATGCTCAAGTTCCAGCTTTTTTATTGTCACTTATTTTTATTTAATTAGTGACACCATTTTAATAAAGCTTCTTTGTCACCATACAAAGAAAGCGTATCTTTACAGCAACACGAGTACTTTAATCAAAATATTTTTATTTTAGTTATAAAATAATGTGTGGATTTTAATCTTCTTTTAGAATCATAGTAAAACAATGGTAACCTTTTAAAGTAAATATCCAAGACGTGTCTGAATCTGTATACCGGTTAGACTTAATTTTCTGATTCTCAAGACATCGCATCTTATTTCATCATACTATCTTATTCCACCAATCTACTTTAATGTACCATATTATATCATTCAACCATCACATCTGATTCAATATTTCTATTTTATACCACCATACCAATTTTCTCTAACACCGGTTAGGTTTTAATTTCTAATTCTCAAGTTATAACTTATCTCATCTTATTTCACCATACTATCTTATTCCATCAGCCTACCTTATTTTGCCATCTCATATTACTCAACCATCGCATCTCATTCGATCTTCCTATTTTATACCACCATATCAAATCCCTTATTTTATTCATATCTCTCATCATTTTGACAGTCCCATTCTAACAGGACAAGCTTTGTAGTTGCGTACTGTACCCTACTCAAGACTTCAATAATTTTCCAAACGTTTTTTATTGAGGACAACCATCAGAAAAAGAAAGTTTTAATTGGGTGATAAACATTTCAGGACTAATATAGTCAAATACATAGATATTACTATTGATTATAAGAAGATGATCAAATATAATATTAATAGTATTTAATAATTGATTTATTTAAAAAAATTAAAACTCTCGACACGTTTCCAAGACTATAAATTTTTGAAGTCCGTAATAGAGATATGAAACCAATAATCGAGTATGAGAATATTTAAAAAACCAAATATCCATATACTTAAATACATGTAGAATTAATGTAAATTTCTTGTTAGAAGCAAATAAACAAAAAATGCAGACGCCAGGATTAGGGGAATGACCTCATTGGCTGTGATGAACTGAGTGTATTAAATGTCAAGAAAACTGAGTCATTTTTAAGCAGAAATAAACAGCAATAGACCACCACCTGCTATGGATATCAAATATTTAAGAAACAAAATAAAGCAAAAATGTTTACAAACAATCTATGCTAAGGTAGAAGAATATTTTGCAAACTAAAAGAGATTTTCTTGGATCCTTGAAGCAATGTTTAATGTTTGTACTGTAGAAGCTATTAAAAAAATCCAATAAAAAGAAGTGCACATTAAAAAACTGAAGAAGTACAAGACACAAAATAAATATATGGCACTGGGTAAAAGTTTTAAATGAAGTATATTAACAGAAACATCAACATGTGTACACAAAAAAAAGTATAAGAAAGCAGCTCAAAAAAAGACAATCTGTAAGCGCTATAAAGTTTAATGAACAGTTGCAAATCTGATGAAGCTGTTAAACAAGTGGGCACACTATAGTTGAATGACCATATGTCATCAACAATTTTTGCGTAATCTTAATGTTATCCGTGAGCTGCTTAAAAAACGGAGATTTTTTTAAATCTCCTTCCTAATATATGACATCAGCATGTGCATGTGACAGTATCTGAAACCTAGTATCTTTGCTGCATTTTTGATAACAGTTATAGACTTAGTAATTATATACCATACTTATTAAGTTAATTAAACTTTGTAATTAATTGTGAAAGTATTTTAAAAATATATATCGTAAACACCTTTTATAAGGTACATACTATACAATAAATGTAAATGTAGTGCTTAAAACTATATATACTATCTTTTGACATACAAATATTTATACGTCTTTATAATAATCTTACGGAAAGATTTTTTCGTAACAGAAACTTTTTTCTGTCTCTGAAAAAGAAGATGAAGTTATCAATAATGTTTTGGAAGAACGAAAGGCACTAAAAATCAAAAAGAAGCCAGTCTGTTTAGTGTCTTATAGTCTCAGACAACATATTTAATGAATCGAATTTACATACGTCTAACATAATAGGCGATGAAATGTAGATCATATAAAATAATTTTGCATAAGAATAGTTTTAAGTATTAACAAAAAAAGTGAAAAAAAACCGGAATTAAGAACAATGTTAAGTATAAAAGGTACCTATGCTAAGTTTTCAAAGATAAACTGAGTGGTTTACTTAAAGTCTTTGTTCTCTAAAACAACAAATAAATAAAAAAAAAATAGTTTAAGCAATATGAATGTTGAAAAAAAAACTAACAACAGAAATTCATCTTTTATTGAACTGCAGTAGAACCAAGATATAGATGGTAGAATCGAAGATAGAGTAAGCAAAACTCGTAAGTACTGACACGGCACTAGACAGGCAATGAGCAGCAATGTTAAAAATATAGGTATCTCTTTCAACAAAAATTGTAGGATATGCAGAGAAGAAGAGGAAGAAATGAGTTAAACTTTTATTTTTTTGCACGTAATAAAAAAGCCTAGCAAAATTAAGATGTGGCAGTATTGAACACCAAAAAGTAAGAAGCCCAGGAGGCACCCTAAACTTAGGTATTCGAAACATAATGTCCCTTATCAACCGCGCAGGTGGTTGATTTTCGAAATTGGGTTTGTTTTAAAAACCTATGCGTTTCTTGGACAGAACAGATAGCCCACCAATCGAATGATAACGGAGATAACATTGAACTGTAAAAGTTTGAAAATATATAAAAAAAACATATATTATTATAAAACGCAAATAGTACGCAATTTAAATGAAGCGTATATAGTAAAGCCCGTCCCTTATAACACGGTTGATGCGTTCCGTGTTGTCAATTAAATAACACAAATACAAGAGCCGTTCACAGCCCAAAGCAATTTAATTATTATATTCAAAATAACATTATTTTTAAAATAGGCTTGAAACACTACCGATCTGCAAGCCTCTTTAAGTGTTTTATACGAATACGATCAAAATTTTGTCTTGTCATGCGACATCCGTTTTATATGAACCGTGTTAAAAAGAGGCTAAAGAGAGAGTGTATTCGTACTTGTACATATAAAAAATTAATTGCGAAGATACTTTATAAAAGTCTTAAAACCCAGAATATGATAATATAGCTTATACTATTAAAGGAAAAACGCATCTGGCAGAATAACTACAAAATCAGTTAAAAGCAAAAAATAAAAATAAAGCGAGTAAATCTTTTCAGAAAACCGATTAGAGACATACTTTTCTATACCTATTTTTTTTTTTTTTTATTTAAAAATGCATTAAAAAACCCTCTTTTGTTACATCATCTTAGAACTAACTCAAAAACTAACAAAAAAAAAAGAGATAAATAATATATACACAATAAATAACAATTCACAAATTATAAAAAAAAGATTATAAAGCAAAACAAAAAACAAAAAAAATTAAAATAATAATAAAAAAAAAAAATCAAATAAAAATAAAAAATTTAGGATTAAAAATTTAGAACAGATAATTAAATATCGCAAACAGATAGGATATCAAAAAAAATTTTTCAGAAATGTAATATGTTATATTACATATATATTAATTTTGTAATATATTACAAATATATTAATAAATTTAAAGTATTGTCTTAGTAATTAAATAAACAAGAATATTTTATAATTAAGATTATAATCAAACATAAATAAAGCAATTATAAAGTAATTAAAATTATAATTAATAAAAAAAATTAATAAAAAAAGTACATTTAAAACTTTATGTAAGTTAATGAATGAGAAAATCAATTTTGAAACAGAATGTTGAACTTAAGTAAGAAAAAAATATATTATCGAAACGTTTATTGAACTCTTAACACGCAAAAATTGTTGTATTTAAGTAAAAAAAAAAAAAATACTCATCTGTCGTGTATTTATTTATTGATCCATCAACAAAAAATATATATAAAATAAATTACGATGAACTGTTAAAGAAACCCACTCAAGCAAACTTAGTTAATCATATGAACGCCAACACGTTTTTGGGTGGAAAAAGAGCTCAGGCCTAATAGCGAGTCATCAAATATATTTTACACAGGCTTTGTACGTTTAAAGGGACCAAAAAGGATACAAATGAAAATAAAATTGAGATTACGGTCGAGAGTCTAGACGAAATTTTTTTAATTTTGTCATCGCAAAAGAAAATATTCTGTGAACTCTAAAAGCATTTAAATTTGACCTTTGATGGCATTTTGAGATTTTCGGATTTATTCGGGACGCATGAAATTATTAATAGGGAGATTTTTTTGAATCGTAGTGAATTGCAACAACAAAATTTTATTATTTTTAATTAATTCAAACATTAAATTTAATGTTAAATTATTAATAAAAAAATGTAAGCTACAAAAAATTAATTAATAAACAATTACGTATATATATTAATATGTATTATATATATACAAATATAATCTTAGTATATATTTAGTATTTTGTCAAAATCCTCGTGCTTTATCTAAATTTAAATAATTTCTTATGCACTATAAAAAGCACGAGTATAAAACGCTTATAATTTTTTGTATCTTTCTGTATGTGAATTACATATATACAATATATGTATGTACGTTTGTTAAATATGTGATAGTATATGCACTAGCACGCACGAATTTAAAATTAAATAATTATATATTTATACAAAAACAAATATCTATAAAGAAAACTAGTTATAGAAAATGTAATGACCATCAAAATTTTTTTATAAAAAATTTGCGTCTCTCAGCTTTTATAAAAATTTTTCATATGAAAGCATTTATTATTTACGACATATAAAATCTCCTTGAAGACTTTAAAACGCAAATTTTAAAAATTATTTAAACAATAACTTTTTTTAATTTAATAATAAAGATTTTTTTATAAGTTATTTACAAAACTAAACTCCAAAAAAACAAATTAAATTTTTAAATTAAAATTATGATAATATAATATAATGCTGAATAATATTGAGGAAAGTGCCTTTCCTCAGAAGGATAAAACTGACGTTGCTTAAGATTTTCCTAGAGCGAGAAGACTTCTAAAGACTGTCTCAGAGTCTTCTTCTGCCAATGATGACTAAGCTCTTATTTAATTTCTGACTATAAAGTACTTCAATGTAGAATTTGTAAACTTAAGTTAGTCTGAACCCGTAAAGTCTCATATAATTGGAAAATATAAATAATAAGTATTTTAGGTTAAATATTGCATTCAGTTTGACTACCTATCTAAGGCCATACGGTTCATTGTGATACAACCACTTAACACGGCACCTTTAATGAATGCAAGTTAATGAAAGGAAATATTTCGAGGCCCTACGAAGCATTGTTAAAACCTTATTAGGGTTGTTTTTTATATTAACTGTCGAATCTTCTGTAGAAATGGTAAAGACATATCTCTTTAGATAATAAATATATTTTCTCAAACCCAAAGAAGTCTGTATCAAAAGATATTGTTGGCTTTAATTAAAAATTTTCATATGTTAGAATAGGAAACTTTATCCAGGGCTTGTATAGATTATACAGCAACACTGTCCCTGCTACTAATATAATACCTAACTCCTAGTAACTAGTATATTTTATTTTATTGTATGATATAAGCAATTTTTTATTGTGTTTTATAGATTTCCACAATGTTTTCAGTGTTTAAGTTTAAACATTGTTAAATTAAAATCCAAATTTGGTAAGAACTTATTAAAAACTAAACTACCAATCTGACAAAAACCATTATCTATCTTTATGCTTAACAATTTTATCCAAATTTCGTCTCATCTCTTTAGTCGTTTATAAACGAAATTTCAAAATATTGATGAATCAATTTCTTCATGAAAACAAATACATCCATTCATAAACACAGGAAATATATTTTAAAGCCAACTGACTAATTTCCCCAAAAATGGAAAAATAGTTGGATTTGGTGCAATTAATATTTTGACTCATTGACAATAAATGTATATTCTCTTCAACTTTTAAGATCAGAATAAAGTAAAGTATAAAAAAATAAAGAAGCATAATGTTGTGTTATATTTCTATCAATATACAGTATATTTTATTATTAATATTATAATTATATTATTTCACTGGTAGAAATGTTTAAAGCAAATTTATCTTAAATTTTATTTTGTATAAAATAACACTTTTATTTATTTGTAACTTGAAGTATTGACAACAAATTGCCATCGAATATCAAGGCTTTTAATGTATGTGTAACCTCCTTTAGGTATAAATTAAATTGCAGTTTTATAAAGTTTCCCTACTATTTCATAGTATTTGACCTTTTTTGAGATTCAAAATTGAAAACTTTTATTGAAAATTTATAAATTGCTTTCTTCAGTTCTGTCAGTGATCATAATACTAACCGCTATCAAAAATGTTTATTGTATACTAATTATAATATTGAATTGGAATTGGCGTCTTCATTCTAAGTCAAGCAACACCACTTCTTTGACTTCTTTGAGTACTTTGCTTTGATATAGGACGCCCCAATATATACATGGTTCTCTTTCTCCCCTTCTCTTTCATGCCAACATTTCGCTATCTCTTCCTCTCTATGCATCTCTCTGTTCCTTCATTTCTCTTTATTTTTTTTTGCTCTCGATACGTTCCTCTCTATTATATTTTCTCTACTTGTACCTCCCTATCTGTCGCCCGCCATCTGTTTCTCTCTGCCTCTCTCTATCTGTCTTGATCTCTCTCCATTTTTGTCTACTTATCTTTTACTCTCCCCAATCTACTCTATATTCCCGTTTTCCCTCTCGTTATCGCATTCTCTCGCTAAATTAATTTCCTTCTCTCCCTAACACAATCTCCCTCTATCACATTCTCAGTCTCTATCACATTCTCTCTCTTTATCGCATTCTCTCTCTCTGTCACTTTCCTTTACTGTCTTTCTCTTTCTCCCTTTTTCACTTTATATCTTATTCTACCCATCTAATTATTCTTCTCTCTATTCATCATTTTCACTCTACTTGGCTATCCATTCCTAGCTCTCCATGTTTTGTTTGCTCTCTCTCTCTCTCTCTCTCTATCTATTCCACTCTCTCTCAATCCCTTTATCCCCACATTCTTCTTTCTCTCCCATTCTTATCACTTTTACTCTACTCGGCTATTTCTCTCTCTTCAACTTTTGCTCTCTCTCTCTCTCTGCCCATTCCCCTCTCTATCAACCCCTTTATCCGAACATTCCCATTTCTTTCCCATCCTCATCTCTCTCTCAACACTCTGTCTCACCGCCTCTCTCTCTCTTTCTGTCTTACCCACGCTCTACATATAGATTTTTAGTTAAAGTGAAAATGTATAACAATCATTCCTTCAAATTATTTCTTTATATCAAATCTACTCTTTCCTAACCCCTGACTATGACATCCTTTCATCTCTTTTATCTTGTTCTCCAATATTGCTATTCGTTTACTTTTTTTCATATAAATATATTTTCACATACTATATATAGCATTTTTTTCACAGTACATCATAAATAAGCAGTAGAAAATAGTACGTCACCTGCAATCATTAAATTTTTTCGCTGTCACTTCAAATATAGCTAGCCATGTGATTTTTAATATATAGTATGTTTAACCATTACATTTAATTTTTATTCCAATATATAGATATATGTATATAAGAAATTAATTTAACTTTTAAATTATGTATGTAACTTGTTATTTGAAAAATCTTATCCAAAAGAGTTATGAAAATATTTGCTAATTAAAGCAATTCTGTTTATTATAATTCTGCGCAGTATTCAAATTATATGAAAATAATTTCTGTTCTAAAAACATTGATATTATAAAACAATAATTTATAAACACATATATATGTATAAATAAAAAATTTATCATTCGGCATGAAATTTTTCCACCAAAATGAAGTGTGAACGTGCAGTGCAGGTTGTTGAACTTAACCGAATTCTGAATACTTTTTGAATTCTGAATTTTTTTAGAGTTAAAAAGGAACGAAGCGAAAAAGGTAAAAACAGATGATATCATGAGAGATTCAATGGGTGTTTTGTGTCTTTACAAAACAAAAGTGTGTACTTAAGTAAATAATAAATATATATTATTTTACATATTTACTATCAAGTTATTTGAATAATTTAATTGAAACGATCTATAAATGTAAACAGTCACTAGAACATGAATTTCTTGTTATACTCGTACACATAATGTAACCTTCCATTCCATTCGATTCCATTTGAAATATGTTTTATATTTACTTTAATAGAAATAGGTATGTAAAAACAAGTACATACTCCTTTTCTTAGAAAAGCATTTTAAAAACATTTTAAAAGTAAATATAATTTATTATAACATTTTCAGAACCGAACTGCGTTTCATGGGGCTTACAAATAAAAAAAAACGAATATCCCAGTGAATGTATATTTTAAAATTAAAAATATTACTAATACAAAAACAATATTCAGAGCGAAATTTCAAGATTATTCAGGAACAATATATTAATATATACAAAACACATACCGAAATGCATATATTGTACATTGAATAAAAATAGTAAACGATTGTTGACAACAAAATGCATGTATCTATGTATGCAGATACTTTGAAAAGGTACACAAAACAACAACTGACGTCACTTGAAATAAATTTGCAATTAAACACATGAATACGAAAAATTTAACTGGAAACCGTAATTGTTCAAAATTTGCACATGTCTGTGTTATTATTGTTTGGAAAATGTTGACGCACAAAAACCTTGAACCTAACAATTTGAACTGAACTGTTAAAAAATTTGAAGAAAAATATATGAAACCATACAAAAATGTGAAGACTGAACTCTTCTACTGTTCTTTAAATTCATCTATACGAAACAAGTACACCTTATTATTGTTAACTTTTGGATTTCAATTTTCTTCTTTTGTATTGCAGATAAAACATAACAAACAAGACAAACAAAACAACCAATCAGTGTCTATCAAAATTACCTTCTGCTCAAAAAGTATTCGGATTTTGTTGTTTGTTAATTACTTCTTAAGTAATAGATTTTTTTCAACAAATTTTTTGTTATGTTGATACACCCTTCCTTGACATATAGTACAAATTTGAGCGCCATCTGTCAATTAGTTGGCAGACTACATCATAAAAAAAAATTCTTGATGTACGCGATTTTTTGACCAAACATGGCACCACTGTCAACGCTCAGGCACCATATTCGTCAGATCTGGCGCCGTGCGACTTTTTTTTGTTCCCGAAACTCAAATTGATCCTTCGTGGTAAGCGTTTTGAGTCGATTGAAACGGTAAAAGAGAATTCGCTGAAGAAACTAAAAGCTATACCTTCACGGGCCTACGAAAAGTGTATGGAAGATTGGGTTAAGCGTTGGCATATGTGTATCGCTTCAGAAGGAGCATATTTTAAAGCAGATAAAATAAATTTGGAATAAAATTTTAATTTGTGTGTTTTATTTTGAAAATCCGGGTACTTTTTGAGCAGAAGGTATTATAAAATATAAAACTTAAATGCTTTAAGGAAGATTTGACAATTTATAGAACGTTTAGAATACGTAACACGATTTTTCAAGTTCATTACTCAATTTATATTTATATACTTTCCATGCTCCTGCCTGGAACGACAGATGATATACCTCTAATGTCTAGTAAAGACCTTTTATTTACTGGGCTGTTAGAAATAACGCAAATAAAATTTATCAAATCCCTTAACTTCATCCAGGAAACCAAATAGTTTCAGAAGGATGACGCAAAGAGCCATATTGGAAAAGACGGATATTGTGTGTCTCGCCTCTAACTACACGTTTAAGAACATCACACTGGTAAATGTAAATAACTGTCACCGAGTGTAATGCCTTGTTTTCACTACGTCATTTTAAATGACAATTACAACTGACTGGTGTGTCAAATGCTTTTTCATTACATGACAAGAATACGAACATGACATCTTATGACTACCCGTTTTCATTATACTAACAATATTTGACATTGAAATTGACATAGTGAAAACGAGGCTTAAGTGTTAATGTTTGCAAGAACATATGTATTTTAAACCTAACCTTACTTAGATTTGATTCATTTGACTGTCCTTAACTACCACATAGATCCTTAGAGGTACCTGTTAAGGCAGTGATTCTCAACCGGTACTCCTGTTAAATCAAATTTAACAGGTATGGATATATAGTTTGTAATTTGTACACTGAGTCCACATTTTATAGAAAATAAGCACAAAAAATATGCAAGTAATGATATACCTATTTTATAGCCTATATAATGTACCTATGCACTCACTTATAGAATTTATTATACATTATACCAGATATGCATAAAACATATTAAAATAATCATACAGTTTATTATTCTTAAATTTTGTGATCCCTTCTAAAAATCAAACTATCATATGTTAGTAAGTCTTGGTTAAAAAAAGTGAGGATTCAATATATAATATTGAATATTGCAATAAAAGAATCCGTATATTAGAATTCATTATACATTATACCAGATATGCATAAAGCATATTAAAATAATCATACAGTTTATTATTCTTAAATTTTGTGATCCCTACTAAAAAACAAACTATCATAGTAAGTCTTGGTTAAAAAAAAGTGGGGATTCAATATATAATATTGAATATTGCAATAAAAGAATCCGTATATTCGTTAAATGGTTAAAAGGTTAGTGTGCTTGATGCTAAAAGATCTAAACAATAAAAATTAACAGTACATTAATAATGAAACAAGCCAAGATTTGGCTACTGAACGTAAACATCAATCTTAAAATCATATCACATCAACTATAATCTAAGTTTTTATGTTCAATTGGTTTTTGTTTATTTTTTCAATATCTCAATTTGAAGATTTATTTGTTTAGTATTAACATCGAATCCAGTCACCCCTGGTTATTTTATTACAAAATAAAATAACAAATATTTTAATAACAATCGTAAGGAATGTGAGCCTTGTTTTCAGTTTTTTGTGGTACTTTAATGAACAGAATTTTACAAATAAATATTAAATCAAACCATTTATTTTAATGGTAATGTTTTTCTTGATAATTAAATTTCAAAGGTTTTTTTGTTTTTAAATGGTAAATAAGTTTTAATAATATAATCTTATATTTAGTTAAATATGTGTAGTTATATAGACTATAAATTGCTATTACTAATCAAAAATTACACTGCGATTTCGCGTGTATGGAAATTTGAAACTCTTTACCATTAAAGTTATAGCATTGAGTAAAAATATTATAGAGTCACAATGCCATAGAAATTAATTTTTGTTCTAGGTATCTATTAATGGGTACCCAAATCACTCAAATCTCTGCCGACGTCGCTTCAGTCGTTTTTGCTTCATACCAAAGAAGATTTTGCAATATTCTCTGCTTCATAGGTTCAAGAAATTTTTATATTTCTTTTTTGTGTTTTTTTCTCCTTTTGCTCTTTGAGGTGTTGTTATTGCTTTCTTGAATTATAATGTAAGTAGTAAAAAGAATTATTCCCTATTTTATATTCATTCATGCCTACTTGCTTTGTGTTTAAATATGAACATATGGACATTGATATTTTTGTATGTAATTTCGGGGGCAAGAGATATCAAAATTTTATTTGCAGCATTGAAACAATTTTTCATTATGATGGCATTTGAAGAAAGAGTTATAATTGTTTTCGTAATTAATTGTTATTAAGTATGGATTTTCAATTTTATCGCATTTACATAATATTTATATTAAATCTTAGGAAGTAATACAATCATAAGAACACATGTATATAAAATTATTACCAATAATTCGTAAAACATTTTTTAAAAATAGTATGATTTAGCTTTGCCAAATGTATTACAATAAAATTATATAGAAATCGATTTAAGATTAAACCTTCAGTTTATATGGCAGTTTGGATAGTTAACGCTATTTTACATATATATGCACTTAAAAGATACTGAATAAGTATAAACGGAATACCAGTACAAGGGGTACAAGTGTATCGACTATTAGCTTTTGCAAGCGAATAATTGCCGAGAAATGGAGATTTATTTAAATAACTGCATAATCATTGATAGTTACTAGATCGACATACATGAAAGGTTATCGTTAATTAAATAGAAATGACAATTTTCATGTTACTAGTTGCGTACTAATTTCCAGACCACCTTCGAGGTATAATGCATCGCGCGTTTTTTTTTTACATGGTGTCCCCAGGAGGCCTAGTCCATGTTAACGAAGAAATTTTGTTTAAAAAAAATAATATAGAAAAGATTTTTTTTACTATTTCAAAGTTTTTTTTTATTATTTGCTCTCTATTTCGACTATAATTTATAATCGTCCTCAAGAATTTGAAGAACTTTAGTTTTTTATATTAATATATGTACATTAGTATTTTCGACAAAAAGATTTTTTGCATATAAATGATAAAGAAATATATTATCACACATAAATAATTGGAAAATAGAATGGTAAAAAGAAGAAAGAAAACAACCTGCAGAAGATTTTCCGAAAATACTCCTAAACCTGCCTAAAATCCTACCACAACAAGGCCTAAAGACAAAACGACAACAAACAATGTTCAGGAATAGAGGAATACCACCACCAATAAGAGAACACATTTGTTAGTTCTTGCCGTTATTAGATATATATATGATACATTATTTTTTTATTGTTTATATGTATAAATTGCTTTGTTTAAAATATTAATGTATATTAACAGAAAAAATTATAAATTGATCAATATTCCGTGAATAACCATAAAAAATAGCGAAAGTTTCTACGTAATAAATATTAATATTTACATTTTTATACATATTTATTAACACATGTTTATTAATAACTATCTTAAAATTAATTCACTTAAACTATGTATTTTGAACAAAATAAATAAATAAAGTAAGTAGTTATGGTAATAAATAAATTATAAATAGATGTTATTAAGCCTGTATTAGGGCAAATTTGTAATATAAGGTCATATAACAATTTATGCCGTAGTCGATTTCACTTTCTCTACCATCCAAAGGAATTGCTTACGAATATAAGCAGAATAAAGTCCAGCAATTCAATTCGATGCAGTCTGCAGACCCCAATAAACCAACTCGGTAAATTAATGTAAAGTAAACTAAAATTTCCTAAGGTTTTTTGCACTGCACTTATGTTAAAAGCTTTCAAATTTAATTATTTTTTTATTATACATCTTATAAAATGTTCCCAATGGTAATACCTAATTTACCTAATTTACCCTACTCGAAATTCTGGTAAATACCAACATTCGCTGCCATACGGACATAATTTATCATTTTCCTCAATTTACCATCAATTACTTGAACTCGCACACGGTCAATTACATACAATTATCTTATTTTAGCTAATACTAATATAACATACATATAACTGTTATTATAACTGATTAAAACAAAAAATTGAAATTGGTTGCATTTGCTTCAAATGTTCCTAAAATAAGATCAAAAAATATTCATATTCTTCCAATGTTTATAAATGTTTATGTTTATAAATATACATTTATACACATACATATATATATGTAGATCAGTAAACTTCCAAACAAGTAGGGATGTTTCTCATATTTGCATTATAATTTATAAAGTGATATTAAATGCATGAAATTTTTACGTGCTGCTTGATACTGCCAAGCATTAATTGCAAAAACAAATAATTACACCAAAAACTAATTTGACTCTTTTCTTCGTAAACAAGCAAATCTGTTTTTTGTTTTCATTTTTGCCCTTCATTCATCAATAGTAAAATTTTGAGAAAGAACAAGCATAAGCGCGACCGATCTAGCAGCAGCGCAGAAAGAAGTAAAATCTTCACTCCGCCCTCCCGTGCCTGTTGCTGAAAATTTAAAAATTGAGTCATTGTGACTCTATAATATTCTTACTCAATGGTTATAGTCAAGCTGGATTTTTTGGATAATTCGGAAACGCAATAGACCTTTTCAACACACCAGCTAAAAATTTAGCAGAAATTGAAATTATAATCAAATTTGTCTAAAAATATATATGCTACTTCTGAGAACTTTATTTCTCATAAAATTAATAAATTATATTAAATTAGATTCGCTGCACATTATTACACTCACATTATCAACTAAAATGTTATAGTTCGCAATTGAAGTAGAGATATGTCTATATCTATGAAAAAATAGGCGTCTTCGTTTCTGATAATTCAAATTATTGTACAGGCTACAAGAACTGAAGATAAAAAAACAATTAATTGCTATTCGGATATTGTGACTTCCTACGATGATGGATAGCAATAAGTGTAGAAAGAGTGAATACATATCTACCCATAATTTCGCAATAAATTATGCTTAAATTTATGTTTTATATAAGATAATTAAAACTATATACGACGTCATACAGCGTGGTGCTCCAGTTAAGGAACACATTAAAAATTATCGTATTTTTACGCGATAAGTAGCTTTGTAACAAACATCTATACGCAGAACTGGGTTGAATCAGAATAGTTTTTTCTGCCCTGGATTAGAGACTAGTAGTTTAGTATAGTTTGAAGGCAGTCGAGTCTACAACCAGAAGCTAATCAAATATCATTTACCACTCTCATTTCATCGTTTGCAAAAACAATTGGATAGCATAGCTTGCAACAACAAGTACATATATATATGTAGTATAATATGATGATATTGACAAGTAAAGTGAAATGAAGTATTAACCCAAGTGATATATACTAAAAACTTGATAATAGAATGATTCATTATCATTATCATTGGAAGTATCATGTAGGTATTTCTCCTTATATTTATTTATTTATTTTTTATTTACTTATTTTTTGTTTATTTTCTGTTGATTTATTTATTTATTATTTCCTGTACTTAATTATTTATTAATTTGTTCAGTTTTTTATTAATTTTTTTTTATTATTTATTTATTTACTTATTTATTTATTTATATTATTTATATTATCGCTATCGTTATTTAAATTATTCATATTATATAATTAATAATAAATATTAATATTATTTTTACTATTTATGATATGTATATTCTACTAGTATTCTTCTTGTATTCTTTTAATTTTCTTCTGGTGCTCTTCTAGTATTTTTTTTAGTATTCTTTTAGTATTATTTTAGTATTCTTTTAGAAAAATACTGTTCTTTTAGAAGAATTTTTCTTTTATTCTTTTAGAACACTAAAATAATAGTATTTTTCTAGTATCAAAAAAAGAAGAGCACAAAATTCTTTTGATTTTATATCAATCAACTATATATATTTATATATAGATACATATATCAGAATATATTCTTCATTGACAAAGTTTTGTGCTCATTTTAACCCATTGATTTAAGTGAGGTCCGAAATATAAAATTCACCTTTTTCATTTTATATTATACAATGTATAATATAATATAATTGATTTCTCAAAATATACTTAAGGAACACTATTCTTCAACGTTGATATACGCAAGAATATAGTAGATACGCATCCTCCCAAAAATATATAATATACCTAATACAATATAATTTATCTTAATCATTATTGTATGGAATCAAATATATCAATCTCTTCATTTTATTTTGGAAGCAAGATTGAACGAAATCTTAGCGTTGGAAGACAGTGAGGTCATAATGCTAAATACCAAACATTAGACATGTATTGACAATATGAGAAAACTATTGGGATGTAGCATCCGACTGAAACAGTGCCAGTAAAAATCAATGAAGAATATGTTCTGATATGTGTAAATATATACCTTTATTTTTAGAATATATATAAGTGTTAAGAGACATCTATCAGGAGTCGAAATGATATATATAAATAAAATAAGATATACAAATATTAAATATAATTTTTTAATTAATCTATTTATTTAATAGATATGGGTACCATAATATGCCAATTAGAATTATGACACTTCATACACCATTAATTAATTTTTAGTGAACTAAAAAACCAAAAATTATTTTCAATCAAAGTTAATTTATTTCTCAATAAAATTGAACTGCCATATTTTACGAATAGAAAAATTTGAAAGTTAACTTCCCAGTTAAAAATCACGAAACTTATATTATTTGATAAAATTTTATTTGAATTTGATTTGAATTCCTTCTTGCTGTCCGCTGGATCAGAGATCACAAGCATTCGCCACATTTAATATTGACTAACCCCTAGATTGGTTAAAAAGAATCAATTACTTTAGCCGTATGCGGTATATACACTGAACTGCTCTACAGAATTTATGCTTACGAATATTGTGTTTCGTATCTGAACAACGCAACATAAAAAGTTCACCCACCGCCACCCAAAAAAACAGAAAGAATAACAATAACAACAACAACAAACGTATAACTAAGTATATATGTCAAGGTTATATGCATGTGCTCTACTTTGAACAACACAAATACCTAAAGTAGCGACATATTCGTAGATACACAAATATAGATATGTACACTAATATTTTATGCACAAAAATATATATAAACTTTAATTGAATAATTATAAAAAAAAAATTTATTATTTTATTATTGAGAAAAACTCAATATTAAAAAAAAAAAAAAAATACACCGAGTATATAAGTGTGAAATGCAGTAAATACCCATTATAAATATTTTATTGTGCAGTTTTATTTTATATATAACTGCCGTATAGCTTTTTTAAGTGCAAATTTTAACAAATAATACAATAAATAATAAATGCGAAGTTGTGATAAAGCTATGATCCAAACAGGGGATTTCTGTAATCGGGGAAAATAATGATTTTATTTTGCTACTATTTAATAAAAACCTCATAACGTCTTTAGCTTTTTGTGAGCAGGAAAAATGTGAGTTTGCTATGTCAGTCTAAATAGAAAAGAGCAGTTTTAAGAAATGTATCTCATAAAAATGAAAAAACCCCACGTTAATGTATTTAAAATATTATTTTATGTATTTACTGCAATCCGGTTTAAATGTTTTGATCAGTCAATGGAATATTGTATCTACTCATACTGGAACATATATATATATATATATATTCATATATACTATAGAGATATTCAAAGTCAATACATTTAACCGACATGTTTTGTGTGGAGCTTTTGACATCAGCGAAAACAAAACAAATACATGAGTAAATAGATTTTTATTAAAAGCTGTCTCCGCTACAAGTACAAATATTATTGAAATTCTTTCAATTACAAAGCCATTTTTGCGAGTTAATAGAGACATATGAAATATATAGAAAAAACAAAATTGTGATTAAGTATACGTCACTAATACGTTTTTATTTTATTATCTGTTCGTTTTTAATCAATAACGTATAGTCGTACTCGTACTCGTACTCGTAGTGCTAGGCAGCATGGTTAAGCAAATAAAAATTTTAAATAAAAACACACTTAAATTATTTAAAATGGAATAATTTTTGCTTTCAGAGAGTTTTCCAAACTATATATAAATAATTAAGAGAATTAATATATTTACAAAAAACAACATATCGGTATTTGTAGGAACTTTCTCTTTATGACTGGAGGCCATTAAAAAAAATTTTTTGGAATAAATTAAACTACTAAGCAAAGCACACAAATTTAAAGACAATTCATATATATGTATATAAATTATTCCGAATTTTTATAATTTTCTTTTATATATTTTTAATAAAATAATTATAACAAAAGAATTTTTACCACTTTTTTAGAAATATATTTAAAAATACAACAAAGAAGGTAAAAAAATGAAAGCAATCACACTTCTACTTCCAGTGAAAGAGAAAACTCAATGAGAGTCGATTTCGTTATTGAAATCAACATCAAAATGGGGAAGTACCATTTCACTAAATATAATTCATTTATATAGCATCGATGTCTAAGACGATATAAACTATATATATGTTTTTACTCCGACTTGCAGTGAAAGAGAAAACTCAATGAGACTCGCTTTCGTTATTGAAATCAATATCAAAATGGGGAAGTACCATTTTACTAAATATAATTCATTTATATAGCATTGATGTCTAAGAGGACATAAACTATGTATATGTTTTTGACTAAAAATAAAACTTTTATCAATATTTTATCAATATATATTTGATTGTTTTAAAATCACCATCTTTTAATAATGTGTTCGTTTATATCAGAGGTTCTCAAATTCTGATCACAAATAAACCGCTTCAACATCACTTCAACAAATTTTTTTTGATCCCCTATCGACCCCTTTACGGATTCCAGTACCCAAAAGGGACGTTATCGCCCGCTTTAAAAAACATTGGTTAAAATAAAAGCTTATTTGACATCTTGTCTTTATAAAAAAGTCAAAAACCCTCGAAACATTGGCAATTTTAAAAACTAGGAATGAACTATATGATTAAATACACATATAAAGTAAGTCTAAACAAAAATCTGTATTTATTAAAACGTTCAGATAAGCGTTTATATAAAAGAACAGAAACACATTATTATTTTAAATTTTTCTACTCTCCATTTGCTTATAAGAACTTCAGAGAAAAATAAGTGCGAGTAGAAAAAGTGCTGATAAGTAGCATGAAAAAGTTGATATAAGAATGAATTGTTATAAAAATAAGGAAATTAAAAAATATTGCTAAGACTCTAAAAAATTGAAGATAACAGCATCTTACATATTAAAACGTTCATGCAATTGATAAATAATAATCTGTTTTTTATGTAACTTTTTAATCAGTTTAGCAAATCATTACTTCTGTGAATACTCATTTATTTATATATTATATTATTTATATTTCAACTCATTTATTATAATTAAAATTAAGACAATTGAGTTCTCATCAGTAACTAAAATCTGATTATAGAAATTAGACTTCCATTTATGTAGTTATTATTAATTCAATATAAAAGTCAATTTAATATTGAGAACAATTATTTATTTGAATAGGTAAATCCTTGGGGCTAACAGAGAAACTATTTCGAATATGCTGTCTAATATCAATTATTAGTTATTATTGAAAAGTATTTTTAGTATTTTTAGGTATCACTATTTATTAAACAAGAAGGGTCAGACTAAAAATACTCGCATTCAATATATTATTTAATTGGAAGGTAGGTTAAGTCAAAATAAGTATTATCAAGCTTATAAGTGTAACCTAACTCGACATGAAAAACAGATAAATAATAAAAAAAAATATATATGTATATATATTTTTATGATCAGAAATGCTAAAAAAGAGCAGTTATAAAATATGTCTAAAAGATTCGAAAAGTAACAGACAACTTTTATATAGATATGCAACGCCCTACAAAATTACTGTCTAATTAAATTTCTATTTAACCGTTCGATTGCCGTTCAGTCTAAAATTTATCAATATTCGGATATATACTATACATTTGAGTACAGAGAGAATGTGAAAGTGAAACTTTTCCAAAAGTAACATAAATAATATAATATAAACAAATGCATATATCATATGCGAAGAGAAGTTAAACTTTTCATAAGTCTAAAACCCACCTGATATTTCTAAAAACTTGGCTTTGTCTCTAATTTTAAAGGATGACAGTTCAGTCAGCTTAGTTACAAAAGAAATCAGAAATATATTATATTCTCTCCTAGCCAATGATATATGAGGTGGAGTACAGTTTCCTCCTTATCTTTTCATACAAAAGTCGTTAGAAGTTCTAGACTGTGTTATTGCATGCTTTCCTAATACGCCGTAACTTGTCAGGACCGATACCGTTGCACTGATTTTGTTTCGATTTACTTGAATAATAAATAACATGACAACTGATATAAATTTATTTAAATGTAGAGCTAATCAGGTTGACAAGATATATTCAATGTGTTATTAAGATGATATTTAAAAATCGTTGCTACATATATATATGTATTGTTTTTACATCTATATTTTATAATGAAATCTTTTCTAGAGAAAATAATTTTTCTTTAACACTTTATTTATTGTTAAATTTATTGATAAAGTCCTATATAATTTTCTTCCATTAATTTGAAGTCCCAGAAAGTAGACAGTTATGATAAAATTAGTTTGTAATAACAACATAGAATCTTGAAAAAAAGGAGTCGTATCTAAAAAAAACTCCGATATAAACTCCACTTATCGTTAATTCAAAAATAAGGCGTTACAGTTAAAATTTGTACAACATTTTGTTAGTAATATTTACTTTTGTTTAAAACTTAGTTGTTGATAAAAAATCTTGTTTATTTCTTCTTTCAGTTTGAGATCCCGAGAGAAAACCAAATGCTATGATAAATTTATTTTATAATTATAACACAGAATCCCTAAAAAGGGTTTATTTGGAAAACTCTGAGAATTCGTTTATCGTTAATTCAAAATTAAGTCACTTAACCACTGTGATAAAATTTTCATAATTGAAAAAGAAACTACAAAATAGACAAAATGTTTGAATAATGTCGAAATTTCGGTTCTTTAAAGAAATTCAGATTTGATTTCACATTAAAAATATTTCCTATAACCGAATTGATCACATGATCTCAAAAAATAATTAATATTCACAGTTTGAAGCGCTACTGAGCACTATATTTTTATCTTTTAATTTTTAAGTTTTATAACTTAAATTAAAATAATTCGGAAATGTTTGTATAATTTAATATAAGATATTGTAATATTTACTATGTACTTACATTTTGTGAAAACTTGCGTTACTTCCTCAATCTCGCGTAGTAAACGTTCTGGGTCCACTTGATTTGATTCTCCGTTTTCATTCTTTGGAGAAATACTACTTTCTTTTCCCTTAACATTCGGACTTTTTTGTTGTTTTTGACTGTGGACAACAGAGTCATTACTACTCGAGCTGCTGCTGCTACTCGTAGTCGAACGTCTAACAGGTAAGTTGGAAGTTTGTTTATAACCATTACTTGTACTACTCGTATTACAATTATCGGATACTTCCACATCACTATCACTGTCAGGTACTTCGACTATATCATTGTCCCTTTTACCATTAACTATTAACTGTTGCTGCTGTTCATATTCTTTCAGATGTGTTTTATTATATATATTGCTTGTTTGTATATGTTCCAATCGCACATAAGATGCTGAATTATTAGGATAACGTTTTGAATGGTGGTTATTGTTATTATTGTTGCTGTAATGATTCTCTATTATAGATCGATTTTTATAATTTGTTACAGTTTGATGTTTTGTATTTGCAATACTTGAAGCGACAATAATTTTTTGACGTTTACTTTTAGAAGCTGCTGAATCGGGTGAACCTGCTCTTTGACGTTTACTATAACCACTTACTGTACTAAAACTCGCGACCGGTTCAGTAATATAGTTGTAATAATCGCTACCATGCCCCATTTTATGCGTTCCAACTATTTTCTTGGATAAACTACTTGAGCCGACAACCAGTGGGGCTTTACTACCGTTATGATATCGACTCATTATGAGAGAACAATTTCAACAAGTTGGAGAAATAAAAATTTATTTGAAATTTAATTTTTGAATGCTTCGAAAAACACTTGTATTGTTTACATTAATTATTAACTTTTCACGATGGTGTATTTATCTTTAATGAAGGGATTAAATTAAATTATTGAAAGTATAAAATTTAACTTGTTTTCACTTCTTGTTGTAATGATTCTGAAAAGACAAAGAGAAAATATGATAATTTAGCCAATGATTTTGGTTTTAAAATTATGTGAAAATTAAAAATACTACATATTCAAGTACAATTCTTTCTTAAAGTATATAAATATTAGTATATAAATAAGTATATAAATAATATCAGCAGTTTTACTAAGTACAATAAAGATAAAATAGCCTAATGAAATGGATACCTAATAACAAGATCAGCGCAAAACCTTCTCAATAAAACCCAATACATTATCTTCAGAGTGACATTTGAATTTTACTGCAGTTTTACTCATGAGAAAGAATGGACAACGATATCTTCGTTCAACAATTTCGGTACCGCCATCTGCACGGATCACACCAAATAGATTCTGGTGTCGATGAGTGTATATACTCGGAAAGACTAAATATTTACAAGTGTGTGCGCCTTTTCAACTAATTAAGTGTTTTTCAAACATATAAGATGATTGTTGCAGAATACTTAACATATTTTTGGATACCCATATTGCAGATCTTTGGATTACAATCTTCTACTACTATCTCCTATGGCACAATGCTTCTCTGATCTAAATCCTGCAGAATCGACAGAGCGGAGGAAGCCGAAATAGCAGAAGTAGCGAAGAATAGTCACACTCTTCCAGAAGTGATACACATATCTCTTATTTTAAATGGGCCATTATTATCAGATATATTTAAATAATGAATTAAATAGCGAAATTATTAAATTTTAAATTATATTCTTTCCTTAGATTTATTTTCACAAAAATCTATATGCCATATAGAGTTTATTATCAAGTTAACTTAACTCGAGAGGCCATGCAACAAGTTGGAAAGACAAGTTAAGGCAGCACTGCGACTTTATGAAAAACTTGAAATTAAATAAAGGGATTGACTAACTTCTGATAAGAGTATAACGGAAGTTATTTGTTTGTAGTAATTTATAGGTTTAAATATATTTACGTGTGTGGTGGTATGAGACACAAACTTGTTTGATTGCTACTAAAAACACGCCCTCAAAAATAGTGCTACAGCAAAGCACAGATAAAGCTCCCCGCGCCATTAATTAAAACAAGCAAACAGTTGAAACAGTATCGGCGTTCAGCCTTTATGTATGGCATACCGGCGCAATGATGATCAGATTTATTCATTTATAGACCGTGGTGGGACCCACAGCTTCTATCTAGGGCATGTAGAGCGTCCCAATAAAATGTAAATGAAGCTTTTGGATTACTAGCGTTAGTACAATAACTGAAAGTAGCTATACTTATAAATGTATGGATTGACATTTGTCACATAAGGGAGTAAAGATTTTTCCATAACCAACTCGAGCATAAAACAAAAGGAAGGAAACTTCAATTAGGATTAGACAATTACAGCGAAGTTATTATAATCTCGCCCACATAACGGAGTAAAGGTTTTTCCATAACCCACTCCGGAATAAAACAAAAGGAAAGGACTATCAGTTACCTTTAACAAATTAAATACAATATATATATAAATAATTTACTTGAAATCAAAATTGATTGGAGATTGAAGGTGATTTTAATGAAACATATTTATTTTATGAAATTAATAATATTTTATAGTATGTTTATACGGCCACTATAGTTATAATTGTCTTAAACATCATCATATGTGATATTCTATATTCAATACTGTTCATGTTTTTCATCCGTGGTTAAAATATTATTTCGAAGAAAAAATGTGTAAAGATCTATTTAGAAAAAAGTCCGCCTATTTTTATTCAACTCTTATAAGAATGCATGAATCATATATTTAAATCATGTTCAGTTTGACACTTTTTTGGCATTTCTCATTTTTATACTAAATATATTTATTTTAAATCTCACTTTACATACAATAGATTAATTAAAAAAATTATTATATACAAAAAAACTATATAAATTTTAATTCATAAGTAATTCATATATATAGAAATTTATTAAAATCCTTATTAATGAATGTACTTATGAAATGTACCTTTAACTTTATTGGAGAATAATATTTTTAAGCAAATTAATATAAATAATTTCATAGACTGCACATTTTATTTATTTATTTCTTCGGAGAAATATGGCAATTCCCAAGATGTTAGGAAACATACACGACGACTGGTGCTCACCAGTCTTAATCTTAAAATAATCTTTGTAGTAAACGATAACGAATGTAATTAAACAACAACTCTAACTTAAATTAAAATTAAATATATACTTATATTAGAAAGTATTTATTTTGTGCTTTTAAGCAATTATAGAAAGTTAATAATTTAAATTCTTACCAGTTTATGAAAACACGATTTTAGCATTTAGTAGACATTGTATGCAAACGATAATAAATGCACTTCATTCAATTGATTCGAATGGAATGATAATAATTTGTGCCAAATATTCACTTTTAACTCAAACAACTGAATTGCAAACACTTTTTAATATATATTTTAATTTTTATAAAATTAATTAATATTTTTTTTTCATACTTTAATAAAATATTTAACCACGCTCATCATTTTTCACCACATTTATAAGGTATTTACATACATATGTCATCTTATATTTTGTCGCTTTGGTTTTAACGATAACGAATGGCGTACCAAAACGACCCGAGAATAATTCATAAACTCAAATACGACGTACATTCTTCACGCTTTCTTCTGTTTTAAATATTCTTTTGATCAGTTTTAAATTTTTCATATTGGATAAATTCCGAAAACCAATATATAAATCATGTATTTTTACTTAATATAACTGTTTTAAATAAAATTAAGCATAATATTTTTATTCTTAATTGCATATGCTTATTATTAAGTCGTTTTTGTGCCCATACGTTTATTAGTTATCATCGACTTTCTTTTCTATCACTTATACTTGGAGAAAAAAAAAACTCACTCATATCCTCATTTAGAACAGTGCATAAAATAACTCACACAATAAATTAACTTATATAAAAGAATGCGCGACGAATAAACGAACGACACACAACAACTTCATTCAACGATGGGAGCGTACTGACTAATAAAGCGACGTGAAAATAAAATGGTGGAATATGAAAAATGAGAAATGAAGCATGTTGTGTAATTTAATTTGCATTTATTCAAAAATTGAACTATGAGTGTACACACGTGAACATTTGGTTTCTTGAACAATGCCCTACCAAAATAAAGTATTTAAATGAATATAAACAAAAATTGCCCATGATTATTTATTATTTTTTATTTAAATTGTTTATAAAAATAAAAAATTAAAATATTATAATATATATTATATTATATATATTATATTATTTTATTATATATATATTAAAACTAATATATTCTACAAATTTTTAAGTAAAATTTTATAAATTGATCAAACTTATAAATAATTTGTTACACAAAAATCCAGAAAATTTATAAAACAACACATCCGTTTATTATACTTAATAAATATTTAATAATACTTGCTCTTTTCATTGTGTCTTGGTTTTTTTATGCCAAGAATACAATCAACGCCAAACGAGATTTTGAAAACCAAATGGCTTGCATAATTGTATTCCAAACAAATTGACTATCTATATATTACATTATTTTCTACAAACAAATAAAATGTCTTATTATAAATGATTATAAATGTCAATAATACATATTATCACAATACATAAAATATAGAAAATATTACATCTCTTCGAGATTTTTATTTAGCATGCTAAATAAAACATGAATTTTATTCTTTGGTCTTAATTATTATATTATAGTTCATTTTCATAAGTTTAGTTGTATTGGACTTACACGATATTTTTTTTTTTTAATTTTAACCGTCAATAATTTTAATTTTATTTTTAAAGCAACAACAAAAAAACTAGCGTATTAATCCAGTAATAGAACAGAAACTAATATTGGATTTACACGAGAGTTTTCTTTGTAATTAAAGCTGCCAAAAATGTTCATTTTGTATTGAAAGCAACAACAAATGACAACTAAAATTACAAACAAATCTATCATGTGAATCCAGTTTGCGTAATAGTTTTGTTGAAATTAAAGAAAACCAACATACCGTAGGGTTACGTTGTTATAATATTTAACAAAAATTTGAATTATATTTTTCTTCAAATTTATTTTATCTAAAATAAATTAATTATATATAATAATTATTATTTATTTTTCAATATCTACAATAAGAAGTCATAAATTTGTAAGAAAGTATATTTTATATAAATTTAACATAAAATGTATTAAATTAAACAGAGCTATATGAGAAAACCGACAGGCTGCGCTACTTAGCACTATTAATCTGGAAATAATTACTAACCGTACGGGAAAGTAAACAGATCTTAGATCCGTCATTGAATAATCACGAAGTTTATTAGGAATACACAAATTAGTTAATTAGTAATTAATAATTAGTTAATTAGTAATTATCAAATAGTAAAAGTGCCCAGATGCACTAACTCGGAAAAGGCTCAACATTAGATTAGACTTTCATGGAATACAGTAGTACAAATTGATTTGTATGTACTTTGGTATAACTTTCACAAAAATGGTTTTTAGTAAGAACACTTTCATAGAACACAATAGTACAAATTGGTAAATAGATATTTTCGGACAAAGTTAATTAAACTCAATGTTCTTAATTCAAATTAAACATATTTTGCAATTAATTAAAAATTATTAAAAATAATATTAAATATTTTAATTTTCTATAATAATTCACAGCTCATATATAATACCTTAAGGTAAATGTTATTATTTTGACGTATTTAACCGGCAAAATTTGTTAACATGATGACTTTCATTATAATTAAAGTTTTCTAAATTAATAATTTATTTATTTATTATACAAAATCTTAAATATGTATTTAGTATGGATGATTTATTAGAGTTGGTATCAATTAGTACCTCTATTGAATTTTGTGAGTAGTGTTGTTTGAATATACTACATTCTTTGTGACTGTCCAATTCTGATCTAGGCCGAGGGTAGTAATAATGTCTTGCTTTTCAATAAATCGTGACAATAATGACATCGTAAATCGTCATATCTATGAACACAATTTTTATGCAATCCGTTTAAGCTGTTTTTATTAATGGTTTTAATACTTTTGGGTGTTAGTTTTACCTTTGTCAACACAAATTATGATATGGACGGAGTGTACCTATTACACATGGTGTACAAATGAAAAATTTTCAACACAAACCAGCTTGAGGGCTTCAGCGAATTTGCACAAAACTTGTTTAGTTGACAGCTGCTCAATTCTATCGCTTGTTCGTTTGTGTAATCGCAATATAAAAATTCTTTGCTACCTTTTTGATGCACATCTATTCGTAAACAAAAGGAGAAAAAGAACATTATGATAAATAAATAACAAAGAATAAATGTGCATAAATGGTTCGTAAACATATTGAATAAAACTGCAATAACAGATGTTGATTTCTTCTGGCAACATTTTGTCCAGAGTAGCCATGACATCTCAGAATAGCGGCTTCTTTTGAAATAATAGTTTAATAAGGAAATATTATTTGGAAATCACAATATATTGTGCTGGTACAAATATCTCAAACAGTTAAGATTTTTTTTAAAAATAGTAATCATAAGAAAACTGTGATTTATACTTGTTCACAGTTGTAAATAATACAATAAATCATAATAAAAAAGTAATTTATAACTATATTATTATGCTTGTAATAATTGTTTATAACACTATTATCATATTAAAACCCACCACAATGACAATTGCCTGGTACACAATGCAAGAAAAAAAATAAAAAAAGAAGTCTAAATCGCGGAATTATTGTTTATTAAATTATTGTTTAAATCAATTGTGTAAAATAATAGTTTTCTATATAAAGTATGTGATGATTTGAAGTATGTCCAGAATCCCGACATAAGTTATCCATCCACTATTATGTATATTCTGTTAAAATCGTATGTAATTTATTATGAATATTGTACATTATATGGTACATTATTTGATATATGTACAAAATCCCGACGTTGTTTCATATATTCATTAGTTATCCGTCCACTATTATGTATATTTCGTTAAAATCGTATGTTGTTTATTGTAAATATCGTTGTAAATTATAAATATACATGTTTATAAAAGTATTCTATATCAAGTACATAATTTAAAATATGTCCAGGTGTTTCATATATTCATAAGTTATCCATTCACTATTTTGTATATTTTGTTTAAATCGTATGTTGTTTATTGTAAATATCGTTGTAAATATACATGTTTGAATGTAATGTAAAAATATCACATACATGATGAATGAATATGAATTTTTGAGTATACATCTACAAAATATGAAATTTTCATAAATATACAAAGGATTCAGTAATATAGATGATATAGGTAAATACTATTCTATTAGTATTTAGTATAGAATATTTTATTCTATACTATTCATCTTAAATTATTGTTTATAAAATTTCATAGAAATGATGCTGACCTGAAATTGTTGTTCGTAAAATATTCCATAGTTATGATACTAGTACGCAATTTTAAACATATTTTATATTAAATATGTTAACATATAGTGATTATTTTCTTCTATTTCTCAAATAACGTAGACGCAGCAACATCAAGTCGGCGTCATACAAATGAATTGCATCGTGGTATTGCTTTTCTATACGTTTATTCAACATTGGTAAAATATGCACCATTACAATTATTGTAACAAATACCAGAAGCGATATAATTCCAATCACTATAGCAGCTCTCTGTAGCCTCTCAGGTATAAACTGAAAAGAGAGTTAATATAAATTTATATTAGAAAAACAAATGGTTTAAGCACTATATCAATTAAGCAATGAGGTTTAGAAAAAAAAAAAAAGTAAAAGCTTAAGAAAATATTTACAGCTTTTGACTGAAAATCATATCCTAGTAGAAGTACAATTAACAGGTCTAGTAGAATGATAACACTAGCTACTTTTAAAATAAATGATTTTGCAATACGAAATTCTGTCATCGTGCCTTTTCTGGATTAGTGTACTAAGTGGACTTTCTTTCTCTGCGTTTAAAATATCAATGCCAAAAAAATAAAATTTAAACCAACGTCAAAATTAATACTGAAAAAAAATTGACAGAAAGAGAGACAGAGAGAGAGATAGATAGAGATATCTACACATTAAATATAAACAAAATTGTTTAAATGTTCTTGGCAAAAAAAAGAAATTAATTGAAATCAGTGGATTTTCCCTATACTTTGACTTATAATAATTAATCATTTATTAGTAATTTTTTCGTTTTTTGCATTTTACTAAGGCACATTTCTTAAAAAACTAAATTTTTATATATTTTAAATTATATTAGCATTTATATCTAAGTTACTTTTAAAAACTAAAGATATATAAAAAAAATGAAAGCGAGTGAGTTATGGGTTACTTGATTAACTATTTAGTTTTTAAAAAGGACTTACAAAGGACCAAAGGACTTTGGTCACACAAAACGCTCGGTAAGTGCAAATTAACTTTTCTTACGTACAGTTAAAGTAAATTATACTGATATGATTTTGTTTGAACACCATTAGGAAATTGTTTCTTCAATTTTAATCACTAAATTAGTTATGGTAATTGGATTATCGTTCTTAAATAATATCATATGAAACATAGGCTATTGTTATTATTTTATTCGACAAAGTGAGAAGTATTACACACCACGACTCAAATGGTATATTGTGCTAACCCCAGTTGATCAACAGGCTTTTAAAGAAAGAAACTTATAGAATTACAAATTAATATTATACCAATATCAATTATGATAATAAAGCCATAATAAAGCTAAAGAAATTGTAAAATACTATACAATAAAATATTAATAATATATAATTATAAAATATATTTTTTTATTATTTTTATTTTATCCATCAACATTTGCAAAATAAATTCAATAAGTAACCATTATTTTATTTAAAGGTTTTCGTTTCAAATCAGGAACAACACATTCTTTTGCCGCATACCCCACCGGTAACAACACTAACAGCTTCTCATATGATGGTCTCTTTAAGAGGTTACGTAAAGCTGGACCACAATTAAGAGGTGTAGTTACGAGAGAATTTAGGCCAGCTGCTTGAAGAGCAGAGAGTAATATCCCAGTGGCTATAGATACAGAAATTTCGTTATAATAGTGTTGTTTTTTACGCCCATCTGGAAGAAAACTATACATTTGTTTAAAAACAAGAATTAAATATGGCGCATCCGTTAAATATTTCTTGATATGGTTTGTTCGCAAAGGTTTTAGATCTGTAATCCATTGACGATGCATACGTTGTTCATAGTTTAATTCTTCTTCTTTTTCTATTATTTCACGTATGCTTTGTTTTAATTTCGCGCAGCCAACAACGCAAAATGTCCATGGTTCCGTGTGTGCACCACTGGGTGATGTACCAGCTGCTCTAATACAGTCTTCAATAACTTCAATCGGAACTTTAGTTTGACTAAAAATGCGTACACTACGTCTATTATTCATCATTTTATAGAATTGTTCTGCTTTACCCGGAAGAGTTATTACTGCACCATTATAAGGAACATGTTCTTTTTCTTCCAAAGCTGGTACATATTCACTATACTCGGTATCACTATTATTTTTTGTAAAATTCACTAAAATTTAAAATGAAAAAAATAAAATTCTTTCATAATTTTAAAATATAATTCTTATCAAACCTCCAATATATTCCTGTCCATCTAGTTTAGTTGTTCTGGTATTATTGTGCTTCTTATGTATCAAAAAACTAATAATGAATATCACCAAAAACGTAAATAATAGTAATTGCCAATTTTGTAAAAATAAAGAACTATTCAGATAACTTTGTAAATTCATATCACACTAAATTACAAATTATTATTACCACAATTTGTCTGAGTAAGATGAAAAGATTTCTTATCTTGATAAGCAGTTATTGTTATGTTTAAAGTATTTTTTTTGAACATCCCTGTTTTGTGACACACAACAAAATGTTAGAAAAGCAGAGAAACTATTAAAAATAATTATTTATACCTCTAAGTAAAATATATTAATAAAACTTGTTTCAGTCTTGTTTATACTAAAAATAATGTTGAATAAAAATTTAATTTTAATTTATTATTTACCAGGAATATTCCGTAAGGTCTCAACACAATAATATCGTAAAATTTTATGTTATATATATTTTTGTGAAATTCCGACGATAATTTGAATATACGTGTATTCTTTCAACATGAATACTGCAATAGAACAACTTCTGGTTGCTTAAGAATAACTTGGTATCACTGTCTTAATCAGTAAAAATATGACAAGTAAACAAATTATAAGTAAATTTGTGATGATATATATGTACATGTAAATAAAAAAATACCTACCGATAATTTTATAAGAAAATTTTTTTTATATAAAGAAATATAAAATGAATGACACAACAAAGTTATTGGTGGGCATTTTATATTGTATTTGAATTTATATAAAAATATGTATTTTATAGGCTTTATCCATGACAACGAAGAAAAATATAGTGAAATAAGGATACAAAGAGAGCAGCGCATTGATCAAATATTTGAAATTGTTTCTTTTGATGACGCTTCCAGACTAGCTTTAACCTAGTCCGTAATGGACTAGTTACAAATGATCATTTTATATTATACACTTCTTATGCATGCATTATATAGTTATACACTTCTTATGTATGCATTTATTTTACTTTTCAATTATAATTTTTTCTTTCTTAATTGTTTTGTTAATAATAAGTAAAATGCAAAAATTTGAAACTTGAACTGCATAATATTTTAAATTAACTGTAAAACTTATAAAGATTAATTCTTTTAATATTAATTCTTCAAAGTATTGTTAGCGTCATTCGTCATATGTAATATCATCATTGCATTTAACAATAAACGTCTTCAACGAACAATATTTGCATAATTTAAAAGAAGAAGTGTTTACACTGTGCACTGCAATTACCGAGTAGCAAAAAAAAAAATAATATTACATTATATATAAATGTATTTAAAGTTTAAATTTCGCTATATAAATTAATGTATAAATGAAATAAAACTAAATAATTAGTTTTTAAAAAAAATATAAATAATTTTTTTAGTGTACTTTTTGATTTTATTTTCGATTGACATACAAAAAGCTAACAGACAGTCGCAAGAGTAAAAAAAAAATGTTTTTATCTGGGATATCCGCCAAATGAATCAACCATTAATTTTATTTTCACATTTTGTGTTTCGCGTTAATGGAATATTTAGGTGTTGTGTTCAAATTTAAACAATAATAAATTCTTATTGTTAATATTAAAGATATTTTTTATCGTTATATTTACATAATTAATAGTTATTACACAACGAAGAAAATATAAAATGGTTTTATTATTAAACTGAATTATTTTGTTTTAAAATGAGGGATATTATAGTATATGTAATTTAAAATAAATATGCTTGAAATGTATTTAATAATTAGACAAAAATTGTTACATAATTTAAAGTAGGAGTCATATGACAGCTTAAGTTACTACTGCAATAACAACCTCGCACTTACCAAAAGATTAACTCAATTTTGTATACCTCGTTTATCCTGCAAATTGTTCACTTTGGACAACAAAAATGGATGAAGTGTTTCATGATTATGATTTAAAAATTGATGTTTTTGATGGTAAGAATATAAGTGTCTTATTACAATATGAGAATATAATTACACATAAAAACTAAGTAATTAACTGAGCCAAATATTCTTTACACATCTAAATGTATTGCATTTATTTTTTTTCTTTTCATATTGCTGGAATGAATGGACGTTGATTTCGATGCCACATTAGTCATTGCAGCTGCAACGATTTTATCAATAATTGTGCTGTTAATTCTTTAAATTTTTATACGAGTTCAATATTTAGAATTTAGTTGTAGTATTTTATTCGAAACATATCCATTAAATCTATTATAAAAAGTTAAGCAATTATATAATAGCAATATTATTAAAAATGTTTGTGATACATAATAATAGCTCAAAAGCAAACCATTTTAAAAAATGCATATAGCTTGTTTTGATTCCAAAGACTGAAATACATTATACTTTTATTATACTTTCTATCATAAAATGTTTAAAAATATTCATCTATGGGTTATATATTTGCCTTATTGTTAAATAAAAATAAATATTAATAAGAAAATAATTAATAATTATGTAAAATATATTAAAATTAAATAAAAAGAAATACATATAGAAAAATTAATTTTTATTTTTAATTTTGTGTTGATTACATGTATTAAGCTATGCTTTTCTTGAGTTTCTTATAGGTAGAAACTATAAGAAACCTAAGTATTTTATTTAAAGTTAATATTTGAAAAGTATGAAACACATATTTAGCCACCTCCTTTGATCTTAAATGTATGTACTTTAAAATTTTATGTTACAAACATCATCAAATGGATAACTGTAGAGCTTTTTGTATATAATTTTTAAATTTAATTAATTAATTTTTAGAGTTTGCACTATAATTAAAATAACTGACTATGAAAGAAAAAAAACACAAATAATTTTAAAAACTCATTGCGTATTTATGTTATAATAGTGTAAATCATAATAATAGTAACAGTTATATACATTTCCGACTTCCAAATCAGTTTTCTATGTAACTTGCTATGTCAGTGGCATACTTAATTTAATTTAAATTTTTTGTAACAGTTTTAGACTATAATTTTCACAACAGATATCTATGCAACTGACTGGATAGTGCCGTAATTAATTTTAATTTCACCTAGTTATGAACGATTGCATTTCAAACAAAACACAGTTTTAAATTAATATTGACCAATTATAAATGCTGACCAATTATATTGCTTAATTATCTACAGTTGTTCTTAATTTTAAAAATTCTTATTTTATAACCTTAAGCTAAGTTTTGTTTCCATCCGCAACCAACACATCAATAACTGGTCGCATTATCATCATCATCGTCACTTACTTCTTCAAGAATCTTTTTAATCATTTTGTCCTGATCACTATTTTGTGCGTTGTTAAGTAGTAAATCTTTCAACATTTTAACATTCTTCTTAGCTTCTTCAATCTTTGTTTCCAATTTTAAATTTTCCGTTTTCAGAGTATCCACATTTTTTTTACGCTCATTTGCAGTTTCTTTAGATTTTGCTCGAGTTTTCTTTACTGCCTGTAATAAAAATTTGATTCCAAGTAAACACTAATTCCTTTATGCACACAATTTGTTGTATTTGTTTGCATTTAACAAAAAACAACTAATATGTGCTAAAGTTTTATTTTGTATTTATTCTTGAACATGTAAATAAAAGTTTATAAATAAATTAATGTATATAATCGTTATCTTACATTATTATTTCGTTGTCTTTTCAATTTGTAAGCAGCATCATCTGGATCATCAGAATTTGTACTAGCAACGGATGGTGGACCGTGCCGTTTTCTAATAGGCATTATTAGTTTAACAAATTTTCAATTTTAGAAAAATTAAACGAAAAATATTTTACACAAACACTTTTCACTCGTTTGTTGCGAAATTTCTTTATGGAAAATGACATCAAAAACCAAAATATTTGTGTTTAATGCTGCCATATTGATTAAATATATGTAAACAACAGCAGGTGGGCATTTATTTATGTCTTTTTTTTTTTTTAATAATTTTATTAATTATAATTAGATAAGCCAAAAACATTATTTGCGGTAAAAATAGGCTACAATGATATAATTTATTTATTTAATTCAATTCAATTTCGAATTGACAAAGTAGTTTATTATTATTATTTTTACATAAATTTATTATCGATTAGCGCAAATAATAGATAATATTGGTCACAGTAAATAATTTATACCCACAATACACCCAGATGCAATAAGTATAATCAGGGTTAACAACCCAGTTAGATTTTTTTTACTTTTGACAAACATTGCGAGTAACTAATTCTCAAAAGTGAGAAAATCGCAAAAATTGAAACATTAGTGCCACAGATCGATCTATCATCGAAGACGTCTGCCAGACATGGAGACATATATAAAATGCGACCGAACGATACAAACGTATGGCACTCATTTTGAAACAAATGAGCAAAATATCATTAATGACCGATTGGATACATGGTCTGGCAGAGCGTAACTTTTTCTTTCCTGAATTAAAAAATTGTGAAAATTATAAAAAGTTGTCATTTCCTATTTATTAATACGAAAAACTTGCATTTAATAACCACAAAATTTTATAAATCTATTTTAATACTGCAACTTAACAGGTAAATTCTTATGCAACCGTTTATCCATTTGTTATATAGTTTTATAACGAATTCTAAGTTTGTAGTCTAATCAAAGGAAACATGTAGTGTACGCACACCACAGTTTATGTTATTATTCGTATCTGTTTTGCAATACATTGTGGACACCGTAGAAATTTTAGGTAACTATTAAAATGGCTGAACGTATACAACAAAAATGTATCCTGTAATGTACTTCTAATTTATTAGTTCACAATTTCTATGAAATATGCTTTTTAGTGCTGAACTTTAACTAAAAAATTTATTTTTCTATAATTTTTTCTTCTACGTCTTTTACTCGGAACAGATATTGAAGGTTGCTGTACTGAACTATGCGGTTAATTATCAAGGGATAGAACCCATACGCATTACAATGAGCTTGATACTTAAACGGGTTTAATGAAAATTGATATTTTTCTTTGACTAGATAAATATGCATAAGCAATTTTCTTTATTGCCCGAAAGAGTTGTGTACCTATATACATATTTACAAAAACAAAAATGATCAAGTTTTCTGACATTAGTATGAACACGCCGTTAAAATTTTTTACTGTTTACAACTTCCTACTACGTTTATGATATAAGCGAAGTTATGCAAGTTATACGGTGGTGTACGATGTAATTTGTTGTTTCGTTAAATGCAAAATTCATTTCGCTCCTGAGAACTATATATATAAAAATAGGATATATACTTTTGGCCTCGTTGCCAGTTTGTACTTCACAAATTTTTTGTCTTTAGTTTTCTATTGACATATGGCAACATTACACCAAAGTTCGATTTCTTGCCGGTGTTTACTATAGTGACAGATATAAAAGTACTGCGGTGGAAAATGTCGTCGCCAGCGCCAAAATCACCGGATCAATCGGATAAAAGTAAAAAATATGACCGCCAAATAAGGTATGTAAACATATTGCTAAACAGGATAAATAACAATTGCATTGAAATTCAGATTATGGGGTGATCATGGACAAGCACTTTTGGAGTCAGCAAAAGTTTGTTTAGTAAATGCAACTGCGGTGGGCTGTGAAGCTCTAAAAGGCATTGTTTTGCCTGGTATTGGTGGATTTACGATTGTTGACGGAAGTATAGTTACCGAGGATGACTTAGGCGTAAAGTTAGTATATAATCGATATATTATAGGTGTTCGTTTTTGCTATTCTTGTAAATCAGTTTCTTTTTAGATTCTTCATATCTTCATAAATCGAAGGCAATGGCTTGCATGCGGCTTGTTGTAGAACTTAATCCAGATGTCAGTGGTGATTATGTTGATGAGAGTATAGAATATATTTTATCAAATCGTCCAGCATTTTTTGAAACCTTTGATGTTGTGGTTGCTTCAAATTTAAGCGAACAAATTCTACTAGAATTATCAAATACACTTTGGAAGGCTAATGTACCTTTTATATATTGTCGGTCATTAGGATTTTTTGGTTCAATTCGTTTACAATTCGAGGAGCATTGTGTTATAGAAGCACATCCAGATAATCAGCAAACTGATCTTCGCTTAGAAGAACCATTTGCTTTACTGAAGCAGCATATTGAAGTAAGCAATCACATAAACATTATTAATGCACATAAAGTTAATATTAAATATTTTAATTGCAGCACACTGAAGTAACGAGTAAGGTACCTTGGTTATTAGTTCTTAACAAATACTTAAATCAGTACAGAGCCCTGCATAATAATGAGACTCCAAAAAATTATAAACAAAAATCAGAGCTTCGTGAATTAATTCGTTCTGGTATTTATAAGTAAACTATGTTTTAAATAATAATTACACATACAAATTATAGGAATGTCTAATGAGGAGGAAAATCATGAAGAGGCAATAAAAGCTGTTAATACAGCATTTGGAGGTGGAATTGTTACCAAAAATCTTAAAGAAATATTTGATGACGATTCATGCGAAAACTTAAACAAACAGGTAAACAATTTAATAAATAAACTGATCTTTTTATTGATATTTTATTAATTAAAAGAGTGATAACTTTTGGATAATCGCAAAAGCTTTAAAGGATTTTGTTATAATGGATAATAATGGTTTCTTGCCTGTTCCTGGAGTTTTACCTGATATGACAGCAAATACAGAATCATACATAAATTTACAAAATGTATATCGACAACAAGCTCTACAAGATGCTGACAACGTTTATCGTAAATGTCAAACATATCTGAAAGATTTGGGACTACCGGAGGAAAAAATAGATGAAAAGTCTGTACGCTTATTTTGTCGTGAAGCTGCTAATGTGGCATTTATTCGTGGTACTAATATTTCGAATGAATATGAGAAGAACACTCGCATCTTAGCAATTGGTAAGAAAATTAGTAAAATTAAATTATTTTGAATATTTATCTAACTTTTTTCAGTCGATAATTTAAAAGAGCAAGACTCATTCACTGAGCAATATATTGCATTACGAGCTTATGAAAGTTTTTTAACTGAATACGGAAGCATACCAGGAGAATGTAATGTTGAAAATGATGTACCGCGTCTAAAATCTATTGCTAGCAAGTTGCTTGGTGACTGGGGTTCTCCATTATTATTAAGAGATGATATTATACATGAAATTTGTCATTATGGCGGATCTGAAGTGCATTCAATATCCGCATTTATTGGTAAAGATGAATATCAAATTTGATGACACAATTATATTCTTATATATTACACTTATTATTATAGGTGGATGTGCAGCTCAAGAGGTTATTAAAATTATTACCAAACAATTCAAACCTGTTAATAATACATTTTTATACAATGGAATAACTTCCGATTCAGTAACTATTACGTTATAATATTTTTTTAATTTAAAAATAAAGTATAATTAAAAATTAAATAGTATTTTAAATTATATATTTGTTGTAATGTTATAAATATAATACAATAATATTGACTTCTTGATATAGTTAATATTGTGCCCTCCCATCATTTACAATCGTTTCTATGCAAAACTTTCGTATCACAACATATTCAAGTTCTGCTAAAATAATGAACTTGAATTATATTTTAATACAAATCTATAGAATTAGAGTATGCTTGCATTTATTGGGACACTTTTTATATGAAATTTAAAAAAATATGTGCTAGTGGATACCAATAACAGTAAATCTAAACATATATAGTATTGATCGTCTATTAGATTTAAGCATTCATATGCGGATAATTTTTCATTTTTACTTTTCTTTGTTTACATTTCAATTCGGTATATTGTAGTAAATTTACTATTGTATTTTTACCAATAAAATTTATTTTAATAGAAATAAATTATTATTATTTATGCTATTATATTACAAATAGCACGTTCTTCTTAAACATATCAAATTTTCTTATCTTCTTCTTCTTCTTCTTGAGTTAGTGCTATTACGCACTTTTACTCTATAATGACTGGGGGGTTAATCACTACCCCACACTAGGCTTTAACTAGGCTAAAAAATCATATCATTTATTTGTCTTTTAGTTGATGACGGACCTTAAATCAGCATATCTTCCTGAGAGTCCAGAAGTGGACTTGAGGATTGTTATGGCGGGGTTAAGTAGTATACTGGATAAATATGAGTTTTGATTGTAATTTTAGCTGTCAAAAATTTTTACTTTAGATTGAAAGCAACAACAATTGACAGTTAAAATTACAAACATGGCAGCTAAAATCACAAAACTTTTGTGTGAATCCAGTATCATCTATTTATGGTGCTTATTTCCTTTGTAGAGTTTAAATGTTCATGATCAGTACATATAAAAATAATCTCAGTCATCACTATTACAGTTATTTTTACAAAAAATTTTTAATGTAATTTAATTTTTCAGTTGATAGATGTTAATTCAATAAAAATTTGAAAAAAAAATAAAATAAAACATTGACAAAAATTTAGTATAAAAGTCTGGCAGCCCAAATTTGTCTTTGGTTTTTTACAAATTCTTGCCAGTGGCTTTTGGTTATATTTTGGTTACTGGAAGAAGTTTGGTGAGTGTTTTGACTGAATATTCGGAGTTGGCTCTGCAGGCTGTTGGAAAAAAATAAAAGCTTAAACTTTCTGCTAACTTTATATAAACTATCATTAAAAATGGCTATTGGGTAACTATAATATATTTTGATTTTAATTTATTTACGTAATGATTACAAACATTCCATGTATAGACTTATTATACGTTCCGGTATTCTTGTTGGAGCAATTTATTATTCCAAAACGTTAGGAGTTTGGAGCGATTCGGACAAAACACAACAATTGTATAACGATATAAAAGACGAACTACGCCCACATGCACGACAGGTTCAAAGCTATTTGCCATTCGAAATTCCTTCACTGCCCACAACTGGTGAAGTTCGTTATCTGGCTAAGCATTATTACAATGAGGGTGTGAAGAGTACTGTGAATTTTGTTGGAATGATTCCTACCTACGGTAGTCAACTAACAAAAAAAGCCAAGGACACATTTAATGATTTCAAAAAATCACCACCAACTGAATAGTTTAAAATTGTTGTGAAACTAAAAAATATTAAATGTTTACAGTTGTATAATAATTAAATAATAAATTAATGTGATGTTAAAGTTTGATTAATTGTTGATTTTATTGCAATAAAAATCATTACTCTGTGTAATTATTCTACTTCCAAACAAAGTCAGAATTACAAGGTATTTGTTATTTATATATTTATAAAATGTTCCACAAAATTCAAGCATTGTAGAATAACGGGATGTAGACCTGATCGTTCTTGGAACCCGATTACGATCGGTTGTCAACGCATGTTAAGAACTTTCATGCAAGTTCCAAAATGCTTTTTGTAAAAAAATATAACCAACTGTTTGCTGTCCAAGTAATACCTTCTTGGGTGCCACAAAGATAGACATCCCAATAGCATAATATTTAGTAGAGCCTCCAAGTCACAGCCGATGATCCCCTTCTTTATTTCATGGATATATTGATATCTATTGCAATGGAGCTAGTATCAGCGAGAACGAATATAAACGTAAACTAACAGCCCTTTAAAAAGATTCAGTAACCTCTTTGTCACCACAATTGTGCTTCAACAAAGTTCTCAACAATTCTCAGTAAGAATTGTCCTAACTCAATTGAGATTAGGATATGGTCAGGTGTCAAAGAGTTACCTGTCACGTAGGTAATTCCCAATGAGTGCCATAACTGCAGTTCTACCCTCTGTGATATCATGCATTTGCTTTGATTTCCCAATGAACAAAACTTAAGTCCAATCAATGTTGGGACCCACCTTAATCAAGTGACTAGGTTTTTCTGATCAATTTTAAATATGAATTCATATTCAGTAAAATATTTATAATTAATTCAGTCAGTCTTTGATGACGAGTCTCTTCATCTTTAAAATAAAAATAAATGAAACAATACCAGTTATAAGTTTTAAATATGCAAGTGTGTATAATTAAAATGTTATATAAAAACATGATCCACACATCTCCGTGGTTGAATTTAAATAGCAATAAAAAAAAAATTGCACTGAAATCAGTATTTTTAGATCTGTTTGCTGAACGAAGTTTCTTGGTTTTTGGAAATGATCTGAATAGTAGGAATTTAAATGATCACATGCTTGATCACATCAGAGCAGGTTGCAATATTTAAAAGATGTGAGTGGAGGAACGTGAATGAAACTTGCCACTTTAATGGAATGAAATCATCAATTAATACGATCTAAGTTCGTGTTTATGGCGGGTCAAGTCAATAAGTTGTTGTCATGCAGTTGGAACATATATTAGGGTTAGATATGTTTATGACGTAGCAAGTGACTGTTTGAATCAAATAAACGTGCCGCAGAAGGCACTATTTTGGTATACGTATAGTTTAGGTTAGGTTTAAAAAGCGAATTTTGCTGTCAACGTCAACACTAACAGTGGGAGACAGCTATTACCCACTGTAATGCCCTTAAAATTGCCATAAGTAGGCGAAGCGTACTAACCACTGTAGATGTACTAATGCTATTAAGAGATTAACTGACTGTGAAGCTATTCACTGCAGCATATAATTAAAGTAGTTGTTTTGGTTCTAGCATATTGCGATGACTAGAAGATTAGAAGAACTCAAATAGGTTCATGGTTACTTGTATAGAAAGACAGTTTAATGAATCCTGTTACTTAAAAATATATATTGATAACTTCGATATTTAAGATTGGAAGCAAAAACAAAAAAGCAAATTACGACAATTACACCTATTATGGTTCTATATATGTATGCTCCAAAAATAGTTATTAAAAAGCAATTGATTCTTTCTGAATTGTTTCTAATTCTATTTTCAAAAAACAAAAAAAAAAAACAGAAAATTATGTTAACCATTAAGGTTTTTTTTTTAGATTGTTACTTTTTTTGCAATAATCTGTTAAACATTTACATTTAAAAACTTTTAAATTTTCATCAATATATAAAAATAACTACCAATTTTTTTTAGAAAATAAAGATTAACGGATAAGGGATATCCATCCCTTAGGTCTTGACTATTTAAAATTTAAACTGTTTCAAAGTTGGCTGTGTTGATATTGTTTGTTGTGAATATTGCTTTCACGCGATATTTTCTTTCAACAGGCAAATTTGTAGAAATTTATGCTTTGGTTTCTACAGTTGGCGCCGTCTCCACTTTCGTTGTTGCCGGATCAGCATTTTCTGCTGCAGCGGCGGCCTTTTTCTTTGCAGCACCCCTGCCTTTTTTGCTCGGTTGAAGTGGCGTATTAACAAGTTCCTATATAACATAATTTTAATTAGTAATTAAATAATGAAATCAATAACAGATATAAGTTATACCTTGAGGTCATCCTGGGCAATACTGTGTTCGCTTTTGTAAAAGTTATCAGGGAATTCAATGCCGGTTACCAAGTTGACACCATTAGGCATGAGTAGGACTGTGTGCTTAAACTGTGCAACATGTTCAGCTAAAGTAAATAAATAAAGTATTATAATAAAATAAAATTATTATACTATTTATACTATAAAGTAAAATTATGTTTGCATTATTAAAGACTAAATTATAATATCGAATAATTTAGTTCACGAGTATTTGGCAAAATTATCTTGCAAGCTTTCAAGTTTAAATGCTTATCATTTTAAGCATAAAACAATCTGACTTGCACTAACAAATTTACTAATTTTATTTTCAAAATGTAGTAATCTAAAATATGAAATAAAGTGAAAAATAAAACACTTTATACACATTTCAAATCACTTCTTTTTATTTCGCAAGCTGTCTGGCCGTTTATTATTTGGTACAAACACACGGAATTAAACTTGCTTAAAATTCAATAAATTTGCTAAGTAGCATATGTACTTACAGGGTTTTTCATAGAGTACTTGGAAGGGTTCAATCATTTTATGCGAAACACATTCTACAACACCCATTCGCGCTTTAGTCTCTTCATCGAAATGTCGTATATTGAATGGCATGTTTCCATATTTTGATTTAACCTTCAATACAGAACATTTATTTATATAATTACATTTTCATATATCTAAAAACTTACTTCAGCTATGAGAGCACGCGCCGCCTTCATTTTAAGCATATAATTTTCATCTGTTTTCTTATAAATGGCGACTTTAGTATCTTTTTCCCGTCCCTAAAATGATCAATAATATATTTTAATATATATTCATATTATTTAAATAAATATTAAGTATATAGATTTATGTCCTCAGATCTCATAATCTTACAATCTTTGGGAATCAATGACCAATCCTTCTTCATGGTCACATCAAACCCTCAAGCGCATGTTTTTAATCATGGGACAGTTATTAACATTATATTTTCTCATTTTATAAGATCACTTACAATGCCTTCTCCTGTACTGACAATTACGTCAATAGCATATACTTCATGGGTTTCGAATGTACACTTCTCATGCTCCTTCTTCTGGCTTTCGTTTGGATTTTGTATTATAGTTTTTTCACCATCAATTTTGAATTGTTTCAATTCATGACTAAGCATTCCTTCAATTGGCTTACACTCGTAGGATTCGCTTACTTTTTGAACAGCTTCAGTGATAGTATTATTCTGAAAGTATGTATATGAGTATAATATTGATAAGTATATTGTCTACAAGTATATTATTTATTAGTATTATATATATAAGCATATTATAAATAAGTACATTATATATAACTATTATATATATAAGTATATTATAAATAAGTATATTATATATAAGTATTATTATATATAAGTATTATTATATATAAATATATTATATATATATTCAACTTAACTAGATAAACAATATTTTATTCAATTATTGCAATGTGCTTTACTTTTTTTTTTATACAGATCTTTGTTCGTACTGTTTAAATATATTTTTTTCTACATTTGTCTTCTTTATTCTTTATATACTGTAAAGTGATTTTGGTATAAGACTAATCAATTTTTTAAGACTTGATTAATAGACTTCGAATGGAAGTTATAACTTAATATTTATTTTGGAATATTAAGAAAACTTGGCAATGTGAGATTACAAGTAACTTTTACAGACAAGCGTAGAGTACTACTAACAGTTACCAAATTAATTTAATAAATAATTTATATACTTAATAATATAGACTTAAAAAAGCTATTCAAATATATTCCAGTTTCTGAAAAATTAAGAAAATTGATTTGTTAATATTACACTAGTGTACTAAACCTAAAAAAGTGATAAATACAAATATTCGTAGAAAGCATATAAACAGCTTTGCTTTAGTAATACTACGAAAACTCTATAAAAAGTATAAAAAAAACCACTACACTTAATAAAACATAAGTATTGACCTACTTATTTGAACTTATTAATTACAAATTAAACCCTTTAAGTTTATCACATGTTTAGTCAGTTATACACCCCCCCTAAGTTGTCTGTAATATAAATCAAAACGTCTATTATATAAACACTTTTAAAAGTGTTAAAAACGAATCATTTTAGTTCTTACTTTATAAACGATAAACCATTTTTAATGTGTTACTTAAATATTGTTTGTAAAGAATCAGAAAATAATTTTATTATATAAAAATTATTTTATGGTATTTTACAATTTTTTCTATGCAAGTGTTGAGTAGTATCTCAGTGAGTATACCTGGGATACTATACGTTTCTTGCACCAATAGTTAGCGCTATGAAACAAAATATATAATAAATATATGACACTTACGCTGCTTCCCGATTTAAGTAACCTCAGCGCTGCTTGTACAGACCAGTAAGCCGCTAGCACAACATCAGCTTTACGTCCAGTAACTTTTGTATCATTTGAGGCACCAACAACTAAACTATGTGCGGCTACAGCAATGAATCCATCAATATGTGCACCCAAATCACTACAAATTTTAAACAATTAAAACACATAAAGAAAATAAATAAATAAGTATATATTTACACTTTAACAACATCGCCATCTTTCAAGGTTTGATCGGGATCATTTTTTGTCGGTGAAAAATGACATATACAATTATTTACAGATATGCAAGTTGGAAATGCAATTCCTTTTTTCAAATCCTTTTCTTTTTTGTATACCTAGAGTAATTATATTATTCATTATTAAACAAAATTATATGATATTAACAAAATTGTTAAACTCGAACTAACTTTGCCAGTTTCGTCGATTATAAGATTGTCGCCCTGCGTACATACATCCCTGACAGACGCTCCGGCAACGCACAGTCCCACTACGGTTTTTAAAGTTTCTAGAAAATAAAAGATAATTAATTAGACACTCAAAATATTTCGAGAGACATGTCAGTTTAATTTAAACTATAAGGCATCATGTGATTAATTATGAATATTTAAAATATAACAAATATTATTACTAATTATTATGTATTTACACTTTTCGATGTATACGTACTAAATCATCATCTTAATCTTAACTAAAAAAAAAAAAACTTGCAAAAACAAGTTCGTGTTTAAGGTTATGTGTAGCGTGTACATATTTGCTAACCGCCGCGTGGCGCTTTTTGTTTGGCCATGCACAAACGACTACATAATACATATTGAACACATATATGTGATTGCATATTAATTGTACTTACTGTTGACTATTTCTCCAGCTAATTTATATTTTGTTACAACCAAGTCCTCAGCGATAGTCTTCTCTGGCTCTTTTTCAACGTCTGCCATTTTTCCAATGAATTTCAAAAATGCAACAACCTAATGCGTTTTATTTGTTCACAGAACAATTATAATCTTGTAACAAACTAAACAATAACAAATTGTTAGTTTTTCAAAAGAAAAATATTTTTCTTTAACTTAAATTAATTTTATCAAAAATATAATACAATAAATTTACACGCGTCGCGTTGGTAATCAAAATGAAAAGAAGAATAAAGGGAAGAAATATAGACAGAAATTTTACAGTGCAATGGAATTAATATGGCGATATTTTTGTAGACTGCGGAGACTTATTATTTGAATATTTGTATTTGTAATAAAACTGACTATAAAACTATTTATTTATTTAATAAAATAAAATATTTTATGAAAATTGGAAATCAAATATTACTTCAGTTTAGTCAAACATATTAGTTTATTTATATATAAATAATATTATCAGGTTGCTTTAATGTTAATATAATTTTTTTATTCCAAATAAAGTTGATATTTAAAATAAAACTGAATAAATTTTTACAATTGACCAATAAGAATTTTATATAGTTTAAATAAGAGTTAGACAAGTTGATGATATTATTATAATAAACTTAATTTACTATAAAATGGATTTAGAAAAACACTCAAAGCAATAATTGAACTTATATACAATATTTACTAGTTCAGGTAAATTGATAGTAAATTGAGAGAAATAGTAAATTATGTCGATATGGCAGCGAATGTTAGTATTTACCAGATATTCGAGTAGGGTAAATTAAATAAAAATTAGGTGAGTTAGGTGTTTCCATTGTGAAAATTTTATAAGATGTTTAATAAAGAGGTTTTTCGAACAGTAGTGAATTACAACATCAAGAATTTATTTTTTTATATTATTTTTAATTAATTGAATTTTTGGCTCACCATACAGCTGACCATACGGCTGACCGAGTATTGTCAAATACCCAACATCAGTGGTCTTGGAAATAATTCTTGTATTTAATTATTCGTAAATAATTATTTTTAAGACTGCAAGTACCAGGAATCGAACTCGGGTCCTGCCAAATGTGAAGCTCAGCGCACCTTAACCAACTGATCCAAAGCCGTACTTGACTTTTTTTGTTCGCATATTTCGCATATGTTCGCATATAAGATGTTTAATAAATAAATAAATTTGAAAACTTAATTAAAAAAAATAAATTAGTGCAATAAATAAGGTTTTTCGAACAGTAGTGAACTACAACAACACCAATTAATTTTTTCATATTATTTTAATTAATTGAATTTTTGGCTGACCATACAGCTGTTTCGAGTATTGGCAAATACCCATCATCAGTGGTCTTGGAAATAATTCTTGTATTTAATTATTCGTAAATAAAAATTATTTTCTAAAAAAGTAAAAGTATTATTAAAACAAGTTTCCTATTCAATTAGCATAAAAGAAAAGGGTAAAACAATTCCTATTGGGGTTTTGAGAATCGTTAGAACAACTTGACATTTCATAAAAAATATTACTGATTGGCAGCACTGAAACTCTGTTATCATATGTTTGCAAACAAAATTTTATTTCATTATTGCCGATCAACGGTGTAATTCATGATGGAAATGGAAGTGGATAATAGTTTAAATGAAGACTATTTCATATCTAAAATTAGAGAGGCGCGAGAAAGTAAGGATTATTTATCTGCACGTACTTGGTTAACTACAGCAAAATGTGGATTCCCAAATAGTTTCAACATGGAGGTAAAAAAATTTGAATTTTGTCAACAATGAATGAAATTTTTGATGTTCCATTATTTCATTAGTTGGAGTCGTATAAAATTGAGATGGAAGCAAACAATTACCAAGCGGCTGCTAACAGTTTTAGCTTTATGTAATAGTAATTTAATTTGAATTTATCATTGTATATTTTGTATTTTTATTTGTTAGAGCACTGTCTTGTAAGATGAAGAACGAGGAAATATGGACAGAAATAAATGAACTAACTGCAGCACTTAGAGCACCTGAAAATGAAATAACTGCAAAGCAAGAATTCTATGTGAAAATGTTCCAACACTTATCTGCTGACGTACAACAAAAGATACTCTTGTTGACTGTTAATAATACTGAAAATAATTTAAGTCAATGCAAATTACTTTTAATGGTATTAACAAGATTCCCAGAACTGATAATGACACATTCGGTATAGTTATTGTTTTTTAATATATTCTAAACAAATAAAAGACATTTTTAAATTTCTTCAGTCAAGGCTTTTAGAATTAATTACTGACGGAATATCACAAAATCCAGAAATATATCAAAAAATGTTAATGGATGAAGTTATTCCATTGCTTTATAACAATCAAGACCCACCTGAGTTGAACCCAGTGCTAGTATGTCGTGTATTTACGATATCATTAGAATATTCTATACGCGAAATAATGGAGGACAAGAGCGATGCTAATGAGATTTGGAAAAAAATTTTTCAAATTCTAAATTTATGTGCCAAAATTTTACGTTGGGAAACATTCTTATCTTTTAACAAAAATTGGTAAATAAAATTAATCTTAATTGATCACTTTTAACACTTAATAACACATATTTATTTTCCATAGGGGTCACAATATATATTGGGAAAAAATAATAGATATTATTGCCAAAAGCCCAGGTGGCAGTCCTCAAGTGCTTTTTTATGCTATAACATTATTTATTTACTCCTTACATTCCTACATAAAACATTGTCATGCACGTCTGGATGATTTAGAAATCAATCATGTGCTAGTTGAAGGGTTCACCGAATGGAATGTCGACCGTAGTGATGCTCAAAACCTTGAACCGCCACAGATATCAGTGACTACCAATGCTAGCAAAACCATTTCGAAAGCGTTTGTGCATGCTGCACAATGCTGGCAGTTACTGAATACCGAACAATTCAGACGTGATTTGGGTGAATTGTTATTGAAATTACCGATAGCTCCATGGATATCACGATTTTTGTTCGACTTAGCGATGTATTTCGGACATTATGATGACGCAAAGAAAGTTATGGTAGATTTGAATGTCAACAATAGTTTGGTGCAAAATCTACAAATACTTAGTTTGAATATGATGCAAGGCACACTTACGGTTAGTACAATCATTTGATATTATTAACAAAACTTTTTACTAAAATTACTTTTAAACTTTAGTTACAAGGATTTGAGTGTGTACTCGCAATACTATCTGAGTTGCCAACTACAACTGGACAAGATATGGAAGATTTATCTTTGAATATAAAAAGACATTTGATTTTTATACCACTTACGAAAAATGCTTTAATCCAATATTGCGTAAAGGCAATAATTACTGGTTTGAGCGTAAGTGAAACTTGAACTTTTAACTAAACATAAACAAAATATATTTATAATATAATTATACTTTAAATATTTGTAGCGCAAATTATATGAACCAAATTGTCCTGATCACATTCTTGGAAGTTTGTTAGTGCTGTTGCAATTGGAATATCCACGTGAAGCTATAATGGCAGGACAAATATTCAATTTAATCCTTTCAAGACGTTCGTTTTCCTTTAAGTTGTTCATTTCTTATATTGTTGAGATTGATTTCATTGAAGAGTTTATGTATTTTTGGGTTAACTACGAAGATTTTACCTTAGATATAATATCGCCAAGCGAGCCCAGCTCTCATCGGCGTTCACGTGGAACAGAAAAAGGGACACGTGATGAGATTCGAATACTTCTTAGACAACAAGTATCACGAGCAAATGATAACATACCATCTCTAATGCTAAATTATATATCACAAGAAAGAGCGCAGTTGATAGAAAATATATTTGGAGTGGACAATCAAAGTGCATTTTAAATCCTATTCGCTAAACTAAACTTAGTGTAAGACATTATAACTTAAGATAATTTGGTATCACCAATAAAATATACTTGTAATGCTTTGGCTTTAGTTATAAATAAATGTGAGAAAAAAATTATATATACAGTTAAGTTGAGTTGCTAGAGTAGATTTGCATGTATTCTGTTTACTGGTTAAAGGTATAAATACACGTATAATTAGATATATTCTATATACTATTGGAGTTATGAATTAAAGTATAATTAGATTTATTGTTTATACTAGAGTTGAAGCTATGAATGCATGTACAAGAAACACTGATCCAATTATATTTTATTATAATATAACTTTTATGACATTATTTTGGATTATTATAATTGAGATTTGATTTTTGTTGCTTTGTTCAGTATTTTGATTATTTATAAATTAGAAATAATCTCGTACTTGCATCTTTAGTGAGAAAAACATTTAGCAAGTTTTTTTCATAACAAATTAAATTTGGTTTTGTTTTTTTATTTATTATTGTAACGAACCTTTCTGACAGGGGTTTTGCTCGCCGGATTCCAGGTTCAGTCCTACAATAAATTTGTTTGTTAGGAACAGTGGTGAGTTTGGATGTACGGTGGACGGTGGCTTCGCTACAATCACTGAGTGTTGCTTTCGTTATATACAAAGAAAATAGCAATGTATGTTTCTATTGCTACTGTATATCCGACTATTGATTTTATAATAGAAATGTTTATTTCTATTATATTAGAAAAAAACGATGTGAACTGAAATGTATATTTCTATTCACCGACTATTGATTTTATAATAGAAATGTTTATTTCTATTATATTTAAAAAAAAAACAATGTGAACTGAAATGTATATTTCTATTCACCGATTTGGTTTACAAGTAATTATATAATAGAAATGTTTATTTCTATTATATTTAAAAAAAAACAATGTGAACTGAAATGTATATTTCTATTCACCGATTTGGTTTAAAGTAATTATATAATAGAAATGTTTATTTCTATATTATATTAGAAAAAAAAACAATGTGAACTGAAATGTATATTTCTATTCACCGACTATTGATTTTATAATAGAAATGTTTATTTCTATTATATAATTACTTGTAAACCAAATCGGTGAATAGAAATATACATTTCAGTTCCCATTGGTTTTTTTTTAAATATAATAGAAATAAATATTTCTATTATAAAATCAATAGTCGGTGAATAGAAATATACATTTCAGTTCACATTGTTTTTTTTTCTAATATAATAGAAATAAACATTTCTATTATAAAATCAATAGTCGGATATACAGTAGCAATAGAAACATACATTGCTATTTTCTTTGTATATAACGAAAGCAACACTCAGTGATTGTAGCGAAGCCACCGTCCACCGTACATCCAAACTCACCACTGTTCCTAACAAACAAATTTATTGTAGGACTGAACCTGGGATCCGGCGAGCAAAACCCCGGCCAGAAAGGTTCGTTACATTATTATTACATTTCTTAAAAATATACAATAAAATTGTTCTATATAAATGATATGTTATTTATCAATGTTGTATATATTTATTTGGCAGCTACATTAAAAGTATCTTACGTTTAGTTAAAAGTATCACAAAAAATATTTTACAAATAAATAACAATGTGCAAGAATTACTGAAGGTGATGAAAATCGTGTTTGATATAGGACATGAATATGTTATATAAAGCCGTACATACATTAACAAATGTAACTCTGTATTTTGTATCTAAATACCGAAAATTTATGTACTGCACGCCAGGCCACAACATCCAATCCATTAAATATACAATAGGAAATTTCTCCACCAACTCGTCATTCGTCTCCTTGAGCGTTTTATTCTCCAAAAAGCATGCACCATAAAAGAATATGAGAATACATGCGGGCGACATAAATAACTGATCGATTAATATTTTTTGAATAGTGTTTCTAAAGTTTGCAATAGGCATAACACGATCCATCCAATTGTACACATAATGGTGCAATGGACCCATTAGCGCACCAACAACAAACATACGTCCCATCCGCTCGAAATCAAAATGCTCGTAACCAAAGCTGCTGTGCACCGCTCTCCCGCTGCGTTTAAATTCAATTTGCTGCGCTGCAACATCTCCCACCACCATCAGAGCTCCAGAACCGATGATATTTGTGGCTAGTAGAAATTTACCAAATATTTTATTCCATGCTTTTTTTGCTATTGAATGTTCCGCTCCAGCAGTTTTTTCAATTTTTCTAATACCATTTTTTAAAATTTGTGCTCCATTTCCTATAATTAAAGAAATTATTTATATATGTTTACATTATATTAACAGACTTAGACTTACCGTGTACATTTAATATATTTTTGCTGCCATGCAAAACGTTTGTGTTTGATAACACAATTCTACAAGCGTGGCGTGCAAACATATTTCTAACTCTATTTGTTATAAAAGTTTTGATAATTTATATATATGTAATGCGCCATATATCAATATTACATATGCCTATCTATTATCAACAAATTATTGAATAAAAAGTGTGTAAATCTGACTCTGGTTACATCAGACACACAAAATTTAAATTTCCGTCAAGTTCAGCTGGTTGCGTTGCCAACTTTATATAATTTTTTTAAAAGTATGTTTAAATTTAAAAATGAGAACTAAAAAATTGTAAGTTTATTTGTGTTTCAACAAAAAATAAAACCAAAATTTTTTTATCGTTATTTTAACGTTATACAGAAATCTTTCATATAAATGAGTTCATTATCAATAAATCAGCTTAAAAATAAATTTCTTACAAGGGAAATTAGCAAAATTTGAAATATATTGACCTATTATATATTACATTGACTAAATTTAAATATGTGTCATAAGATGGATATGTAAAAAGTAAACAAACAACAGCTGAGCTATAAACAAAGATGGTGAGGAAGTAAATATTTAATAAAATCTTTGTTTTTATGAATTGTATTTAGTTTTTTTGTGTGGTATAGGTATTATTAAGTTAAGTTTATAAAAGTTCTATCAGCTGCATAAAGGAGCTTATTATAATGTGAACGTGCACTTATTAATAGCTGTGTTCCACGAGCTACTCGTAGTAAAACTTAAGAAAAACACAAGTAAAGTACAAACTGAGAGCGTAACACAAATAAAGTGCTAAATTATGCTTTTTACACGGAACAGTTTTGTGTAAAGCTTGTGGCTCGTTTATGTAACTTTTTTACTTAGTTTTCTCGAACGATTCCTGAAAACGAAAAACGTTCCAGAAAACGAAGTGTGAAAGTTGCATAAACGAGTCGCTGGTGAGAACACCAATGCCGCACAAAGAAACAATACAACAATTTAAATTTAAACCAAAACAATTGATTCACACATAAATACAAATTTTACTTGAAATAAAATGTACTAGTAAAGTCTATGTAGCAATTTCAATTTTCGACAGGGATGTTCCGTTTACTCAGATGCGTAATATAAATAAGCAAGCTCCTAAATAAGAGAGTATGAATGTACTATAGGTATGATTAAATATTGTAGCCACAGTTATCGTTTAATAGTCCTATGTTATTAAATAAAATAATACTGAATCTAATTAGGAAGTTTTTTTTTGATATCTATACAACATAGAAATTTAAAGAGAGTTTGTAATAGTGTAACGAACCTTTCTGGCCGGGGTTTTACTCGCCGGATTCAAGGTTCAGTCCTACAATAGATTTATTTGATAGGAACAGTGGAATACGGTGGATGGTGACGTTGGTACGGTGATATGGTTTGAAGAAATGTGAATTTCTTCTCTATACAATGGATTTGACGTAGAAATGTTAATTTCGACGCCCCTGATAAAAGGTTTGAAGAAATGTGAATTTCTTCTTTATACAATGGATTTGGCGTAGAAATGTTAATTTCAGCGCCCCTGACAAAAGGTTTGAAGAAATGTGACTTTCTTCTCTATACAATGGATTTTGGCGTAGAAATGTTAATTTCGACGCCCCTGACAAAAGGTTTGAAGAAATGTGAATTTCTTCTTCATACAATGGATTTGGCGTAGAAATGTTAATTTCAGCGCCCCTGACAAAAGGTTTGAAGAAATGTGAATTTCTTCTCTATACAATGGATTTTGGCGTAGAAATGTTAATTTCGACGCCCCTGACAAAAGGTTTGAAGAAATGTGGTGCTAATACTCATGTGGTATTATCACCTTACCGCGTAATTTACTAACGAAAATTTGATTTCGTTTTAGTAAATGAGTAATAGAAATTTATATTTCTATTACTATTAACGAAATGTTAATTTCGTTATTAATTATGATTTTTAATAGAAATGTGTATTTCTATTAAAAATAAAAAAAATAAAACAAAATAGAAATCGAGATGTAAATTTCGATTCTTGGTGTTTCAGCACATGTAACATAGAGCGACCTGTTCTTAGCTCGCTGTCTTGCTGAATGCCCGTCTACTGCGTTTGCTTCGTTTTTATTATATTTGTGTTGTTTGGTATTATTTGTGTAGTAAAATTTAGTTAGTGTAAATTTTATGTTACAATAGGAAGCTATTAAATATTTTAGAGATATCTTGATTGGTTAATATATTGCACAAAATATAACCATTCATCTAAATATTTTTATAATTGTTACTGCTTAAATTTAATACGTTATATGTATAATATATTTTATTTATGATGTTAAGTAAAGTTTCATATCTTATTGTATTTCTTTGCTTCCTTCAATGCTCATATTTAGGTAGATGTGGCATCATTTTAATTTGCGTTTTTTTTATTCGGTATAAGTTGTTTAGGTGACGTCACACGCTAGATTTTATTTTTGTTGCGTTTCATTTTAGCCCGCCAATTCACATATTTGTTATGTTATTTATAGCATAATATAAAGAAACAAAAGAGCAAAATAGAAAATTAACTAAGACGTTATTAAAAATGTATTTTTATAAAATTTCTAATGCAAAGAATTTGTGACGCTGCCGCCGCGTGTGAGTGACTGGTTTAGCGTACGAAATTTTCTATTCTGAAGAGGATTTAAGGTTATGAATGTGGCGATATTATAGGAATCATTGCAATAAAACGTTTATGTTTTGATAACAAGTTTAGAAACTGATATTGTTATAAACATTAAGGAAGTTTTTTACTACCAAGTGGAAGGTGACCTAATTTATGTGTGTGGAAAAAGTTAATTGTTAAAATGAATATATTTTTTGTGTTATTATTAATACTTGCGGTGCGACTAGCTTCAGTTTTTGTTGTAAAAACGTTTTATGTGCCAGATGAATACTGGCAAAGCTTGGAAGTAGCACATAAGCTAGCCTTTGGGTAATATCTAACTGCTATATGCAATAAGAAGTAGCAAACACTAACTATAATCTTTCTAGTTACGGTTATATAACATGGGAGTGGGTACAAGGTATACGCAGCTATATATACCCACTTTTAATTGCTGGTGTTTATAAAGCTTTAGCACTATTAAATCTTGACAGTGCTTACTTATTGGTGAGTTAAGTTTTTCTTTAGTACAATTGTTAGTTTACGTTATAAACTTTTCTTCTTCTGGTATATTTCAGGCAATATTACCACGTATTTTGCAAGCGCTACTAACAACCTATTCCGACTATCGGTTTTACGTTTGGACTGGTAAAAGAAAGTGGGCATTGTTTCTTATTGTGGTGCCATGGTTTTGGTTTTATACTGGATCGCGCACTTTGACAAACACTTTGGAAGCATCTTTAACCACAATAGCTTTGAGCTATTTCCCATGGACAGGAGAAAGTAGTTTATATTTATGGCCAGCAGCACTTTGTTGTTATCTTAGGCCAACTGCAGCCATTATATGGCTACCGCTATCCATCTATCACCTCCGCAAAACAAAACAATCTTTAATTGGATTGTTATTTAAAAAGTTTTTGGTAATTGGGTAAGAATTTCATTATTAAAATATATTTTGTGCTATTTTATGATAATACGAAGAAAAAGTTTGCTCATCCATGAAACAAAATGATGAAAACATACGGTCGTGTCTGGATATAGTAAACCAATTATTGCAAGTTGTGTTCGCAGTATCCTCGCTGTTCAGTTATCACTTATCAATTTAACATTTTTTGTTTTAAAAATTATTTATTTTTTTGTTTCAAAAATTATTTTTTGTTTAGAAAACATTTTTTTTGTTTAAAAATATTTTTTTTTGTTTTAAATATTATTTATATTTTTGTTTTAAGAGTTTTTTTTTTGTTAAAAATTTGTGTATTTAAATGTTCATTTTTGTTTTTTATTTTTATTTTTATTTTTATTTTTTTTTTATTTTTTTTTTTATTTTTTTCATTTTAAAAAATGAGTTAAGGGAAAACCCCTTTGTTGCATTGTCTTAGAACTAATTTAAAAACTAACTAAAAAGAGATATATAAATAAATAGAAGTACACAATAAATAGAAATTTATGTATTAAATAATAAAGCGAAAAAAAATATAAAAAATTAAATTGAAAATATATATTTAGGATTAAGAATTTAGAACAGATTAAGATCATTAAAATAAATTTACAGTAAAATATAAATAAATATATTGGCGTTCTCGATTGTCAAATCTAGATTCAATCTAGATTTACTCTCGATCTGTCTAATTTTGTTACCCATTCGAACATATTTAGAGTAAAATCGAATTAAATCTCAATTTGTCAAATTATATAAAACAGCTGTTAACTTCAGGGTAATTTTGCTACTCTGAAAAAATATTTAGAGTATTATAAATTAGAAGTGAAAAAAGTGGATTTCATAAAAAAAAAGTCACCACAGATTTACCAATCGAAAACGATATATGTTATTGACTTTTAGACCGTTTTTTTGCATAGACATCACAGTACTAGTATACCAGCATAATCAGTAGTCTTGGTCTCAGCCCATGCGATTGCTTTAACGAAACTTTCAATAGCTTCAGTAACTTTTGCTCAATATTTAGCGTAAAAATTTAGGTGTTCAATATATTAAGTATTCACTATAACCAGACACGACAATAAGTGATTTATAAATAAAAAACTTATATTTAAACTATCTATTCTTCTATCTTTTTATAACTTCTATTCTATTCTATAAAAAAATCTTCTATTTAAAAATTCTCCGTATTTATTTCTATTAGAGTTTTGGTTGCTGCTCTAGGTATTGGAGTCGATACTTATCTACATGGAAAATTAATAATTACTCCATATGAATTTCTTAAATATAATGTATTTCATAATATTGGAAGTTTCTATGGCTCACATCCTTGGTGAGTAAAAATTATTAACTGCAATAAATAGATTTTTAATTGAATCAATTTAAAGGCATTGGTATTTCACTATTGGCTTACCTAGCGTTCTGGGTATCATTACTCTACCATTCTTGTTTGCTGTCATTGAAACAGTACGTCGGAGTGAAACTTATCCTGTACGGAAAAATCTGCTATTAACTATTGCAATTTCGCTAGTCGCCTTCAGTTTTATCGAACATAAGGAATTCCGATTTGTTACTTCTCTTCTGCCATTGTGTTTGTACATAACTGCTGATACTTTGACGCGTTGGAGTTATAATGCTTCGAGGTTAGTACTATTAACCATTTTAATAATATTTTACTAAAATTGTTTTTTAAACAGAAAAATGCTGTGGTTTATAGCACTTTTAATTGTTTTTGGAAATGCGATACCAGCTTGGTACTTAAGTACTATACACCAAAAGGGACCAATTGAAGTGATGTCTAAGTTACAAGAAGTTGCGGCTGATTACCGCGATGAAAATAACCATCGTGCAAATATACTATTCCTTATGCCTTGTCACTCAACACCTTTTTATAGGTAAATATGTATATAATTATAAAAGTTTAAGTATTATTAATATTTGTTTTGAATTATTGTTATTAATTGCAGTCACATACATCAAAATGTTACGATGCGCTTCCTGACTTGTGAGCCGAATTTGAAAGATGAAAAGAATTACAAAGATGAAGCAGATCAATTTTATGAGTCGCCTGTTCATTGGTTACGTTCACATATACCATCATATCCACGTACTGCAATGCCTACGCATGTAGTGCTCTATGAACCGTTAGCAGGCAAAGTTAATGAGTTTTTGCTGAATTATAAAGAATTGTATCGGATTATTAATGCGGAGGTAAACGATAACGTACCCACCCCATTGATTCCCAACAACTGGTCAATACTTATTAAAGAAAAACAGCTTAACGTTGATTCTCTTTTACAGTATGTACAGGCTAGAACTGGTAAGAATATATTAGTTTATCAACGATTGCGTTCGGGCGAAGAAAATACATTTAATCGTGACGAGTTTAGAGCAAACCCCAATAAAGAAACCATTGCAAGCAATATTGAAGAGGCAAATGATAATGGCAATGACAATGACAATGATTTTGATGATGATAATATGTTTAACTAAGTAAAGTATCAAATGTAGAAGTACAAACAATTTAATTGACAAGAGTCTTTATATCATCAATATATAGACACGCAATAACACGATGCATTTAAAATGCATAATTCATATTTATGCCAGTGAGTATAAAACCATATTGATAATTGCTACAGCCGAGAAAGTGCTTAAGTTTTAGAACGACTTGCTGGTTGTTTTAAAACAGTAAAAATAATAGACTTTTAAGATATTTTTTTAATAAATTATTTTAAATAGATTAGACAAAATTAAATTTTAACAAAAACTTTTATAGTGGTTTTGTGCTAAAACAACTGCCACAATAAATGAAAAACACAATTAAATATTTCCCTCAGGTGCCAGAATGACATTAAAATTTTTTGGAATATAGTATCACAGTATCTGTGTTGAAAACGCAGAGGATTAAATGCTGTAATGTAATATCCTTTTTTTATATAAATTCAAAATTAATCACTTAATATGAAATATGTAGAAAAGCATTACTTTTCTGTGTTTAAACCAGGGTTTCTTAACCGCCGGTCCGCTCCATATGCACCAACCGTCCGTAAAGTATTGCATTTCCACCTTTAATATTATTATATTTTGGGAAGATATTGGCACTGGTCTTTGCAAAATACAATCCTTGTAAAATCGGGCCGGTAATATATTTACTTCTGGGTTGGTAACCACTGGTCTAAACTACAGATTGTCCATGTGTTTAAATTTTTTTTTGCAAAATTATAAATATCATATCAAACGAGTTTTTAAAATTTTATAATTATTATTATTTTTTATAACATAATTTATGTTATTCGTAGTACAAACCATAAATTTGTAAAAAATTTTACATAGAACAGATCGTTTTTGCTCTATTTATCGAACAAAATAGATAAACCCAGTAATTAAAAAAAAGTCACTTAAATAAATTTTAATTAATTTTAAATGTACCTATTATTTTGTATAAGATTTTTATAATTATGAACAATTTAAAACTATAAAATCTTTTGTGTTCCAATACAAAAAGTTTTTTATTTTAATTTTAAAAAGGTGAGGAACTCTATACAAATTCACTAAAGCAGGGCTGTCCAAAGTACGGCCCGCGGCTAATGTTTGTGCGGCCCGCGACATGTTTTAATCTACTACAATTAAGAAAAATATTCTCTTGGTGTACTGGTAAAACTACATTATTTTATTTTTATTTTTGTGGAAAACAACTATGAACGTATGTATTTGTTTCTGCGGCCCTCCAATCTGTACAATGATTTGTATTAGCTCGCGATCGCATCTGATCTGGACATCGCATCCCTGCTCTAAGTAATAAAGATGATTTACATGATTTGAAATGATATGAATATAATATACATATTATATTAAATAAATATTCTTCGATATATAAAATATATATATAAATATATTTAACGATTTTAAAAGATAATATAATATCAAATAAAATAAAATATTTTTTATATTCTATTAACTATAAAGGTGAGATTGTATACTTTGATGCAGATACAACTATTAAGTATACTCCAAGTAATCAAAATTTTAATAAAAATTGAATTTAATATTTTTAGAGGAATATTTGAAATTTCAAGACATCAATTTTACTGATAATTTGAACTCTTTCTGAAACTTGGTAAATATATGATGTGTGTATACAAGGTGAGATGAAAAAACTGCAACCAACTTCAGACTGCTGTCATTTCTAAACCGCTCGTCCCACAGCTGTCAGATTTATTCTAGTGACAGCTCATTATTTTTCAGAAAAAAAGTTATTTGTGATGGAATTCAAGCGTGATAGTGTGATTGCTTTGCATTTGGCTGGAAAACCACAAGTAGCTATCGTCAGAGCCCTCCAGCATTTAAAAGTTAATAAATCTTTTGTGTCTCGTACCATCGCTCGTTACCATGATACTGGTAGCGTAGCCCGACGTCAAGGAAGTGGACGAAAAAAAACAGCAACATCGGCAGAAATGGTTCGAAAAGTGAAGAAGCTAATTGAACGAAATCCGCGTCGCAGTGGACGAAAAATGGCTCGTGAGCTGAACATATCGCAATATGCCATTCGGCAAATATTGAAAAATGAGCTTGGACTAAAGCCATTCAAGTTCCAAAAAGTGCAAGATCTTACTGATGCGCAAAAAAAAGTTAGACTCGAAAAAGCTAAAGAGTTGTTTCGCTTGGCCGAAAGTGGTGAACTGCCGAATTTGGTTTTCTCCGATGAGAAACCATTCGTTATCCAGCAGTTTGTAAACAAACAAAATGATCGTGTTTACTTGCCAGAGAGGTCAGCTGAAAATTTGCAACTTCGGTTGGCCATCACAACTCAAAAGCCGGCCATGGTGATGGTGTGGGCCGCCATAACAGCCGATGGTCGCTCGCCGCTCGTATTCATCGACCGTGGTGTCAAATTAAATGCGCAAATCTATCGCGAAAATATTTTGGAGGGAGTTCTGAAGCCCTGGGCACGCAAACATTTCGGCCGCAGACCTTGGACATTCCAACAGGACTCAGCACCATCGCACTCAGCACGCGCCATCCAAGAATGGTTAAGAAATGAGGTTCCTCGCTTCATTTCCACCGCACAATGGCCACCAAAATCTCCGGATGCCAATCCGTTGGACTATTGTGCCTGGGGTATTTTGGAAAGCAAGGTTGGAACTAAAAAATACCAAAGTGTCGATCATCTCAAGCAAGCGCTTCGCCGAGAATGGGACAAAATACCGCAGAGCCACTTTCGGGCAGCGTGTGATGGTTTCATTGGCCGTTTGAAGGCCATAGTTCGTGCCAAAGGTGGCCAATTCGAACAAATCTAAACCGATTCTCAAATTTGATGTTATTTCCGACATTTTTTGCTTTCATTCAATAAAATTTAAAAAAAATGAAAAAATTATGGCGTTTTACTTTGTTGCAGTTTTTTCATCTCACCTTGTATATTATTAAAGACGCAGATGGATTTCATTAGACTCACTCATTAGACTATAATGAAATATATAATGTCAAAGCGAGATTATACTGTATTAGTAAATATAAATAAAAAGTTATGATATATTTTTAAAGACCGAGATGGATGTTATTATGGAGTTTTAAAATTAAAACCAATGAAACTATATTAGACTCTCAGTATAACGAAAGATATAACGTCAAAGTCTTTAGAAGTGAGACTATACTGTATTAGTATAATCCTCAAAGGATACCGTAACGTGGTTACATAGTTCCCAACCCTTTCAAAATATATACTGTATTATTATATAGAAATAAAAACGGATGAAAGACATTAAAGAGATATGAAAATCTCAAAAAGTATGGCAATAAAAATTCTCTAAACCCATTTCCTTCTAACCCATTAAAATTTACATAGTATGAAAGATGATGAAAATCAGATGAATGAATATACGTGTTAGAAGAAATGTTAGAAGAAACGAGTAAAAGAAGAAGACTTGTAAGATATAGGAGAGAGTTGAGAGAGTACGTGAATGGTAATTGAAACCAGCTTGTGTTGAGGTAATGCTTCGATATGATTGTAAATTAGTCTTATTTTATGTTGGACCTCATTGATGTTAATTGCGTTGAGTTGCTAATGTATTTACAAACTAATGAAAGGAATCGATGCATGAAGTGTGGAGAGAGGCTGTACTGATTATTTTTCTAGTGGGGTTATGCAACTGTACGGTCGAAGGAGACAAGAGCTGATGATGTTCGTTACTATACCATTTGTTAAAGTAAGTTAGACATAAGAATGTCTGCAAGTTCAAATAAAATAATTTAAACTCTTCAAAATTTAATTAATAAATTAATTTGGGATCTGAACATACACTTTCTTCTTAATTGATATTTCTAAAATTGCTAATGGGTAATAATAAAATTAAAAATAATAAATTACTTCTCAGGAAATTTTAGTCATATTCATTAACTATAGACCTGCTCATATATTAAACGTAAGCAGTCGGGGAAATACTAGAAGAGAGTGCAAGAAGCAGTGAAAAAAGGGCCTCTTACATTTTAGAGACCCTTTATTTTAAATTAGAAATAGGATATATAGATGGATTAACCATTTTTTGATTTACCATTTAAATCATTGTTTATAAAAGTTGAGTTCCGATTTCGATATGCTAATGTGAGATGCCGGAATATTATTTAAATTGCTTTGAGATGCATTGCTCAATTTCTCAGGGTGCCATAGTAAGTAAAGAAGCGATTTTAAAGGTTATCTATAATAGCGAACAATTATTATACTGTGCTGTTGTAGATTTATTGTATTTAAAAGTTAAAATTTGATTACATCTGTAAGATCGGCATATAATTTTTATGAATTGGAGATGAGAAGATTGATTTATTAAGGCAGCATAATATGTAGTTGTGATGTGAGTTTGGAAATGCTCATCGGTGATGTCGGAATATTATTTTGATTAATTCGAATTAATTTACTCATTAAGGTCTCACGGTATTTAGTGGAGATATTTTGTTGAACATATCTATCTGTTATAAAGTATAGGAAGTAAGTTTTTGAAATATGTTATGATTTGATACAATTAGGCCACATTTTAAAATGAACACTTAAGTGGCGAATGGACTTTGTTTTAAGTGACACTTTAATGTATCTTATTGAACACTTAAGGGCCACTTAGCTTAGGTGTGCATTGTAAAACTGGAAAGATCTTATTATTAGAATTTCTATTGGAATTAAGTATTAGAAATCTATATGGAAATTAAAATTCTTCATATTCCATTTTTGGTTTATCAATTTTCTATGGCATCATTATATTAAAAGGTTCAGATGCAATTGCGGTAGTTTTGTGTATTTGTGTATATGTGTATTTCATTTCGAATAGTTTTGATTTATCAACTTTTTAAAATATTTCGTCCTCGGAAATTCTCATCTATGATTTTCGAATAGTATTTATAATTAAAGGCATATATTGATCAGTTTTAGAGCTACAATACATTTGAACTTTTAGTAAATTTTTTAATTATATTAGTATTATTAAAATAAATTTGTTAATAATTAAAATTTTTCCTTCTGCTTTTGATTAATCCATTTTTGAAATCATTTGAATCTCGGAGATGCTTTTCTGTAATTTCGAATAATATTTTCGATTAAGTGAATTGTCTATTCTACTTTTCATTAGTCATATTTTTAAGGCAACATGGCTCTTACAAAACTCATCTGTAATTCCTTTACAATGCTTTTGATTAAGTGAATCTATTTCTATTGTAAGATAAATTAAATTAGTGGTTTATAAATTTATTTTTTAATAATTAAAGTTTTGTATTCTATTAAATTTTAAACTTATTTGTCGGCCTGATTTTTTAATAATGTTTTATATATATTTTATATCTGCCTACAGATTTTCTTTTTTAATAATTAAACGTTTGTTTAATATTTTGTAATATATTCCATATTTCTATATGTATATGTAATATGAACAACGAAACTAAACTACGAACGTGACGTACGGATATAGATTTTATTAATATTTAATAATTTGAGATCCTGATCCTGATGATGACTATCAAAGAGAGTCGAAATATAGAATATATTAAAAAGTATTGAACAAACGTTTAGTTTTCTATTCTCCTTTTGATAAATCCACTTTTTAAGACAGAGATCGTGTCTGAGATTTTCATCTTTGTTTCTTGTGCATTGTTTTCGATTAATTGCATTTATTTCTATTTTAAACTATAATATAATATATTATATATAGATTTTCAGTATATTTTTCTATTATATCTTTAGTACACATATTATAAATCTATTTGTTAATAAATAATATATTTAACTATTTTCTAAAGCATTACGATGTCGAAGATGCTCTTCTACGATTTTCGAATAATATTTTTGATTAAGTACTTCTATTGTGTAGATAAAGAGGTACGTTTCTGAACATTGTTTATAGGTATATGATAAAATACTTATATATTTTAAGTCTATTTTTTAACTTTATTAGTTAATCTTGCTATTCTATTTTTGATTAATGAATTTTTTAAGGCATTGCGAATTTTCAGATATTTATTTATGATTCCTATGATGATAATATAATATCAATCTATGATTCCTGATTTACAGGTTTGATATAATACATATATATGTTTTCAGTTTATTTTTCAACTAAAGTAGTCATATTATAAGTTTATTTGTTAATAACTAAATCTTTCTATTTTACTTTTGATAAATCAATTTTTTAAGGTGTCGAGATCTTTGAGATTGTTATCTTTGATTCCTGAATATTATTTACAAATATGCTATAATACATATACTCTTTCGGTCTATTTTTCAACTAAAGTAGTGGTATTATAAACATATTTGTTAATAATTAAATCTTTCTATTTTACTTTTGATAAATCAATTTTTAAGGTGTCGAGATCTTTGAGATTGTCATCTTTGATTCCTGAATGTTATTTACGGGTATGTTATAATACATATACTCTTTCAGTCTATTTTTCAACTAAAGTAGTGGTATTATAAATATATTTGTTAATAATTAAATCTTTATATTCTACTTTTGATTAATCAATTTTTTGAGGAGTCGAGATCTTTAAGATTGTCATCTTTGATTTCTGAAAGTTATTTCATGTATGTTATAATACATATACTCTTTCAGTCTATTTTTCAACTTAATTAGCGGTATTATAAATTTATTTGTTAATAATTAAATCTTTCTATTCTACTTCTGATTAATTAATTTTCAAGGAGTCGAGATCTTTGAGATTGTCATCTTTGATACCTGAATATTATTTACAAGTATGCTATAATACATATACTCTTTCGGTCTATTTTTCAACTAAAGTAGTGATAGTATAAATTTATTTGTTAATAACTAAATCTTTCTATTTTACTTTTGATAAATCCATTTTTTAAGGTGTCGAGATCTTTGCGATTGTCATCTTTGATTCCTGAATGTTATTTATAAGTATGCTATAATACATATACTCTTTCGGTCTATTTTTCAACTAAAGTAGTGGTATTATAAATTTATTTGTTAATAACTAAATCTTTCTATTCTACTTTTGATTAATCCATTTTTTAAGGTCTTCGATGTTCATCTGTGATTTCTGGACGTTGTAATACATATACTCTTTCAGTCTATTTTTCAATTGTACTTGTAGTATTATAAATTAATTTGTTATTAATTAATTGAAATTCTCCACTGTACTGTTGTTGCTACACAGACTTTTCTACTACTATTTTCCAACATCTGCTTCGGTCATTAAAATTTGTGCGGTTCACTCGCAACACTTGGTGTTTGCCTGTTCGCTCGACAGGTTATCGAAGTTCGCGAAAGTAGTTCGAATCATACATTTTTTAATTTATTTTTATTCAATATTTTATAATAAAATATTTACTGACATATTTATTTGAATATGGCTTCCTCGGCAAGAGTTTTGTTAAAAGTACGAGGTGTGTATGAGAGAGGAAAATAAATTATTTATAAATTTTACTTAATGAAAAATTATATAACTTGGAACAAAATTATCTGTGCAATGCCAGGCAAACAGACAAAATTTCATTGACAAACGAGTAAATGCGTTATTCCGGCAATTAATTTTTAATTAATTAATGCATTCTGATAAAAGCAAAAATGTTGCCCTTTCGTTTTATCAAAAATTGGTGTGTGCCCATGAAAGACAAAAACTGAAAGAATATTCATGTGACTCAATGAAAAGTTAGAAGTGAAAGAAAACTCATGCAAAGGCCAAGGTGTGAAGAAATAATAAAATTTATGCAAACTACGAATTGGTATCAAGGTTATGCCGATATTTAATGATGCAAACAAAAAAGAATATTATGTTTTTTTTGTACTTATAAAGCAAATAATTTATTTAATTTCTCTTATACAATTTTTTTTATTTAGATGCATTCATTACTGGCATTCGTGCGAATTCACAGTACAACCAAACTCGCCTCAATCTGCAGTTGACGGCAGACTCTCGTGTTATTTGCCAAGGCTTTACAGGCAAGCAGGGAACCTTCCATAGTCAGCAGGCCTTAGAGTATGGAACAAAATTAGTGGGTGGTATTTCACCGAAAAAAGGTGGCACAACTCATCTGGGTTTACCGGTTTTTGCCAGTGTAAGTTGAACGTTTTTATGTATTCCTCTATGAAATTATTTGGTTTGGATATATTTTATTGAAACTCTCATATATTATAGGTAGCTGATGCTAAAAAAGCAACTGATCCGCATGCTACTGTTATTTATGTACCACCACCAGGTGCAGCAGCTGCTATTATAGAAGCACTTGAATCTGAAATTCCTTTAATTGTTTGCATAACAGAAGGTGTACCTCAACATGATATGGTCCGAGTCAAACATGCCCTATTGACACAAAACAAATCACGTTTATTAGGTCCAAACTGTCCCGGAATTATTGCACCAGAAAGAGTAAGTTTCCTATTATAGTCGGCTTTATTCTTTTATTTCTGTTTTTGAATTCAATTATGCATAAACTGTATTTTATTGTTTGTTTAATTATTGTACTGATAAGGTTGTTTAATTTTATTTCAATTGGCTTCTTATATTTGTTGATAGGGGCAAAGTTTAAGTAGATTACGCCCTGTACTTTGCTGTATCTTTACTTATCAATATAAAAACTTTGTTCCACACTAAAACCATTTAATAATGCCATCTTCAAGAAAAGTATTTATGACGAAAGCAGTTTCTTTCTCATGATTCATAATGCAACATCTGTAATCAAATTTATAAATTAAAATTGTTTTTCCAGATTAAAAATAATTACTTTAAAAATTAGAATTATACTTTCGTTTTTCTATTATCAGCGAAATGATAAATTTTTTACCTGTAGCATTATAAAAAGTGTAAAGTTCTTTATTTACAAAATGTTTGGATGTGTGCCAATTTGAGATCTCTTCAATTATCAACAGGTCACGGCGCCGCCTTAATCTATTTACTATTAGATAATGAATCTTAAATATAAATTAAGTTTAAGGTTAAGGAATTTAAATGTAAATATTATTTCGATTAAATTTTGTTAAAACTTAAGTTTTTATATACAATTTTTTTATTCATTTAACCTATCAAAGTCTGCCTTTACATAGATCCGCTCGTAAGATTTTGATAAAGTTTTAATGTATATTTAGTCTATTAGAGATCACAGAAGTTGAAACAAACAAAAATTTTTTTGATATCTTGAAATATAGTCGAGATATAGCATGGATATAGCAATATATCCGACAGGCGTTGGTGTAATAATTTTTCTAACAATTTTACATATTTTGCATCTCTATTGCATAGAGGACACATTAAACTGCCTAACAAATAATCGCCTCTTGTGGGGATGAGTTCACGTTCTCAAGTTACTTGATCTTTTCACACCATCAAGTGCTTACAGCTCAAAACGAGTTAATATATAATATTTTTAGATTTAAAGCAATTTTATATATAACAAATATAAGATCAAATTGGTCAAATGAGTTAATTTATGTTGGACAGCTTTAGCTTTATGCCGTAAATCTCACTTGAACATAAATAATAACCCATTGTAATACCAGAGATAACATACTTTAGGTACACCAGATATAAAAAAATTACCTTTTAGGTAGAAGTTCGAAGGTTTTAGTATACGAACTGCGTCTATTTTAGAAGACGAGATTCCACAATCAAGTAGACGGAAACAACATGACACATCTATAAACTTGGCTGTAATCATAACTTTAAATGATGACAGCTTTTTTATGTCAGCTAGAAATGGGGTCCCAAAGATTATAAAGCTCCTCTAAGCTAACACATGAAATATATTTATAATGAGGAGCATAGTTACTTCCTCATCCGCAGAGACAAAATGTTGACAAAAGTCGTCCTGGAAGCCAGAAAATATGAATGCATTTAACGCCAATATATGTTTTGAAATTGATTGTGAGACGTGAGAAGGATATATGTTGTTTTGTTAAAAAAAATAATGAATCGGACCAATGATTCAGAGTGTGCTCGAAATACTGAACCAAATTCCTTCAGTAATTTATGTGGTTCACAACTCTGTGTCTAGAGTTTAGGTTAGGATAGTCACACTGAGTTCTACAATACTTTCTTTAAGTTTCTTTATCATTCACAGTTATTTTAAACCTAGTCACTTAAATTATGTTTAATAAATATTAATGTTTTAGTAAAATATAATAAATTATTTATATTTTTATTCCTTATATGTTAGAATTATATAGAATACAGAATATATTAAATTAAATTTATTAATTAAATTAGTGTTTTTGAATGGTATGGACGAATAAAGAGAATTGTTGGGTCAAACTTTGATAGTTTGATAGTTCTTAACACTTTTTGCAAGTCAACAATTTATTACTATATATGTTTATAATTTTACATTTTCATTATTTATTATTTATTTATATATTATTAATTTTCATTATTCCATTTATAAAATTATTTTTTTATAGAATTGTTCTTATTTTTAATATAATTTTTAAACCAATCATTTAGTTTAAAAAACAAATTAAAGTCGAATTAATTTTAATTAATAATAAATAATAATAAAATTATAAATAAATCAAAAATTTAATTTATAATTTTTAATATTTTTATAGTGTAAAATAGGAATTATGCCTGGTCACATTCATAAGCGCGGAAAAATTGGTGTTGTGTCCAGATCGGGCACTCTTACTTACGAAGCTGTAAACCAAACTACTGAAGTTGGACTTGGTCAGACTTTATGCGTAGGCATCGGTGGTGATCCATTCAACGGCACTGATTTCATTGATTGTCTCGAAGTTTTCTTGAAGGATCCCGAAACTAAGGGTATTATTTTAATTGGTGAAATTGGTGGTGTTGCTGAAGAAAAAGCTGCTGAATATTTGACACAATATAATACGGTATGTTTATTAAATAAAAATATTGATTCCTTTATATATAATATTAATTATATTTATAATTATAGGGTATTAAAGCTAAGCCAGTAGTATCATTTATTGCTGGTCTTTCTGCGCCGCCCGGCAGAAGAATGGGTCATGCTGGTGCTATTATATCAGGCGGTAAAGGTGGTGCTGGTGATAAGATTAAGGCACTAGAGAAAGCAGGTGTAATTGTTACTAGAAGTCCCGCACAAATGGGTAATGAACTCTTTAAGGAAATGAAACGTTTGGAACTTGCCTAGAATCCAATAAAATATATATAAAATTAGGCCAACAAAACACGAAATGAACTACAAATTAAAAAATAAAATGTCACATTTTTATGTCATTAACATTAATATTATGTATTATAAGTTCTCATTATTTAACAATGTCGCTAAAATTTCTTTAAATTGATTCCGTACTAAACTGCCAAGCATATATGAGCCCTAGCAAAACACAATATAAATTAACAATTTAGTTCCACCGGATTTGAATTTTTGATTTTGATAAGATGTGAAGTAGTTTTTTATTCGTAATTTAAGTATATTTTGTGGGGTAAAATAATGTTACATTGAATAATTTTATAAAAATTGAATTGTATATTATAGTTATAAATATTTAAAAAATTTTCTTGCACCAAATTAACTATGAATTTTAATGTATTGGCTGCACTTTATCGATATTACCAAAAGTAATAGTTTATAAGAGAACCAACTCGAAACGGAATATCCAAGCAAAAACAAAAACAGAAAAAACAAATAAACGATCTGCTTTATGTGAAATATTTAGCTTATAAAAAATATTTTATTGTAAAATATATACAATATATAATATAATATGAAAAACTACAAGTCTACTGAAATTTTTGCTAATTGTTAAATTGTGATTGAACTGTTCCATAAAACGAAAATAAATTAACTCTATCCATTAAAATGAACATTTTTTAATTTAAATTCGTTATATAGGAATTTGTGTTTCTTCGAGGTAATAATATTATGAACTATCACTATGAGTATTGATTATTTTAGCTACTAATACTATTCATATTCATAGAGATCTGAGAATCGATTCAGTCGAAAAATATATTAAAGATCGTGCACTGAAACTGTTCAATATCATTGACAATCACAATAATCCAACACTCAACAACCTAAAAACACAGCGAATTCTGGTAAACACAGGCAGATACAAAGGCATCAGATCCATCATATTATAAAGCCCCGTATTCAGTTATTCTTAGTGTGACTTAAAACTGTTCACAGATATAATAGAGTCAAGGTAATGAAAACATATTTTATATCGTATCTTTTATCTTTCGTCACCCACTTTGATATCTTTGACTCATCCCATTGAAATTGGTGAATTTAGGATCACCACCAAACCAAAAATCATGGTTATCGTTCTTAACAGTATATTGGTGTGTTCTACTCATGCCACCGCGATATGTATTGAAAGCTTTCGCAGGCTGTTCATGGAATAAACAAATCTTGCTAGGCATATACAAAGGATATGTCTTATTACGGTATACGCTGCGAGATGCAAGGGAATAATATCAAATCTTGTTAATACTCGGCTATGCGGATTTCATTTGGTTAAAATCGCATGGCGTATATTAACCACATTCCGGCAAAAAGCTTCTTGTAAAAGAATATAATCAAGTACTGTGTGAGTAATATCTACCTGTCCTGACTCTACAATACGTTTATCGATCCCTTTCTTCGTATCATGAACATATCAACATCATTGCAATGAAGCCAATATCAATTAAGTCGAATACAAACGTGGACTAACAACCCTGCATATAGATACATAAATAAATAGTGAAGACGCGAAGAAAATGCGGTGAAAATGTGGAGGTCTGAGCATGGTTTGAAATGCTAACATAAAAGAGACCCTATTCGAAGTTATGTGAACGCGTTTCCGAGGGAGAATAATGTTATTAATTTTAGAGAGTTGGGCATACCATTCTGACGACAGTTGATCAGTTTGATGGTGCATAAAGCATTCCACCTCTTCACCAAAAAAAAAAGAAAAATAAATGAAGTGGCGTCTTCATATTTATGGATTGAATTTTTATTTCTTCAGTTATATAAACAATGAATAATACTTTCATTATAATAAGAACATACTGATTTAATCTGTGCATATTTCAAACAGAAAAATGTTATTTTATATTTAAAGTCGCAACAATGTATTAAATAGAACCTTATGGTATGTGGTGCTACAATCGTTTATTAAAGACACCCTTGGCCGATCATATAATAAATGTAGAAGGGCTAAGACGATGTCAAAAAGACCGCGAATCATTTATAACCATAAAGCTCCGTAAGACAGTTTATATTAAGTGCTACTATCCTTCTAGTAGTAAATAAACCCTATTACAAATGATACTACAAGGAATAATAAAAGGAAAAATGCGGTATAAGACGTAATAGATGTTGTGACTTAGAAGATCCGTGAATGAGCTGGACTAAGAAAAATTTGGTAACAGTTATTCAAACGACTTAATATGAAATGGCGTATTGGAATTCTATTGCCAAGATAAAATAGTTCTTTTTTTACTTTAACTTTTGCAATATATCTCATGTATTTTATTTCTTTGTATCTTATACGAACATTTTTATTAAGGTGAAATAAATCTGACCGTCAAATTCCTGCAATGGATAGGCAGTTTAAGAAGAAGCTATTTATATGCGAAATGTAGGGGTGATCATTTTAAGAGGTCGTAGTCGAAAAGAGAAATAGTTGAAACTAGTTATAATTCCGACTATAATTCAGGTATTTGCATTATTAAACCTAATAAAAACCAGCAGATAAAAAAGCAAATTTAACAAAAAGAAGAGAAATCAAGAAGAAAAAGAGAGAGGCGAAGAGCAACAGAATAGAAAAGCCAACACGTCAAACCTGGCCAAAATAAAAAACTTGCTCGAATAAATACTGGCTTACTAGTACTAGTACATTTGAAGGTACGAGTGATCACTGATCAGTACTGATTCGAGCGGCGGTGAGTTAAGTTGTTTTGGTATCGCGAGTGGTGGTTAAGTGTGACATAGACGTTTTAGTCTAAAGTAGAGGAGATATTCCGGGGGCATAAATTGTATTGTGCTTTATATGATCGGTGTATGCATGTGTGCGGTACGTTTTTAAAGAGCTCTCTGGTTGGTATGTAAATATACGAAGACATTCAGTGTTTTCATAGTCAATTGCGCGAGTTGCACCCACTGTGAGTTGGCTAAGATAGCTTGTAATCGCGTTTGATCGCAGTCGTTGTATTAAAAACATGCGCATATGATATAAGAGCTTGACACAAACGGACTTCTAGTCAAAACTTGTTGTTTATGAATTACGTGAGCGCTGGCCAAAGACGAGCTTAAACAGCTGTGATTGTGAATATCGCCTGTGTTTAAATGGGTACTTCCATGTAGGATAGACAAAAAAGGCTTGGCTAAAAACAAAACAAAAAGTGCAGTTTTTTAAACATAGATTCGTTTATATGGTATATAATATACAATACACATAATGTTTAATAGGTATATTAAAGTCAGACTAAAGTGAGCTTGTATGCATGTATTATGCAAAAATACGATTTGAAAAAGGTATTTCTGTGGGGTAAACACTGTGAAGAGTGTGCAGTACAAAGTATAAAGGAAGTATGTTTAAATAAATATTAGCTATTCAAATCAGCTCCAATGGGTTATGTAGATGATCGTTATCTATGATAGTGTGTGTTTATAATATTTTTGAATTATTATTTTAATTTGTTGAATGTTAATTATTATTATTAAAAACACTGCCATATCAAATTCTATCTAACGAAAGTAAAACTGGAATATACAATTTTGGAGATTAGAAACGCTGTTTTTGGTTTTTAGTATTTTAGAATTTCAATGTAGTTCTATATAAAGAAATACATATCATTAAAGTGTTATATATGCAATCTTGTGGAATTGTATTCATAAATTTAAATCATAAATTTTCTCTTAATTTAAAATACCCAGGCTGTGTTTTGAGAGTGATCCTAGAGTTACCGAGGTCTTTGCTGATTAAAATAAAAAGGGTTTTATTCATTTTGAATCTTATCTGAATTCCAATATGATTTTTAAGGAGATGTTTTGTATATAACGACGATGCTCTAGAACAGTGGTTTCCAACCTTTTTTGACCAATGACTACTATATTATTTTTATTTTAAATAGGAACCACAAAGTTTAAGAACAATAAACTGTATGATTATTTTAATATGCTTTAAGCATCTCTGGTATAAAGTATAATGAATTGTCTAAGTGCATAGATACATTTATATAGGCTATAAAATAGGATTATAATTACTTAGAAATTGTTTGTGTTTATTTTCTAATAAGTAAAGACTCAGTAGATAAGCTACAAACTACAAACTATTTATTATTTACTTACTCTAGAAAGCAAGTCTCCGTTACGCATATGGCAATGACTTAAAGCCGCGGCAGTAGTTATTGAAAGAAATATTCAACCTTCTAGCATGATTGCCTTACTTATAGTAATCCTTTAACATTCTATCTATCGATAGTGTCTAAGTATAAAGATATTTATATAGAGCGTTGCATTTAAAAGAGATTAAGAAATTTACAGATGTCTAAATATCTTTAATCTATCCCATTATCTATTTAATTGTTCTATTAAAGAAGATTTATAGATTTTCTTTACAAAGAAGATTTAAGTAAAAAGTTGCAATTGATGTACTTAAATTTTTAGGATAACCTCTCTGACCACCTTAATCGGCTTACAAATGGTTGTTATATTCCTGTGACTGAGAAAACATATATGTACGCAAACCTACATTAATTTATAAATACTGAAAGTGTGATTAAGCTATTAAAAAATTAACCTACTTTAAACAATAAATAATATTGAACCGTCGGGATGTCAATAAAATGGATGGATAGTTACGTGATATTTAAATAACCTCCATGCATAGCTATCATATGCATAGGAATGGGACTACTGCTTCGCTGAAAGATAGATTTTCAATTAATAATGTATTCTATTTTAAATATATTGTTATTAGCATCATATTTTAAATAGACATTTATTTGAAATTAACTATTTTACTTGTGAGTTTATTATTCGCTTTAGAAGTGAGTCTATAAGTGATCTATTTACACGCTTATAGTTAATAAAATATTTGCTTTCCGTTGTATTTACATGTAAGGTTTGTTTCTTTAATGAGATTTTGTCAGACGCTGTTCCGTTTCTCTTAATTAGCAATTATTCACCGTTTTACTATCATATTCCCCGTAACAAACACCCATAGGTAAACAAGATTCATCCCGAATATAGTTCAACAGATATTTATTTCTTACTGATAGCTAGTCTGACAGACTGTTTATCAAAGCCAGGGAGTCACTTTATCTTTTCTTAATATTGTTTTTCATCACTTCTGCAATAAATGTTAAGCGGAATGCGCTGTTTCTATGGAATAATTTATCTTTGGCCTTAGAGAACTGCAATCAGCCTAGGAGTTTGAATTCGGCCCCTGTTCATTATGCCATATCTATTGTATTATTGCATATGTTATGTGTATCTTCCATCTATTATTAGCTAACTGAGGAAAGTAAACCGTTGCCATTCTTAACGACACCTAAGTGAATAGAAACTAGTACTCCTAAGAGGTATCCATATAAGTGTTAACGTGAATTAAACTGTCTGCTTATTTATTTCTATCAATTATTCATATGACCGGGAATCTAGATGAGAATCATATTTAGCAAATTTAGCCCAACTATACTTTCTCACTAACTTTGATTTAATGAGTTTATATTACCACTTGGCTGTCAATGAAAATGACAACCTTATATCTATCCTTGATGTGATTTGCAAATAACCGACATGTCTTCCTAATTGCTATCATTTCAACCTAATAAACTGTAGCTTCATTAAGTAACCGTAGGGTGAAATGACTAACGTGGTATTATAACAACTCATTATTTGTTTTCAAGAGATCTTTGGTGCACAAGGCTGACACTACAATCTTATCTAATCCAAATCACAGTTGATTTCAAAGGTATTTGTAAAAATTGAGATATCATATTTATTAGGAAAGTTTCTTATTTTCCACTCATTTTCTAATGGAAATATTACTGCAAAAGTTAAACTGTAAAAGTTTTTTTAATTTCTAATCATAACAAAGAGTTCTGAGGTTTATGTTAAGATGATCATCTCAGCATATGAGATGTGCTATGTTTAGAATATTAGAATTTAGAATATTAGAATATTGTACTTTCCTAGACAAATCTCCAGTAATATGTGCAATTTTCATACTAAATCCGTACATAATCATCCCAAATGTGCTAAAGAGATTCCATAAGTTTAGGTATAAACATTGTATTCGCTACAATATATCTGCAAATGTCAGACCTGCTTTTTTAACTGGTTGGATTTGAAATTTTTTCTTAAAAGTCACCGATTAGGATGGATGAAATTAGAGTGGCAGCCTTGCAACCGTTGTGATGTCACGGATTATCGTTCCGCTTACGTAGAGCAACAAAACCACCAAAAGGATCATAGTGGTTAGCGTACACAGAACGCTGAAAGGCACCTTCTCTCCCATTCAAGTGAATTTTAACCAATCTGATATCTCTTGCTGAGGAAGACACTTGCAGGCTATGCCAAGAAGAAAAGGAGACAGCGGTGCATATATTCTGCCAATGTCCAACACTGGCAAGCAGGAGAAAGATTGTCTTGGGACATCATTGGGTTGTTAATGACTTGGAAAGCAACCTTAAGTTAAATGAGCTGCTTGCATTAATAAGCAAGGTAGTTATGCGAACGGAAGCCTGTCTAGCTTTAACTCAATAACGACATCCGAGAATTGAAGAACGAAAAAGGATTCAAGTCGTTTCGTGGTTTACTTCGGCTAATCCTACACTTTAGTGTGGCGACTTACTGGACGGTGCGGTGTTCCAATGTCCCACAATATAATCTGATATCTCTATAAATTAGTCAGTCTTATTAGTAGTAGCAATTGTTTAACATATTAATTGCAGTGTATTCTATGTAAATATGTTTTGTTTTTAACTGTTTCCGGACATTTTCACTCCAACCTTTCTGGAATTATGTGCTTTTTAAGAATGTCGATGTGGATGTGATGTATGTGTGATGTGGATTGAATTCGTTTTAATACCATATACGCAAAACAATAAAAAATAGTAATAAAGTTCTGTTTTGGGCCTAAAAGTGAGAGTGCTAATATTTTATATTAGTTTTTGAGTGATTTTGTCTTTCTTGTGAACTAACAAAGCGTTTAGCTGAAAGCTAGTCTAAGTCATTAAAAAGTGAAAACGACAATTAACAACGATTTCTGCTCCCGTAGAAAAATTTAAAAATAATATTTTCTTATTCATGGTCGGTTGGAGTATTTTTTTTTTTTTAAATAAAAATATTAAAAAGCATTGAACTATAATTACAAAATATACATAAATAAATAAATGCTATACACATATGATTAAGTAAGTTGCCTTCTATCTAAGCACACGCAGATACTTTAGTTTGCATTTCGTTTGTCTATTATTATTTAGACACGAAAAAAATCTACCTACAAAATACAATATGCATGAATTTAAAATTAAAAAAAAATTTTTTTAAATTATTTTATTAAATAAATACTACGAAATTGGTATCATTTCAATTAAAATAAAATTTTAATAATTCCAAAATGGCAAAACTGGTTAGCGAACACTTTATTCTGTGTTTTCGTACAGAGATTTGTGCGTACATCGCTTTTTCCTCTACAAATAAATACATATTTAGATATATATTTATTATTTATATATAAATATTTGTGTATATATTTATTCGCTTTATTCTAAGTTTGATCTTCACTCTCCGGTTCTCTCCGGTTCTGTTTGTATCTGACTTCAAAGATTCGAAGTGTACGCTTGCGTCTTCTGAGAATACCGGCTGCTTCGCTCGGATATGCTGATGAAGTTAATGCGCTTGACCTTGTTAACGTGCCCACAACGTTTTAGCCTATTGTGAAATATTTTCAGTATGACTTAACATTCCAATATTTATACTATTTAGTTCAAAATTTTTGTATAAAATCAAAATGTTTTAAAGCAATGTATTATATTGTTGAACAATTGATTTGTTTATCTTTGGTATGTTTATTGTGGTTTGGAATAATGATTGATTGAGATTTTATTAAAATTAGGTTACTAAAGCTATAGAAAATACAAAGAAAATTAAAGGAAGAAATTAAGATAAATGAGAATCAATGGACTGAAAGTTCAGCGCTTAACTTACAAGCCATCTCCTTATTTATCTAAATTCATTCAATTCAATTGAAATTCATAGATACGCGCTAACACTCATGTTGTCGGAGTAATCATTCAATCGAAGTTCATTCAAGATATTTGCAAGTGAAGGACGAAATTAAGATAAATGAGAACGAATGGACTGAAAATTCAGTACTTAACTTATAAGACATCTCCTTATTTATCTAAGTTCATTCAATTCAATTGAAATTCATAGATACGCGCTAACACTCATGTTGTCAGAGTAATCATTCAATCGAAGTTCATTCATTTGCAAGATATTTGTAAGTAAAGGAAGAAATTAAGATAAATGAGAACCAATGGAATGAAATTCCAGCACTTAACTTAGAAGCGATCTCCTTATTTATCTAAGTTCATTCAATTCAATTGAAATTCATAGATACGCGCTAACACTCATGTTGTTATCAGAGTAATCATTCAATCGAAGTTCATTCATTTGCAAGATATTCGTTTGTGTTTTAATCTGTAAGTATATGCTTGATGTAAATGTGTGTTATACTTAATATATTGTTGGACGTTGGGACAGCGCACCGTCCAGCAAGTAGCTCCACTGAAGTGAAGGATTAGCCGAAGTAGACCACGAAACGACTTGGGTCCTTTTTCGTCCTTTGATTCTCGGATGTCGTTATTGAGTTAAAGCTAAAGTGGCTTCCGTTCGCGCAACTACATTTCTTGTTATTGCAAGCAGCTCATTTGGCTTGAAGTTGTTTCCTGTTTGTCAGTGCTGGACATTGGCACAATATATGCATCGCAATCACTTTTTCTTCTAAGATTAGACTGCAAGTGTCTTCCTCAACAAGAGTAATCTTTTTGAGGTGATACTTAAAGTTTGTTCAGTAATTAATGAGATCTGCCAGCTTAGGGTGCTCTGCGGATAGTTAAGTACTTTTAGCGTTTCCCTGGTCAACGGTTTCGGCAGCATCATGATTTTAGTCTGTCTGCAAGTGCTCTCTTTCCATTTGTTAAGATGAAGTGAAGTTATCCGACATAAGCTGCAATTATGTTGTAGCCCAAAGGTATTCTGGGCTCTGGGCCGCAGAAGTTATGTTACACTCTAAGTATTAGTCTAAGTTGTACTCTTCAAGTGTATGCTCGCTTTTTGTTTGCGTTATACTCAGTACAATATATTTTATTTGTCTTATTTGCATAGACATGAGCATTTGTTTTTTTTTATGTGGAGGAGGTGGAATGCTTTAGGCACTGTTAAACTGACTGTCGCCGGAATGGTATGTCTGACTCCTACTATGAAGTAGGTATTTCTTCAGCCGAGACTGCTGTCTATCCATGTCATATGCTTCTCGTTGAACTTGCGTTCATGTCCCCATTCTTGTTCCAAATCGGAAAATCTTCAGATTGTTGTTCGTTTTAGATTAGTTAGCCACCAGGTCTTTCTTTTTTCCCTTAACACATTTCATTTTTTCAATGATATTCTCGACTGTGAAGTGACCATTCCATCTTTTACAGTTGAAGAAAGTATGCTCAGCATTGTCCTCTACTGATTCGTAATATATACAGTTGAGCTGCTCTGTTTTTTGCATTCTATGTAGATATTTTTGAAAATATCCATGTCCAGATAGGAATTGTGTGACATAATAGTCAACCTACCTGAAATTCCTTTCTGTCCACGACCTTACATTCGAAATTAGTTTTGCTGTCTATCTTCTTCTTAAATCGGAGTTCCATCGACATCTCTTCGACATTTCTCTAGATTTTAAACTTACTACTGCATATAATTCTTGGCGTCTGTTTAGTTGTCTGCATAAATTTTCCTGGATCCTCCTTGAATTTTCCATCGTTCAACGAGTTCTAGTCTATGTTAACGTTGGTACTACTTTAAGAAGTTTATTTGCTATATTCATCAAGTGTTTATTAAGTTTTGGTGATAAACCTCCCAGTAAAAATTACGGACCAGATCTCATCTTAATCAAATCAGATAAAGTCTAATCTTTATTTCTTGCCATCTTATTATAATATATTATTTTATCTCCTGATATTTTTGATGTTTGATAGAACAAATTATTTTTTTGTTGCTCATTAAATTAGACTTGGAATATATGGTACTATAGCTAAACTATCATTATAAAGTCAAAATAGTAAATATAGGTTTTATTTCAATAAACTACACTATTAATAACTTGTTGTTATTATGTATTAGATAAAAATGAATTGTTCGAAAAAGCCTATTTAGCTTAGAATCGTAGTCAGATACAATTTTTCAGTTTTACAACGCTTGATAAAATTAGGTAGAAAACAAGCAGACCCAAACTCAGATAGGATTCGAATGAATATATATAAAGAGTATTGTTAAACTTCTTAACTCAGCCAAGACTATGAGAACTCCATTACTATTATTATGTAAAATATAACTTCTAAGTAGCCAGATAGTGCCTCGCATGTTTCAAGATAATCTTACATCCAACACTGCTACAAGTATTGTACATAGCATATAAATCTAATTAATAAAATATATTGATAAGGACCTTAAATCATCCGTAGCTAATTGGATCTGCAGTGGGTTCTAATCATATTTTACATTTACGTATGCAATCACTGACTATTTTTTTTTTACAAATTTATTCATTTAAACAAATTAATATTTCTTCATTTTTTTTATGATCCATAGATTAAATTAAATTTCAAAAATTTCGCCATATTGAGACCGACAAATCTTTTTTATATAAACTAATAATGCAATTACATTAAACAAAACTATACATAGTCAACAAAATGCCACGAAAACTTCTAAAGTTTCTTATTATCTTCGATAATACATCTTTACTTTACTTTCCTGGTCAATTTTTATCCGGTAGAGTACTATTGGAATTACAAGACGATACCGCCGCATTGGGTCTACACTTTCATGTAGTTGGTGAAGGTGTGGTGCGCGGTGGTTCTGCAAGACAGGAACGTACATATGATAAAGAAAATTATATAGACTTCCGTTTACGCTTATTGGGTGATATAGATCAAGGGCCTTCAGTACTATCGCCTGGTATACATAGTTTTCCATTTAAACTTGGCTTACCAGTGGGATTGCCATCAACATTTCTAGGTCGTTATGGTTGGATACAGTATTATTGTAAGGCAGCACTGCGGGAACCTAATGGTCTTATACACAAAAATCATCAAGTTTTTATAGTTATGAATCCAATTGACTTAAATTTGGAGAAACCTATTTTGGCAGTAAGTTCTAATACTATACTTTTTATATATAAAATAATCTTTAAATATAAATTTGATTACAGCAACCATTCACCTGTGAAGTGGAGCATAAATTAGGTGTAGCATGTGTGGGTGGTGGTCAAGTAAAGTGTAGAGTAGCGCTGGATCGCGGCGGTTATGTGCCAGGTGAAAGTATAATTATAACAGCATTCATTTCAAATTATAGTAATGTGACAATTAAACGCACGAAGGCATCCCTAACTGAGGTAACAATAGATTTACTAGATAATAGAAAAGTGTTTTTCAAAAATTTAATTCCAGACCATTGAGTACTTGGCACGCGGTAAAGTGGTACAAACGGAAAAACGTGCATTAGCAGTTTTAGTACGTGGAAAAATACGTCCAGGTAGCAAAGATGAATGGCAAAATGATAGCCTCTATGTGCCACCACTGCCACCAACAAATCTACATGGCTGTCATTTAATTAAGATTTCTTATGATGTGTTTTTTGTTCTGGAACCAAAATCGATGGAAAAGGAAATCAAGTTACAATTGCCAATTGTCTTAGCCACATATCCTTTTCGTAATAATGGAAATGATGTCTCAAATACATGGCCTGATTCAGTTTTAAAACCGGATACACATTATCCTTCGACTCTACCAATATTTCGTCCATGGCTACATGAAAAACCAGAATCAAATTAAAAGAACAACTCATTACGATAAATAATATTTTTTAATTTGTTTACATTATTATTATTTTTAATATATAGCAGTTTGTGTATTGTTAATAACTTCTTTGTAATTATATGCCAATATAATTTTTTGTTAAAACTAAATTTAATGTTCGTTTAAAAAACAAAAAGACAAAAGTATAATATTTTAAAGCTTATAGCCATAATATTTGTTTAAGTATTTAGCTTATTTATTGAATAATATTTAATATATGTCCTTTTTTGTTTATTAATTAATAATAAAAATAATAAAATATGAAATAAAATAATAAGGGTTAAAATTGTTGTATTTTTTGTTTTTAAATTTTACTTTATATTAATTAAAAATATAATTAAATATTAATATAGTTTTAATTACCTGTGATTTAAATATAAACATAATTCGTTTAACTAAGAATAATAAGGATTGTATAAATAAAATAGAATCACACGCATATGTACATTATACTACATAACATTTTGAAAAAATATAATTATGTATATTAATAATTATAAAAAAATATTTATAAAAAAATTAACACTAATAATTATGAAATAATAATAATCATATTAAAAATTATTGTATTAATAATTATGTTAGTAATTATAAAATAATTGTACTGATGAACTTAAAAAATAAAATATTTATAATTATGAAAAAATAATTATATTTACAATAAAAATATAAATAATAATATAATAGTATTATAAAAAAATAATTACATTAATAGTTATAAAATAATTAATAAACAATTAATAATTATAATAATAATTAATAATTATAGAAAAAAATAAAAATTAACTATAAAAAATAATTATATTGATAATTATAAAAAAATAATAATAATTATAAAAAAATAATAATAATTATAAAAAAAAAATAATTCTGTCAGTAAAGTAAATGAAAGTATAATTTAAGCGTATAAGTATTAAAAACAGATTTTTTTGCAAATAATAAACGAAAATATAATTTAATAAAATCACAGGTACTTAATTAATTTTTACAAAATGTAAAAAATTCATAAATAAATTATAAATACTAGAAAATAATAATATTTGATTAAAACTAAATAAATAATAAATGGCACACTTTTTTGAGAAATTTTATATTAAAAACATCAAGCCTTTTAGACATTTTTAAGAAAATTTATAAAATAATTATGGCAACACATTTTTTTTACGAAATTTAATTAAATTTAAAAATAATAATTATTTTACTCATAAGTAATATTGTTTAACTATGCACTTGTGTTGCCATTATTAATGAAAAGTTAAATTCCTCCATTTAATTTAAATCCAACCAAATTTTCTAAACAGTTGCATAGTTCTCCATTGTAACTCATATAGTATCTCCATACCATCTATTTTACGAAGTAAACTCATTTTATGCTACCTGCGGTTTGTATTCCCAGTACGTTGGATTACACAACCCTTAAATGAATTCAAGCGCACATCAATTTCGCCTTCTTCCAACTATAAAAAAAATTATATAGAAAACATAAATAATTAAATTAATTTACATTAATTATTGTGCATTACTTCATCAAAAGCATATATGTCCTGATAGCACGAGTATGAAACACAACGACGTACACAGGCTATCTTATCAACTCCCTCTAGATTTTCGCATGTAATATGTTGCTCACATTTAACTTCTAAATCGTGATATATAATTTCCTTATAAAAATATAAAAATTTAAATTCACATATAAATATTTTAATATATCTTATGAAAAATCAATAATTTTGTTTACGTTTTTACTTGTCTCCTTGTAAGCATATTCCGGAAAGTGAAAAGTTGCCGCTTTTGGCAGCGGTTTCCCGTTTACGTCCAATTCTACATTTATTCCAGCATTTATTAATCTAATTTGTATAATTAAAAAATAAATAAAATTTCTGCTAATGACTTCCGAAAGTGATTGTTTGCGCGACATGCTTTGAGCAGTAATAAGTGAAAGTCTTTAGGGGTGGGTGGTGGTGAACCAACTGATGTCAAAGTAACAAAAAAAACATCTGTGCAAATGGTTGACGTTTATAACATAGTACATAAAACAAATGCTGATTGTTTTAAAAGTTCTAGTCAATTTATTTAAAATAAAGCTTCTTTATATGTATTACATATATGTATATCTCGTTGAATTTTCTAATTACACATAATTAAATATCCCTGAACCTTAAATTTAAATGAAAAATAATTGGAAGTGGTTTTAAGCTTTTTCATTAATAGCACGAATTTGTTCTTCTACCTGAAAGAAAGAAAAATTTATATAGATTAAGAATTTAAATAAATAAATATAAAGTATTAATTTAATAACAATTTTCAAAATATCCATATTTTTATGTACATATATATATATTTACTTATCGCATATACAAGTATATAAAAAAAATATATCAAAAATAGTAATTTCAATTGAATTGAGCACAGTAACTTTTAACTTTAATTACATTTAATTAATCATTTAATATTAGACACTTCTGTTTAGAAAAGTTTGTTTCAATTGCGAACCAATGGACTATGAAGCAAAACCTTAGTAGCAGTCCAGTAAATTTTAATAAGATATACTATTTTAATTCAATTTATTAATTACTGGAAAATTTTGATATATATCTGGCGAAGAGTAGAATATTCAGTTTAACTGCTATCAAACCAAACAAAGTACATCTTATCGCACTTCAAATAAAAGGCATTAGTTACATAATAATATACAAAATCAACAGTAATAATAATAAAACAATTGTCACAAGATGAACTTAAATATATTTATTTGCACTTACAGTTTTAAACCAAAATGTTCCTGATTTGAAAACCAAACGATTGATAAAACTCATTGTTGACTTGGGTGCTATGCCGTGCATATGCAAGTGTTTAACACTGATAGCTGGTGGCTGATGAAAACCGAATATGGCATCATTGTTGTCAATACCACGGCTAGTGTAATATTGCTTTAGGCCAGTTTCCATTCTTCGAACTAAAGGTCATACATAACATAATAATTAATTTGTTTACGTGTACAAATCTTATGTTCATTAACTTACTCATATCTATGTCATTTTTAGTTAATACCTTAACACTTTCTATATGTCGTTTGGTTACAGCTAGGAAGTGGTATTTTGAAGTAGGTCTTATATCCTCAAATATAACAAATTCTGATGTTTCCTTAACTATGTTTGTTTCGGGTTTCTTTCCCGCAATAATATCACAGAATATACAACTTTCAGTCATTTCGACTTTGTCGTTACAATCCCAGAAGGGTAACGTAGAAAATATAATTACAACCAGCGCTATGACAGTTAATAATAGATACTGTATTGTACTCATTTGACAGTGATTAGATTGTTAAATATAAAAAAATCTTTATTTGAAATGTTTTGAATGGAATGTTGACAGAGTTATTTATCAATTATATAGATGTAACAGTTTTCAGTATGAAGATGTTAGTGAGTGTGATGAAGATGTTTATGAAATATTGTAATACGGGGATGATTTTGCGGAATCATTTCATTATGTAAATAATTGCGAAATAATTGCAAAAACTAGGGGAACTTTTTCACCCAAGATTCAATTTTTGAATCTTATGATAGCCTCTATCATATCTATCAGGCCGTTTGCGAGTTCGAAAAAATTGATGGTTAATTGAGGGAAATAGTAAATTATGTCGGTGTGGCAGCGAGTGTTGGTATTTGCTAGAATTTCGAATAGGGTAAAGCAGAAAAAAATTAGGTAAATTAGTTGCAACCATTGTGAAAATTTCATAAGATGCTTAATAAATAAATCTGAAAACTTTTAACAGAAAAATAATAAATAAGTGCAATAAATAAATTAATAAATATTTACATAAGTACAGTTCAAAAAATCCCTAGAAAATTTCTATTTACTTTACATCACCTTACACGAACTTTCACACTGCCTAAGTAATCACGTTTTATATTAATAAAACTCAAGAAAAAATATACATATAACGCTCATGATTATATCTAGATATTTTGACTGAGTAATAACGTAATACCATATTTCACTATTAAAGACAATTTACCATTAATAACAGTTACAGTTTTTTCTGCATATTCACATATGCTCCAAATTTATCTTTTGCATAATTTGCATTTGAAATGTCCCTTAATTTCAGCCTTCATTTCAACGAAGTTAAGGGTATTTCGTTTGAAATTTGTATGGAAAAAACAAGTTAATTTCGCTGAAACGAAGATGAAATTAAGATTTTTTCGAAATTAATGTGTGTCTGAATATAATATAAATGAACTGAGCTCATTTATATAAAATCACTTTGTATCGTAAATTATTCTCATTAGTGGTTATAATGAGCAAAACCGCTTAAATGAGACAGAGTGAATGTGCTATAATTCAATTCATGTGATTTTAAAAGACATAAAGGAGATATTAAGGAGACATATTATAGTTTACGCTGTAGTTTGAACGTAATATTAGGAAAAAGTACACATCTACTAATCTATAGTAATGCTTTGGAAAAAAAGCGATGTTTTACTTTAAAAGCGATGTTTATAAATTTGTTTATATTTTACATATACTAAATTAAGACATTAAAATAAAATTCCATGTAGTTTATATTTATTATGTTTATTAATAAATACGTATGTTGCGCGTATAAAACGTTGCACAAATTGCAAATGTAGACTTTTATTTGTTTTGGTTTAACAGCTGTTTGTGTTCGACACAAAAGTTTTTTGGAGTCATTGATAAATAGGGTATAAGCAGAGTAGAGTGAATTAAGAGGGTGGGCGTGCAAATTTAATTGATAAGCAAAAAAAGTTTTTTTATAAAAGCAAAAACATATTAAGACCAGCAGAAAATTAAAGCTAATGTCAGCTTGAAGACTTAATTTGCTTTATTAAACGAAGTAAAAATGAATGAATTGAAAGCACCGTCGTTGCAATCATTGCTGGAGTCCGACCATGGATCCGCAGATAGTTTGTTGGCAGAATCATTGCAATTGGACATAGAAGATGTAAACAAACATATTTATCTAAATTTTACATTCAATATTTAATAGAGTTAATAAATTAAATAGCTGGATGAGGTCGAGTTTTCAATACCGCCAACGGGGGCGTTATCGACTTTAGATTCTATATTGAGTGAATTTGAAGCAGACTCAGATATTGCATCACAACTAAGTTTACCAATACCCACTCCAACACCTTCGATAGCGGAAGATGGTTGCGTACGTGGAGATGGCTCTGGTGGTATCGGTTCTATTATGCGCTATGCCATGATGCAAGGCGTATCAGCACAAATTTCTTCTGCTGCTGTATGTTTATAAATATCTCTAATGCAAATTTTTTAATTTTGTGTAATAATTTTGTTATTATTATAGGATCGTGTTAGTGCGGGTTTAGCATCATCATGTGCTGTATCTGCGCTTATTGCTGTCGGTACTTCACATGGACACATACTTACATTTGATGTCACGCAAACATTGCGTTGGGCGCATCAAGATAAAAATGGACAAGGTGCTGTTGGTGCACTTGCATTTAATCCAGATTGTACAAGACTACTTGCTGGCTATGCGCGCGGGCTTGTGGTAATGTTTGATACACAATCCGGTGATGCTTTGCGAAACGTTTACGATGCTATAACGCCCAACACAGGAGTATTACATGTGAAATGGACATCTCGATCTGCACTTGCCGTGTGCGCTGATTCAGGTGGTTCAGTATGGTCATTGAGTTTCACACGTAAGCTCGGCATACGTGGTTGCTCTTCTCGTTGTTTATTTAGTGGTGCACGTGGCGAAGTTTGTGCAGTGGAACCTTTGATAATAAATGCTAGTAGTCATCATGACTTAGATCAGTACTGTATAGTGGCCTTAGCAACCCTTTCCAAATATTTTATAGTTACAATACGTCCACGGCTAAAAGTCATTAAGTATCATGCACTGCAGGGGCCAGCAGATTGTTTACCACTACTAGCGTGGCAAATGGTATTAATACAAGCAGCAGACACAACACGTACAGTGGATCCGGTAATTGTTGTCGGTCGAGGCAATCAATTATTCTTTCATCAACTATTCATGACAAATGGACGAATAACACTTTTATATTTAAGACATGTACAAATGCAAGCGAATCTTTTATCAGCACATTGGTTGGGCCCAAAATGTGTTGGTTGCATAGATACGTCTGAGATATTGCATTTAATCGATGTACGTTCAAGTAGAGAACTGGAGTGTATTGATATGGCCAATGCTGGACTGGTCTATGGTTCGGCACAATTCAAAGGCTTAGCGACGGGTGGTAATGTGTCGCCAGCTTTAGCTTTAGCGGGCACACATGCATGCTACAATTCGATTTCAGCACGAGGCACACAATTGTATATATTAGGTTCACGTTCATTACATTTAATTGGTGTGCGCACTTGGACGGAACGCATAAATTATCTAGTAAATTAATTTTTGTTTTGATTGAAGTAATTTCTAGATAAGTAATATTTTTTATTTCAGGTGAAAAATCAGCGCTGGCAGGAAGCTTGTGATCTCGCTTTGGATGGCTATCGAGCGGCAGCAGATCGTCCTAAACGCAAAGCACAAGCAAAGGAACGTATAATTGCGCTATTTCAAGAGTACATAGCGACATCAGCAAGAGCGCCTGATTATTGTTTGGGTGCAATTGTAAAATGTCTTATAACGATTGGCCAAATGGATTTGTTGTGTTCAGAGCTATGGGAGCGACTTGAAAACACGAGTCTGTTCTTGCAACACATAACGGAGCATATTGAGCAGGAACACATACGCAGCATAAGTCCAGTAATTTCGCAGGCTTTAGTTGATTACTGGCAACAGTTGTCACCGGCTAAATTGGAAGAAATCATTTTAAAATTGGATTGGATGTGCTTAGATTTGAATCAAGTGCTGAAGGCTGTAAAAAGGCATAAGTTGTACCGCGCACAGATCTATCTGAACACGAAGGCTTTGAATGATTACACGATTTCGTTAACCGAGCTTATACCGCTTATTGATGCAGAACAACCTGATTTGGGTAATTGTCTGTTAGTCTATATATCAAGTTGTTTAGCGGGCAGAGGCTATCCAAGCGGCGAAATTGACATAGAATCGGTACAAAATGTTAAGCATGACGTGTTACGCTGCCTGACCTCATTGCACTCTGCGAATAGTGAACAGGAAGAGCTGCCATACCCATATCTGCGTGCTTTGCTTAAATTTGATACACGTGAAACACTAAACGTAATTTCATTGGCATTTCAAGAGAAGGAGTTCAGTGGAGAATTGGGCTTTTCACAGCGCAAACGTATTATAAATATTTTATTGGAAATCATGACGCCAGAAAACGCGACTGTAAGTAAATTTAGTTATTTGAATAATTATTGTTATTTAATGACTTAAAATAATGTTGTATGTTTATAGTGGGCTGAAATCGGTTGCCTGTTGAATTTTATTGCTCAACAGATATCACAACAATGTTTGCCATGTGATACACAACTGCTGCAAAAAGTACTGAATTACCTCGCGGAAGATGAAATAGCTAATGAGAGCGCAAGACAGCACTCTGAGCGTGAAACTGCTTGGCATGAACTACTTGTGAATAATTGTTTAGAGAATATAAGCAATGATGAGGAGCAATTGGTTTTAGCTAATAAAGCGCGCTGCTACTATGTGGAAGAGTACCTGCTAGAGAAACTACGACGTTTTGACACCATACTGGAATGCTATCTGAATAACAGTTTGCGGCATGAAACTATGTTTGTCTATATGGAACGTCATGTAAAAACGCCAGAACGTAAGATTTATACTCAATTCAAGACGCATTTGAAGAGTTTGCTTAACATTAACGCCAAAGAAGTAGCACGTATTGTGCATTTCCACTTTATGGATGAGCTGAGTGACCTTTTAAGTGTAGCAAGTGATGATGAAAAATCACTATTTATATTTTTAGAAAATTTACATAGAAGACGAGCAAATATTTCACAAGAGCAATGTGAACAACTTTTAGAATTATTATGTAAAAATAAGCCAGACCAAGTTACTGAATTTCTGGAAACTACGGAAAATTACAGCACGGAAACTGCACTCAATATTGTAAATAGATATGAACTCAAAATGGCAGCACTCTACCTTTACGAAAAACAACAGAACTATCAACAAGCTTTCGATATTTCCATGGAATTATTCGCTTGTGCCAATAGTGCAGATGTCGAGGCAAGAGCGCAGGATGTGTGCAGTTTATGTGAAAGAGCGTCAGCACATTTAGGTTTGAAAGAACGCGAAAAGTATTGGTTCACATTGATACAAGTAGTACTACCGCGTGAAGATCTCAAATCTATAACAAAATCGATGCTTCATCAAGCATCACAATTTGTAGATTTAACGAATTTAGTGCAATTGGTCATGAACACACATAATGTATCCGGAAACTTTGGCGATATTAAGATATTACTAATGAGTATGCTTATGAATTCTCGTTTGGAAACTGAAGCGCTGGGAAATGCGCTCAAAGTGATTGGTCACGATTTACATACAAAATTCGCAAAACGACGTAAGGAGGCATGTCGTGGCCTTTGGGTCACAATGATGCGTTGCGTATTTTGCAATCAGCGTTTGTATAATCAAACTAATATTCTAATATTGGGTGCTTGTGGTCATGCGATGCACGAACAATGTGCAGACGACTTTGAACAAAAGATTTTGTCGAATAAAAATGAATTAAACAACGTGTCAAACGATGATGTTGACGATGATCCGTATAAATGCCCTCGCTGTCAAATTACAATAAAACCAAATGTGCTATGCAATCCCGTAACGTTATCCAAACCAAGTCAAAATATGTCAAATGTAAAAAATAATGAAGATATGATGCGAAAGAATGAAATAGGTGTTTTGAAACTCAAAGCGCCACCCAAAAAATTTTGAGGCACGTCCAATTGAACCGTTTTACAGCCAGTTTTATAGTTTACTTGAAGAATACACTGCTAAATGTTCCACACCATAGGAAATATATTTTTTCGGTTAAAGTAAAATATATAACGTGCGAAGGAACTTAACTTTTATAAACTATTTCATGATTAATATAACAATAGTCAGTTAACCAGCTAAGAGTTAGATCAATACCACATTCACACTGTTATTATCAGCATTAAAAACAAAAAATAAAATAATTTTATATAATTTTCTACACGATGCAAAATACAATTTTGCGGTACTACTTCAAATGGTGCGAAAAACGTAACATAAAAGTTCTTAAAATCTTTAATTACAATAGCTAGCAAATATATATTTATTACTATTTCATTAGCATGTAAATATTTGATATTTCTATTTCAAATTAACTGCAACAAGCAAGCACTAATTAAAAAGCTGCAGTCTACCACCTGTCAATTTCTGTTTTAAGCAACAATTCCAATTTTTCTATTATATTTTATTTTTTATATTAAATACAGTATCCATTAGTAGATTTATATCTTTATAAAAAATTTATTAGTAACTTAATAAATAAGCTTATTAAAAGTATATATATTATTTATATTAATTTAATAGAGTTTCATAGATCGTATCTGTTAAACTTATAGTTTGTGATCAAATAATTTATGTCTAATATTTTTTCTGAGAATTATGTATGTATATATATACAAATAAAATTATATATAATAAAACATTAACTTTAATTTAACCAATTCGAAGCTATCAAACTATAACTACTACGTATTCCTGTTTTCCGCAGTCTCAGAAACAAATTGTTCGTTATAATACTGCACAAATTCTGAACACTGCTCAGCTATGGAGAGAGAGCACAAAAAAAATTATACAAATATTATTATATAATAAATATAATTATTTACTTGGTAAGAAGTCGGGACTTCCACGCACTTGCGTATTTCGTTTTTGAAAGTACTGAAAGATGCTGTAGAAGACAGTAGGTTGTTTGGTTTTTTGCGCGGCTTCCAAATATTTTCGCGCTGAGATAGTAGTTCCAGGATTAGCTTGTTTCGCTATTCTAAGCGCATCAAGCACTTTACCTTCTCCAAGTAGCACTTCTATTATAATCTAATGTATAAGATATTTTTATAGCAACAATATGAGCATTAATAAATAACTAATCAGGTACAAACCTCAGTAGCTTTAATTTTCGACAGCATATCCAAGGCAACTTGAAATATTGCATTGTCCACATTGGAATGAGAAAGTAGAAAACAGCCGATTTCCTTTGATTCCTGCAGCAACGAATAGCTGACGAGACGTCGCAGTGTATCAAAGTCTTGCTTGCGTATCAATTCCATTATAATCATTTTACTGATATCTTCCTGTGCAGCGATGTTATGTGCAATCAATGATTGCAAGTAAATCATGAGTATAGTTTCGGTTTGTGGACGTTCTGCGATTGGTTGGAATACATTTGTATACATATCAATTTGTTCGATTAAAACTTTTGGTGGTGCAGGTGGTTTTGGTATTGCTTTAATATTTGATGGTTGAGCAGTTTGGCTTTGTAGTTCCAAATGAACCCACTGACTGTGAAATAAAAGTGTGTGAATTAAATGGTTAGGTGTATGTAATTGCATTTCTTGTAGTATTAACTTACGCATAGACTTTGTTTATTTTGTTGAAAATAGTTTCAAGCACTGGTAGTAAAGTGCCACTATACTCTTCGTCGACAAGTTCTTTAATAACTTTAAGTAAAATTTGTTTACCATTACTGCGCTGTAGTAAGAACTCTGTCAACCTGATGCGATCGGTTATCAAGATACAAAGTGGATCCAGGCAGAGATTCAAAAACCACATACAACCCAGTTCAGCGTCAATCACAATATTCGGTTGAAAAAGCACCCAATTTATGGAATCTGTAACGACACACATTATAAGTAATATATGGCAGTGTAATAATTCAGTTCCGATGTAGTTAGTATGTATTTTGTTAGAACTATTCTATCCCTAATTAAAGCCAACAATTTATCGCTTAGTTGAACTTAAGTTATGTTAGGTTGAAGTGGCGATCTTGTTCCCAAAGTTCATTTGATACAAATAATGGCTCGTTGTGATACCATAGATTAACGTTAATTAAAGGACGACAGTGCTCAGCGTACGAACAATGCTGAAAGGTACGACTCTCCCATTGGAACCCAATGGGAACTCGTCAACCACGACAAACAAGTCCCGTTCACGACCCTCTAAAGGAACTTTACTTTAATTACGTGTAATTATACGCAGACCAGACCAGAACGACCGCAGTGTTAGCGTACGAACAACGCTGGAAGGTACGACTCTCCCATTAGGTTCCAATGGCAACTCGGATTTTACAAACAGATGCCAGCGGGTTACAACAACAGCAAAAACTCTCCCATTCAAGTGAAATTGAAACAACCTAACACGTCTCTAATATTGCAGTATGACAGCTCTGTTAGATTGGTTAGAAATGATGGACACTGACACATGAGATGAAGTACAGTTTCTTCCTTATCCATATATCCACAATACCGACAAAAGTTATTATAGGATAGATTCAATCTCATACGTAGTACTAAGCAGGAAACGTATTAATCGAAGCAGCTGCATAGTTCGTTTCTTCTCTAGTGTAGACTAGGTCGATCTTGAGATTGAATAGGAGGGTTCATCTGTCCAAGTTCTTTTAACTAAACTCAGGTATTTTTAGTGCAACTTAAGTAGTATATAAAGTTACAGATCTTTTATGTTTATGTCTCTATCTGACTTTAAAAATTTGAAGACATGTTTATTCTATCTTCTAGCTAAAATATGACATTAAGTCAGAAAGTATATATACAGAGAAAAGATAGCGAAAACGAGAGTTTTAGATTGATAATACGCAATATGATGGTAGAACTCTTACTTAATACATAATTTAATGTAAAAATTACTATATGATAATATTATTATATTAAAATAACCAACTCACATAATTCACACTGCAAAATTTTTCCTTCTAATGAGAGACTAGGAAGTTTGAGACCAAATGGATGTATCGATCTAGCAGGCGTAATAGGTGTATGGTAAGTAATTTCATTTATGACATTTCCACTTAAAGCGATATCAAACAGTAATGATGTTGCGGAAGCCTGATGATGCACTACAATTAAATTGTCGACAGTATTTATAGCAAAACATCCAATGCAACCCAAACGTAATATGTGACATTTTCTTGGTGCTAATCCAGGTCCATTTAGTAAATATACTTCCACTTCCATCATGCTCGTACTACTAGCATTTAATATCAAGACAGCTAGCATGCCATACACTTGGGCAAGTGTCACTTGACTTACTTCCACTTCTCGGTTAACGTTTCCAACTGCAGTATACAATCAATTATTTATTTAATATTACATACCTAACAGTACACTTACGGTCTAATTTTGGTAATTTAGTTATTGTTTTCTTTTTCAACAATACTGGCATTAATGTGTTATTTTCAGCGGAGCAAATTAACGCTATATTTGCTTCTGAACACCAAGCAAACCATTTGATTGACATACTTAATGCTTTTACAGAACGCATTTGCCGCTTTTCCACTACAATATTAAAGATCTCAATGCCTCCATTAGATATAATCACGATGTCACGGTTATGAACCCAAACAAAACCAAAAATAATTGATTTAGTTTGATGCACTATGACTTCTTGTAACATTGGTTGTCCGGCTTGAAAACATATAAATTCCACAGCATTTTCAAGTCTTTGTACTGCAAGCACTTCGTTGTCTGGTGAAAATTTTATGAAACGTATGGTACCACGATCAGTCATACAAAACGATATAACAGCATCTTCGGTTGGGCCTTTGACTACAACACCAGTAGCTCCTCCACTACGCACAGCGAAAATCTATGTGGAATATATGTTTTAATATTAACAATAAAGATTATATGTACATATAATGATTTATACTGATACGATATCTTTAGCATCTATGTACTGATACGACTTTGCACTTTAATCCTTTCAAGAACATATATTGCTTTAAGTGGCAATTTATCAATAAAAGCTACCGTTACCTGTTTATTAGAATCATCAAAAAAAACATTAGTTAATTGATTTACGGAATCGAAACGTATTGGATTTTTGGATAACTCAATATAATGAAGAGAATTATCCATTATTAAATGAAAATAATTTGTTATTATTTGATTTGCTAATATTGTTTTGGTTGAAAACAGCTGATTCAGCTGTCACAATGTAATGTCAGTGTTAGGGTTGCCATTTTATAAAAACAGAGTTGCTCGTGCACGATAGAGTTGAAGAAGTAGTTAAAGTCTTTGAAATGTAACATTACTTATTTATATATTATTTTATGCATAATATATAAAATAATATAATAAATAACATATAGTTATTTATTTATACACATCATGTTTGTATTAGAAATTCATATGTTCAAATCCTGTGCCATAATTATGTCGTTTATATCCGAAATCATATAACATAAATATTGTTAGCTATTATGGTAAATATCAATGGCAAATCATGAATAGCGGGGCATGACCAATTTCCGCAAAACAAAGACTTTGGCGTTGGTTAGACATAAATATGGTTCGTAAAAGTTTCGTAAGAGAATAGGAATTAATGAAATACGATTGCCAGTATATGTGATAAGGGTTTGCGTAGGTAATTGATAAGCTATATAATATACCTACAGTTTATAAAAATTTCACGCATTCTAACTGCCAGTATCTTATCACCCAAATTTGTAAAAGTAGAAAAATATTAAACAATAGGAAATTATGTTGTTCATGAGAACAAAAAATTTGAAAATAAAATAAAAATGCAAGGTATACATTCATTTCAATGTAATGAAGTTTAGGAACTATTTTAAAAGAAATGTTTAATATTATTCTTTTTAATTTACATTATAACAAGCAAGTCCATGGAAACTTAAGCCAAATGAAGAATGTCATGAATAAGATTATGACACTCGGTAAAGTAACTGGGAGTTAGGGATAATAAAAAATCATTTAATTGAATGTTATTAGAGGTTTTATAGATATCGGAGTTGGAAAAATGTCCCCCTTCAGGTCTGCGCTTTAGTAACTTTGATTTACATAATCTAAGGCTTTATTAGCTTAACGCTAGTACGAATACCATTGCTACAGGAAATGATCATAAAACTCAATAAAAAATGTTCTAAAAAAAAGAGAAAACTGTATTAGCACTTTTATTTTTATTTTTTTCGCAAAATGGTTGTTAGTAGTAGACATTACTGTAAAAGTGAAAGTATTGTTTAATAAGAATACTTACAAAAACTATCAATAATTATATTTAAAGTATTTATTACAGAATTTTATATAAATAATTTATTATACATAATGGTCAATACATTAAATATTATGTTTCATATATTCTCTGAAGTTTTGGTAAACAGTCAACGTTCTGAATCCACTTAAACACATAAAAAATATCTGCAGCAATATTTTTAGCCTCTACTGTGCGAAGCTGTGTTTCATAGTCAATTTTGTTTCTTCAATAATGTAAACAAATTTTTGCTTCTTATTGAAAATAATAATTAATAATTAGTAAATTCTGATTTAATTTCTTAAATAAAATATGCGGGAACACGACACAAACAAGCATTGTCGTGCGTGCCTGCAAAATTTAATGGATGACACATGTGTATACAATTTGTTGGAGACACCGAATCTTCTCAAGCATTACATCGTCTGCACGTCATTAACCGTAGAAAAAGAGGATGAATACCCGAAAGTGATTTGCTCTGACTGCTATACAAAAATCACTGAGTTTTATGAATTTAAAACGATGTGTGTGGGTTCCTTGCACAACTTTAAGGATATTGTAGCCAAAAGCATATTTGATGATGAGACACCAGTGCTTGAAACTGAAGTGCAAACTAAATTAGAAATTACAGTTCAAGAACCAGACTGTGCGCGTTTGCTATTAGAAAGTCAGAATAAAGAGGATAGTCTTTGTAAAAAATCTAAGCAAACGAAGAGAAAAAAGGAGCGCCAAACCAAATTAAAACGAAACCAAAATGTTGCTGCAGCAGCTCAAAGTGGCAACGTAACTGTGGAGAAACAACTGTCATCAAAGCCAATTGAGTGTAATACCACAATAATTAGCGACAATGAATGTAATGCAGAGTTCCTTGATGAGAGTGATGTGGACATTGACTTGAGCGTTGTGCAAGAAGCTGCTGGTGAAACGCAAAGCAATGAAAGTTGTGTAAGTAATTTTTTCATACTATCGCATAAGGTAATAAATTTGTCTTCCTCTTTTTAGTGTAGCCCTACTGATGAAAAATGCGGCATTAAACGTACAAAAACTGCAGCTAGCAAGCAGTGTAAGTCGCAGATATTCCAGTGTGACATTTGTCCTACACGTTTCTTCGTCGAACATCGTTTGGTTGCGCATAAACGTAGTCATGATGGCTTAGTTCCTTATCCTTGTCCTCGTGAAGGTTGTGATAAATCATTCAATCGTTGGTACTGCCTATCGGAGCACCTAAAAGAGCATGAAGGCATAAATCGTTGGTTTACTTGCGAAGTGGAGGGATGCAGTAAAGTTTACAAACACAAACCCACTTTAGCTATGCACATGCGAAGACACCATCAACGTGGCCCTGAGCTGAAGTCTCACGTTTGCGAAATATGTGGTAAAGTTTTTAAAGCGTCTGCCATACTAAACGACCATCGTTACACACACATCGACAAATCACAGTTGCCTTACGCATGTGAACAACCCAATTGTTTACGTCGCTTTTCCAACAAAGAGAAACTGAAAGTGCACCTTATGCGACATGCTGGAATCAAAAACTTTGTTTGCTCCTTCTGTGGCATGCGGAAAACAACGCGCAATGAACTGAAAATACATATCAATTATCATACGCTGGAACGTACTTGGCCGTGTCGCTTCTGTACGCATGTGTGCAACAGTGCTGGCAACTTGAAGATGCACATACGTACGGTACACGAACGTGCTAAGGATTATGCTTGCCGTTATTGCGAACGCACTTTCGCCAAACCTGATACGCGTAAATATCATGAAATGACGCATACCGGCGAAAAGCCAAATGAGTGTGAGCAATGCGGACGACGCTTCACTCAGCCAGCTGCATTGCGTACGCATCGGAAGATACATCAAAAGCAACAAAAGCAATTCACTGAAGAATTAAGCGCCACTGTTGATGCAATCAGCATTCCACCTGTGATAACACACGACCAAAGTCTTAGTGACATATTGACAACAGAACAAGAAGTGCTAATGGCACAAGCACTGCCGGTGCAAGTTTGTGGAAGCAGAAATGATGGGGCTTTAGAAGACCTTTTTACGGGTAGTTAGATATAGTGATAAGTTAGTTTATAAGTTATAATCTATTTAGTATTTAGTTATGTTAAAAAATTGTGTTAGAATAATAAGTTTTTGAAATACTATATAAAGATCGTTGTGGTATATTTATAGTAGTTAAATAACAACATTAGTAAAACTGGTTTACAAATCATAAATTTGTTTTTATATTCATTTATCACTGCTTCACTGCTTAATCTTTGTTTCATTTATGCAGCGAGTATTACGAAATAGTTAAAACGTGAATCTTCAGTCCAAGCAACGTAACGAAAAATATAACAGTATGCTTTTTAGAATTATGTTCATCGAAAGCACTCTTAAGGGTTACCTTTGAGTACTGGTGCAATATACAGAAGGCCATCCCTTGCGATCCAAGGGGTCACCTCCGTGGAGGAGGGTCTAACCATGTTTACCGACGGTTTAAAAACTAGGAGTGGCGTAGGAAGTGCAGTATTCTCAGAATGGTTGAATATATCCTCTTACTACAGGCTTCCAGAACACTGCAGTGTTTATCAGAAAGAAATCATTGCTAGAAGGGAAGCTATAGCTTGTTTAGAAGTAGATGATATACTTGATAGGAATATATACCTACTACCGGATGTTTAAGCTGCTTTAAAGTTCTTGAGTTCACTTCACTTTACATCTAGGACAGTCTTTGATTGCTATACATCTTTAAATAATATGTCGACGTTCCGAAGGAACACTTAAGAGCTATTCTTGAGTACTACTATAATATTCTGAAGGTAAGTCGTCAGTCAAAGAAATAGAACCAATTGCATATTGATGCTATATTATGTATTTAAAAATTAGCTCCACCAAAAAAAACACCTTTAAGGGCTTTTCTTGACTACTGGTATAATATACAGAAGATGATTCTTCTTTAATCAATAATTATAAAAATTATAAAAAATAATTATAAAAAAATAATTATAAAAAAATAATTATAAAAAAATAATATAAAACAATAATAATTATGAAATTTATATAAATTATTATTTAAGGGGATAAAATTCTGGTTAAGAGTTATTTTTACGGATATTAAATAATTTGTTGAATTAATATATAATTATTACATTTTGTTATTTATTATAAATAAATTAATAATGTTGTAATAATTATAAAGTTTATATAAATTATTATTTAAGGGGATAAAATTGTGGTTAAGAGTTACTTTTACGGATAATAAATAATTTATTGAATTAATATATAATTATCAAATTTTGTTATTCATTATAAATAAATTAATAATTTTGTAATAATTATAAAATTTTTATATATTATTATTTAAGGGGATAAAATTTTGGTTAAGAGTTACTTTTACGGATAATAAATAATTTTTTGAATTAATATATAATTAATAAATTTTGTTATATATTATAAATAAGTTAATAATTTTCTAATGATTATAAGGTTTATATAAATAATTAATTAAGGGTTAAGAATTTTTTTTACGGATTATAAATACTTTATTGAAATATTATATAAATATTATAATAAATAATTATAAATAATATTTATTTTAAAATAAATATTATATATTTATTTATTTATTACGTGTTTTATAATTGTTTTCTACCGAAAGGACTTTTAATGGCTTTGCTTGTCTATGGATATAAAACTCAAGAGGTGATTCCTCAGTTAAAGAAGAAAAAAATGTATGATATGATATATCTGTCTGGAAACTTTTTCGGATAAAAAGTCGGTTTACACAAAACTTTTTTCTTTGTGGATTATTGTGGGTTTCTTTATTATATTTAATATTTATTTTTTAATAGTTTTAATAATGTTTTTAAAATTTTTTTTTGACTTTCTTCAAAATTTAAAAATTATTTTTAAAGAAGTTACTAATATTAAAACAAATTTTTTTTTAATTTTTGATAAATAATATAATTTTATTTATTTTCTTTAAGACTACATTTTGCTGATCAAATAAAAAAAAAACAAATGCAATAAAAAAATTAGACAAATTAAAATGTACATAATTAGTAGTTTATATATACAAATAAAATTAAATTAATGAATAAATACACGCAATATAATTTTGTTAATTAAATGAGCTTATAAGACAATAAAAAAAAACGGATTTAAGTTTTTATTGATAGAAAACCTTAGTTAAAAATACTTTTGCAGATATTAAAGTTATTAATTAATTATAAAATCACATTAATTAAAAATAATTAATAAAAAAAATTTACATAAACATTATTTATTGTGTATAATTTATTGTTTGAATGCTTAAGGGCGTACTTGCTTGTATATTTATCGTATGTATGTAATTTATCTACTGTTTTGCTGATTTCAATTAATTTTATATAATCTTTTATTTTTGCAGATATATCTTATGTTCATAATTATTTAAAAAATTTGAAAAAAAAAATAAAATAAAATATCTTAACAAAGTATCTTTGCATAATTTCTATTTTAAAGTGATATTTCGTGAGTGGTTGATTGGCTGTGTACTTTAATTTAATTTATTAATTTTTTATTTATTTAACGTATCTTCATTGTTGCAGTGTATATAATAAGTAAATAATATTGTATATAAAGTATAATCAGTTAAATAGATAATATCATATTTGTATACATATACATATATAATAATTTATACGTCAGTGTAAATAATATTTTATTTTAAATGCACTATACATAAATACTCAATGTAATTTCAATGTATACATATATCGTTAAGAAGAAAGGCTGCTTTAAATTAGGGGATTCCTCTTTTTATATGTACATACGAAAATCGAGGAAGGACAATGACACATACACATATAATCTTTGTTCTTGTAAATAAATGTTTAATTGTATCATTTGTAAATTATATAAATAAATATATATTAGATATATATATGTATATATTAGAATTGTTTCTGTTTTTTTTTAAATATTACTACATTTACACGCACGCACACATACGTTCATTGTACACATGTATGTGTGTATTGTATATTTTATATATATTTAGGCTAAATATCACCAACGATTTGATCGTTTCTTAACAATCTTAACAATCTTAAGAGTTAATTAAGTTTTTATATATATATTATTATATATGCTCTTTTAAATATATTTTAAAATTATTTTATATCATTTTTTAAAAATCATATTTCTATGTTTTACATATAAATCATTTTAACTGCATTTTATTTTTGCTTCATTAAATAAATTTTAGCATTGCTTATATACTTAATTTCTATTACAGATAAACTATATTCTCCAATAGATACAACTAAGTTAAAAATATAATTTTTTTTTAATTTACATCAAAGCCTACAATAAATTTAAGCTCGTTCAATTCGTTCGATTCACATTTGAAACTTGATTTTTTGTTTTGTTTTTTTTTTTTAATTAATAATTAAATTAATTACAGCACTTAATTAAATTCACAATTAAATTAAATTAATTTTTTAAAATTTCATAAATTTACATCTTTGCATTTAAACGTAATCTGAGGGAACAGTTGTCGTGCTTGTCTCATTTATGGCTGCCAGTCGTGGCATACGTCGTTGAGTAGCTAACGCCGTCTCACTAGAACCTGTATCCCTACCTCCGCTGTCCCAGTTGGGTAACGGCTGTGACATGACAGTGAGACCCACAATTTCATAGGCGCGCTCATTGCCACCGCCGCCTGGCATAGCGGTCACTGAAAGATCCGAATAGTAGGCACTGCTCGGAGCCGATGAGACCACCATGGGAATGTCTTGTTCATGTTGCTGATAATGATACTTCTGTGAGAAAACCAACAAAACAGAAATTTCATCAAGGTGATGTTATAAAAAGCAATAAAAAAATAAATAATAAAAATAAATAAATATTTTTTTTTATATACTCACATCTTCACATTGGCTGTATGCCGTATTTTGATATGAAGGATTTGCGGAGCGCACCGATTCTCGATCCAATTCAGCATATAACGCTTCGCTAACACCAACGGGACTATAAGCGTCATCCATATGTGTGTAATGATTTTCCGCTGGTGATGATGATGGTGGTCCAATTTGATCTGGGCCCACAGAAGAACGTCGACTACCACCCAACCAAGTCCAAACACCCGAGTTACTTGTCGGACGACGTATACTATCCGAAGGATGCTTTACTGAAAGCGTTGAACGTCCGTTTTGACTGCCGTTGCGATTGTTGCGACACCACCAAGGCTGTGGACGACCACCTGTGAAGAAATTTATATATATTATTAAAAAAATATAAATTTAATATAATGATTTGTTTCTATATAATTATTATTTTTTGTTTTAATGATTGCGCGAATTTAAATAAAATAATTGAATTATAAAACCGATTCGTGACTTCAAATTGCATGAACTCAATTTTTTTCTATTGAAAAATCTTTAAATCGCATGTGTGACAAAGTCAACGGTCAATTCCAAAAATGGTAGATTTATGAATGGAATACTAAATTTGAAGGCAAACAATTACTGGGCACCTAACGACAGTGGATACCGAATCATATGAGTAATAAAAATACTTTTGATTTATTTAAGAACATTTTTTAAAGCCATAAACTTGCTTAAAGTGAATGTGTTTAAAATTATTGCAAACAAAAAAAAAAAAAAAAAAATCAAATAGAATTACATATAAATTAAACAACATTTATAATAAATAACTAATAATAAAATACAGGGTTGTTCATATTGTCGATAATTTTCTCAACTGTCTCAAATTGTTTTTTATAACATTTTCTTTGGAGGTGTGAAGTACCACACCATATAAATATTCCCCACAACACACCTTACGGTATTGGATCCGTTTTAAGCAATATTCGATGACTTACTGGTACGCAGCTGGCAAATAGGTAGGTAGGCGAAGAAGAAGCATAGTTAAATCCTTATCAATTAACTTAGAGAATCCTTACGATTCCATATGTCTCGTAATTTTGAGTAGAAAGTTAGACGTTTTATAGTCAATCTTATAGTTAAAGTTTGGTCGGGAACACAGATAAATGTAATTTTGATATAACTAACATCATTGATTAAATTGAAGACAAGGTGAAAAATATTAGTTTTGGATAATCTTGGAGAATGACAACAACAAGTGTTCTGGATTCTACTCTTCGAGCGCCGGTAAGCACTATTTATAAGAGTGTCGATAGAGTAGGTACAGCACCGTTATTATTTTATTATATTATATTATATATTATTTTATATTCTTTTAATTTGTTATTGTATAACTAGCAATAGTTTGGCTATAACTAAATGTTGCTGGTTGTTCTCAATGCGTAGAGAGAATAAGGATAAGAATAAAAAAGCATAAGAATAAGCAGAAACATGGTCATTTCCATAATTCCACAAAAAGGGTCTAGTTGTGACAAAGGGTATGATATTGGTAGTTGAAAGATATCATTTAAATGAGATATCATAGGTCCGGGAACTTTTCGCAAAACAAAGTCAAAGCTGGACATTTTGTGTGGCTTGTGCCACTGTTTATTTTAGTTGTTAGTTTGGATGATTTTAATATGTTCAGCAGTTGTTAAACGATTTATATTGTAAAATGGTAAATCCTAAACTTAATAAATTATGACTGAAGTGATACTTCTATTTGACATACAAATGTCACTGGAACAGGTCAATAAAATCAGGACTACAAAATCGTAAACGTTTATAGAATAATAAAGGGTTGGCCATATGAGGTGAAGACTTTTTGAAGAGTATATCGCGCAAGCTCGAATATATGGCCTTAGCTGGAATGACTTTATGTGCTCGATTTTTGAAATTTGCGATCATTGTTGCCTTTCTGGCGGCCTTCATCTTTGACTGTCAGCAGTCACATAGGGAAATGTCTGGAGGTGTCAAATCGAGGGAATGCAGAGGCCAATCAAAACCATAATTTTTTGATATCAAGCAACCTGGGAACAATAGTTTCAATAAATCGATTATGATACGAGCTGTATGAAGTGAAGATTTTAAATTATTATTGAAACTAGAAGTACTGCATACGATTTTTATAAACAATTGTCATCAAAAACTCGGCTTTCATAGCCCGATAACGTACCTAACTGACGGTTGTTACTTTGCTACTAACATTTTCGAAAAAGTATTGGTCTGACGATCATTTCAGCACGAAATCCGCACGAAACTGTAATTTTCAGATTGTAAAGAGGAGATTTTGTAACAATAATTAGTTTGAGGGCTTTCTTTTAACCAACAAATTTATTTGTATATGATTCTGCTTAACAAAAAATATGTCTGATCACTTATAATGATTGTTTGCCAAAAATTCTAGGCCTAGGCCCTTATCGCGTTCGACTAGTGTGTACTGTTTAATAGCAAAATGTTTCCTAAGGTTGATATTTCACACACGTACTGTCATTAGTAATTCTGAGTGTCTTTGTCAAAGTTACAGAATTGTCACATGGTATCACCTAATATAGCTTACCCTGTATGAAAAAAAGTTTCAATTTAAACTTTTTTTATATCACGCTACAAAAAAGTGTGTAGCATGCGATAAAATAATAATTTCAATAGTTAATTACTATGATATGTGAGCCTTTAACCTTTTTGGTAAAACATATATTAACCTTTAGTTTTACGCATTTAAAAGTTTATAGTTTAAATGTTATATACGCAAAACGATTTGTTAATTTAATGATAAACTCATATGTGAACGTTGTCTCCAAAAGGTCACCAAAAACACCAGAAAGACCATTTTCACAGCATTTCGAACAAGTTTTCCGCTAATCACTGATATTAAAATATTAAAAAATTAAAAAATTAAATAAAAATGCCATACATTCGAGCAGCGTTGAGTTGCAAAACGACACGCCAAATGTGGAGGTTTTTTAATAATTTTTATTTTTTACTGCAATTTTTGAAAAAATTATTTATTTATTTGCCGCTGACATGCGCTTTCAGACGCTGCCAGTTGCGATTTTTGTTCCGAAGTATTTGTTTATTGCTTGTGATTGTGTTTTAAAAATTTTATATTTTACTAATTTTATGTCTTCGAATTGTTAATGCAAAAATTTAAATACAAATTTAAGAGTGCATTCGAGATTGGCCGTCACCGATAAGATGCTGTAAAATCTGTAAACGGAGTTGGCGGCAGCACGTGAAGTTGCAGTAGCCGCGACGGCACAACAGAAAATCGTTAAAATAACAATAAAAACTGATTAAATGTTCAGATAGATTTCTGAAGTGAATATAATATTTTTATTATTTAACGTTAATTTCAATTACAGCTCCATGGATTTAAATGCTGTGTATTTAAAAAATATTAAATAGAATTTTATGAACGAAGTCGGTTGAAGACAAGTCATTGAAGCAAAATAATTTATGACCGAAGCAAATTGATATATTGTATTTAATAGATACACAGATAATCGATATAAGGCAGTGAACTATAATGACATTAGGACGTTAACAGACTTAAAAAAAAAATAATAAATTAAATATATAATAAGTAAGGCAGAATAATAAGGAAGATCTCAACATCTGCCTAGTTTCTATTTACTGCTATAGTAAAAACCATGGTTAAAAATACGTCCAAAATAATATTTTATAATAAACCTCAGTTCTCAAACTAGTCCTTACTTCAAACCCCAAACTATCTTTCTGTACAAATATCGAACATTTTAATAACTATTAACCTTTTTTATGAGGCACAATATATTCTTCAGAGAGTCTTCAAGTTGGCATACGCTTTCTTGAAAACACATCTCTAGCATGTTTAATCTAATCTAAACAGCATTCTGCATAACAAAAGACGCGCTATTCTGAAATCTACAAGGTAGCCGTTAGCCTGAAACCTCAGCTAAGACATGGTGATTAATCGTGGACCAGGAGCTTAAAGACGCACAGTACTTCGGGAACTAAATCACGAGAGAAGCATGCAAAAGAGTAAGATTTAGAGGAAACGTGAGATTCAATGCTCCACTAGGACAAAAGGACAGCAGTAAGTATGTTTATCTATGTTGCATTTGTGCGAAATAACGAGAAGTCAAATATAAAAAACTTCAAATCGTATTCATCATAGCTGCGCCAAATCGTCTGAAGTGAACCTTGAAACTCCTAATGTGGACTCTGGCCTGACTGTTATCTGTCAGCTATTCTACCACAAGATTAATATATTTTTTACGAATAAAAAAAAACTTACAAAAAAGTTAAAAAAAAAGTTATTACGACAGACTTACCAACACCGCGTTATTAAATCTTAGAATGGTTACAGGCTTCCCGGGGAGGTATGCAGATCTGAGGTCAATTATTGCTTAGTCTGATGAAGTGATAAACAATAATCCAGTCGAGGCGTAAAGAGGGGTTATAAAAATACCTCGAGTTAAGAAAGAGTAAAAGTGCTCAAGTGCACTAGCTCAAATAGAAATAAATAATAGACGAATAAAGTACCAATAAGTATTAAACTAATGCAACCTAAGTACTGGTAGCAGTTAACTTACGAGGGCGGTTTAATAAGTCAGTGCAACAGTGCTGCCGTCAAATGTAATCAACCAGTGGGCAACTTTTTAATTTTGAGCAAGCCACGTCGTTCACTTGGTGTTTGATACCCGTTCAAAGCAGACAACCTCGAGAATTTTTACGAAAATGGAAAAAAAATGAATTTCATGTGCTGATTAAGCATTGTGGCCAAAAGCCACAAATCCTCTAAAGTGTCTATACGATTTCATCGGTAAATTTATTCCGTATGAGAAAAGAGAATACATAAAATAATATTCATTTTTTTTGGTCACTATTTGGTATTCACTAGAACGCATATATCCAGTTTCGAGTCTCCTTTCTTTTGAGAGTCTATGCAATTTTGGCGGTACATTCATTTTGTTAGAGAATCGAAGTGGAGTTAGAGTCGAAATGCAACTCAACTACTTTGTCACTGTCTGGTATTAGCGGAAGGCATATATCTCTTCTAGGATCTCACTTCCTTAAGTGTCGCTATAGGCTTTTGACGGTATATTTGATTCGTGTTAGAAAATAGTGTGGTGTTCGTTCCACACTATGGTATTCTTCTTCAAGTGTCTATATGATTTCGTAGGTAAATTAATTTGCTCCGAAGAAACGGAATAAAAGTGAAATATTACACATCTATTTTGTCCCTAACTGGTATTTGCTAATTATTGTATATTCAATTTGCTTTCTTTAAGTGTCTTTACAATTTTGATGATTAGAATGAAATGTTACTCATCTATGTATCTATGTGGTGGATGGCATCAAATACCATCCACCGTCACTATTTGGTATTGACCTGAAGGCATATATCTCTTTTAAAGGGTTAGTTATTTCAGTCTCTATACGACTTCGGTGGCATATTCTTTTGGCAGAAAAAAGGCGGTACTATTGAAATATCATTCAACTACTCCGCAACTAACTAGTAGACGCTTAAAGGCATACACCCTCTCTAGGGTTTAGCTTCTTTAAGTCTCTATACGATTTTGGTAGCATATTCATTTGTCAGAAAAAGGGAAGTAAGATTAAAATATCATTCAACTACTCCGTCACTAACTATTATTCGTTTAAAGGCATATACCCTTTCTAGGGTCTCCTTTCTATAAGTGTCTATATGATTTTGTCGGCATATTCATTAAAGGTATAGTTCACTTTATTATACTGACACGGTGCTTTGCTAGTTTAAAGTGGAGATATATTTGTCAACTGATATATAAAGCAGCTAGCGTATTCTAAAGTTATGGTATCAGAATAGGCTGACTTCATATAGCTCAAGTGAGCTAAATCTCTTCGCAGACGGTCTATTACTGTGTTTTTTATTAACTAGCTTGGCAAGAATTTATTTCTTCATAATATTAAATTTTAAAATTTTTTTATTTGGTGATTACCAATTTTATTGCTCGTACAAAGTGTTGGCGAACTTTACACTGTAAAAAATTAATTTGTTTGCTGTGTGTGTTACTCAGGTTAAAACCGTTGAAGACAAATTTTAAGTAATAAATCAAATTGTATACAAATTAAAATGTTTCGGTAGGAGCATTCATAGAATCTCGACCAGCAGTATTTTTTCAATTCTACGTTAAATTTCAAGAATTTGGGGAAAAGTAAAAGGGGCACATATGCCAAGCCGCTCCTACTGCAAAAATGCTTATAGCAAACATTTGAGGTAGAATGTGTCATTGTTTTTTAAGGAATTAAAAAGAAAAATCATAAAATTAAGAAAAAAAAAACGAGAAGTAGAAAAGTAACATAAAAAACTTCAAAATAATTTAAAGAAAAATAGCAGAAAATTGCAGAAATACTTTTCCACACATGAATTGCATTTAACAAGCAACAACAGTAACGGCAACTGCAACTGCAACTGCAATGAAAAGCTATATAACCAAAAAAATAAAAAAAAGAAAAATAAAATAAAAAATAACAAGTAGAAGAAAAATGCAAGTAAATATTGTAGGTAATTCAAATTATTATAGAAAGACAAGTGAGCAAGGAAACCAATTGCAATTCCTTGCCAAATTGCAGCAATGCAGCAAATGCAAGTCGCAGCTCCATAGAACAGCACCACACAGCACTACATAGCACCACACAGCACTATATAGCAGAGCATAGCAGCACACGGCACCGCATAGCAGAATATAGTAGAGCATAGCACAGCGTATAGCAAATGCAGTGGGTCGGTCGTCTACTGCTTATATGCAAAATGCAAGTGCATAAAGCATTTGCAACTGCACCGCATCTTCCATGGGCAATTTAATTAAATTGTTGCTGGCAATATTGCTGCTTATGGTCTCGTACAACAATTGTTGCTTGTTGCATTGTACAACAATTTTATGCGAATGCAAAAAATAAATTTATACTTAAATTTTTTTTTTCCTTTTCTCTTTCCTTACCCACTGTTTTGTCTTATTTTGTGCGAATTCGTATCTGAAATCGTTTGCCATGCAAATAAATGCATTCGCCAGCGCAATGCATTACGCGCTCCCCTATTTACGCCGTTGCAACATTAGCTGCAATTGCCAATTGTTGCAAGCAGGCACACATGGAGTGGTTGCAATTGCAGTTTAAAATCTTTTGTTTTTATTTTCTTTTCCTTCTCAGATATGTGTTATATATATTCTTTTTTTTTTTTTTTGGAAGTAAGGTAGTGCGGCGGCTATAGCGTTTATATTTTTCATACTCAACTGCTTGCTACCTTATGGCTTATTTGCTACTCGTACTTTCGTTGCTCTGGCAGAGCAGCAAATTATGTTGCTGTTGCTGTTGATGTTGTTGCTGCTGTTGTTGTTGGTTATGTTGGAGATGTTGCTCCTGAAAATAATTGCTAATATTTGTCGTTGTTGATGTCGTTTGCGTTACTGCATCTTTCCGGATTTTTGTGTTTATGCTTCATTTAACTTATGAGCTGATTTGTATGCGTTTGCTCATGTGTGCAACATTTCATTGCAGGCAAAAAATGTTCCTATGGTTTTACCTCTCGAAATTAGCAGCTCGTCTGGATTGCTGCTCCAAACCGCGTTGCATATCTTATGCCAGCGAGTGTAAAATTAGTATAAAAATAAAATCCTCTTTTTTTTTGCTTAAATGAATTATGCAGACGCGCATATAAAAAATTTGTCAAGCATTTATTTTAAAATTATAATTTTTTTTTATTTTTTTTTACTTTTGGAATTATTTTGATTTTGTGTAAATCTGTTCGTTCCCACCAGCGTCTGTACGCCCACACGCAAGACTTCGACTTCAACTTATTTTGCTTAGGTTTCCGCAGTAAATCGGCAAATTTTTAATTCCAATAAAAATCAAAAAAAAAATGGACAAAAATGTTAAACTCCAAATTATAAAATTTTATCGTTTAATTTAAATCAATTAATTTAAATGCAAATTAAATTTGCTTAGCGTATTGCTCTTGTCATTGTGTTTGTTGTTGTGACCGTGCTGCTAACACTTAGTATGTCGCGTCTACAGTAATTTGATAGTTGATAGTTTTATGACTTCGACTTAATCAGAATTTCTGACCTAATTTGTAGTTTTTAAGATTAAAAATAGAAAAATATCTTTTTTCATACAGCAACTAGTCTCAAGTTATAACTGGAGTAAGTTGCAGCTAAATGAGTTCAAAAGAGATAAAATTTTTTAAATATCTCTTAGGTACCAGCTGTGGAAAATACATGTAACTATCGTAAATATTTCAATCAGTCACACAGACATTGATTATGAATATGTAAAAGTTTTGTATGGAAATTTTATCTTCAAATTATTTTAAAATATTTGGTGCAGTTTACTAGCACTTTATGTTTTGAAATTACATATCATTTGATATTTTTATCATTTTTATTTCATATTTTCAGTCATTTCTATATCGTGCTTTTAAAGCCGTTAGTAACTAATGCTAGTAACTTTATTTACTGACAATTCATTTTTTCACTTGCATTTAATTCGTTTTTTTTATGTTTATGTCGTGTTTTTAGTGTAGCTAATTAGCACTTTCTTTTTTGTATCACATTCCATCGCATTTTTTTTCATATTAACATCAACTTTTCAGTGCAGTTAGCAGACACTTTATTTTTTTGAATGCATTGAATATTTTTTAACTTTAATTTACTGTTTTTAGCGCAGTTCAGCAGAGCAGTATCATTTAAAATTTATTATTATTTTGTATTTTTAGTGCAGTTAGCTAAGTTAGGTAAGGTTATACCGGCAATCACAATAGGGTAGGGCTATTGGAGTATTAGGGCTATTGGCCCATTAAGTTTCCATACATGGAGAAAACTTAGGGTGTGAAACCACCAAGAACCTAGAAGCTTAAAATGCTGTTGTATAGTAAGCTAAATTAGCAAATTATGCTTTTAAATTCACTTTATTGAATATTTTTCAATTTTTATTTTGTATTTTTAACTTACAATTTAGTTTCAACTTGCATTTACTTCGTTTTTTAATGACGTGTTTTTTAGTGCGGCTAACTAGCACTTTACATTTTTTTATTATATGCTATTGGATTATTTATAACATCTTTTCATATTTTTTTTCATAATTTGTATATCGTGTTTTATTTTTTAAAACTTTTTCTCCTATTTTTAGACTAATTAACTGGAAATTTTTTTAAATTGCATTTTATTTGATTTTTTACTTATATATATCACATACTTGTATTTTAGTCTAACTAATAAAAATTTTATTTCTTAATAAGCTTTCTGTTATTTTTTTTTCATTTTTTTCCGTGTTCTTAGTGCAACTAGCAAGCATTTAAATTGCATTCCATTGCAATCCTTTTTATTTTTATTACGTTTTCTTAGTGCATCTAACTACCACATAATTTTCTAAATCACATTTCAATGATTTTTTTTTCAGTTTTCATTTTAATTTTTTAAGTGCAGTTAGATAGCAATTTAAGCTTTATATTGTATTTCAGTGGTACATAAAAATATTTACTCATAAATATGTCCACTTTACGAAGACTCTCAATAACCATTTTAATTACTTTATTAAATGATGACTGCTATTTGCTTTAGTTAGGAAATACCTAAAAGAAAGCAAAAGGACAGCAGATATTTTGCTACATAGGTAGTACTTGGGTTTAACTTCTTAAATTTAAGCAAGATCTATATTATTGATGCAATTTATTATAAATTTGTTGTAGTGATATTGGGTAGAGCCAGTATCATCATCACCTTTTGCGGTAGTCTATGTTATATGTCTTTTGTTAACAATTAAAGAAATTATAGATTTTTACTATATATAAAAATATACTAAAATAGAAAGAAGTAGTGAAAGATAGTCAATATATGACCGAAATAGATAGAAGAGTAGAAAAAGTTGTTGCTAAAAAAAAGGAAAAAAAGTAAAGAAAATGATGGAGAATAATGGATGTAGATAAAAGCAAATCAAAAAGTAAAAAGTACCGAAAAAGAAAAAGAGAGATGTGAGTAAAATATATTATAGAAGAGTAAAAAGAAAAAGAAGTAGTGAAAGGATACAAAGAAAATAATAAAGAACTAAATAGAGCGTAGAAGAGAATATTAAAAGAATAAAAATTATAATATGAGGTAAATAAATTATTGAAGAGGTGGACAAAAGCACGTTTTACTTTTAGAGAAAAAATGAATAAAGCAAGAGAAGGAAGGATATCTACAAAATACAAAAATCATCGAAGCTAACATTGTATTTCACTTTATATATACTTTATGTTGGGGCTGATTCTATTTTTACGACCTTTTTATTAAGATTTTAAAAATCAATCCAATGTTGTGTTCGGTTTAAGACAGATAAAATCTTAAATGCATTGTTTATTTTAAATGGACTCATATCAAAAGTAAAAATGTCACACAGTTTTTTAGACAAAAGTGCATGGCATTAATATTGAATATCTAAAATACGATACAATAATAACCATGCAGCTCTAATCCTGAATTAAGAAAATTGATTTGAATAACAGAAGCAAAATCATACTTATACGTGTATATATGAGTAAACACAATTAAACTAAACTATATAGACATATGGGTTAGATTAGATTAATCTGGCTAACTGTAAGCCACGAGTAGATCGATTGGTTCCTGGCTATACCAAATAGACAGACTATTAATATTTTGAAGCAGTTATTCCTACGGATTTAATTAAAGACTGCTTACATCTTTATTCCTGACACATGGCCACCAACTATTATTTTAAAGATTTTTTAAAGCCTCTTTTTGTACTAGACTTTAGTGAGATTAAAACCTAAATTTTGGGTGCCGTAGTTCATATGTAGTGTGCCATATGAGCGCATATATTGAGATATAGGAAAGCAGAAAAAGTTGCTAAAAATATCTGTCTTTACTGAAATTCGTTACTAATTGGGTGTGTCCGAGAAATCAGAATAGTGCCAATTATATTACTCCTCGCTGCTTAATCTATACATTTAATAGATTGAATGTATAATGTATGTGTATAAACAATTATGTTAAATGTACATATATTTTTTCACACATGTACAAAAAAAAATAACAACAAATTTGCAGTAACAACGATGTTGTTTTGTTCATTTATAGCTGTTCATTTACATATATCTACGATAATTATTTAAGTTGATAGTGAGAAACAGTAAGCTATTAATTGCATCTGATTTATTTCAAATATTGTAAGCTTATTATTTATTATTTATAATGTAACCATTTGTGTGAAGTTATTTCAGTAAGTAATGACAATTATATTAATGTCTGATTTAATTAACTTATTAATTAATGTTAAGGATATTTAATTTAATGCTTTAAACCTTCAAAATACGAGTGGCCTATTTTGATTTGAATGAAGTTTTTAATAAACTATTAAAAATTAGTTAATAAAAATTTTAAAAAATTAAAATTCGACAATAAGTTCTTTTAACCTTAACTGCAAAATCACAATTAATAAAGACGATAATTATTACTTAAGATTGTAATATATTTTTTTGCAGTAGTAAAGAATTTTAATAAAGTTTACAATTTTATTAATTCAAGGTAACTTTATATTAATTCACTTTATAGTTATATATCATATTTGCTTTTTTTAATTTTTAATGGAACTTATTATGTTGAGATCATAAAAATTGTAATATATTATAAACTTACCATTGCCATTTGCTGATTTAATTCTGCAAAGATAAAATTTTTTTAAATTTATTAATGAAAAGAACATATTTTTGCATATTTCACAGATTAAAAACAAAAGACTTAAGCGACAAACTTTTCGGACTTGAGATTGGTTACGAACGTCAGTGTTGGAATCAATTTGCACGATAAAAAATAACAAATTACAGTAAAATTGTTGAGATATGTGGGTATGTATCTAGGTATATGGTTTTAAAAAAATAAAATATAATATTTGTGACATTTCATTATCGAAGCAATAAAATTGCATTTAACTCACTTGCAGTGTCAGTACAGCAAATTCTACAGCAAATAAAACGAAAACTGCAATTGCAACTGCAAACGAGAACAACGGCAGCAACAATTATTTTGTTTACAACATAATATTCCGATTAGATTAGAAAAAGTATTAGTGAGGCTTAGAAAAAAAATCGTATTATACAAATACTGTATTAATTCGTATAAAGGAGATAAATAAAAAGTCGGAAAAAAATCATATAAAAGATTAGCAGCAAGAACTGGATTAGAACCACTTTTTGCGGTGCACTTCGGAATGCATCCGCCAGTGAGCAGGAAAAATGTCGCAGCTGCTATTATGCCAATGGGTTGGGATGTGCGCTATTTATTGCTTCGATTGCTGAGATGTTGCAAAGTGGAATTGCATTAAATGCAATAGCTGGCAATTGTTATATCAATGGTAATAGCGATTGCCACAAAGCACCAATACCAGTGCTTCGCGCAACACGTACTCTTATGAGGCAGAACTCGCATTATTAGTGGAACCAATGTCAGTGGAATAGCGAAATACGTATAAAATGAAATGAAGTTCAATGAGATTCTTATCTTTTGGACAGGAAAGGCAACGTGAGTGATTTAATTATATTGAACAAGTGTACAAAAGAGGTAGTTTGTTCAAAGACATGTTTATGGTATCTGGTAAACCATAAAAGTGTCTATAACTGCAGCAATGTTGCTGCTTTCGAAAGGCTAACAATTGCTGAACTTTATGCTTTTCCTGTGTGAATATAAAAATCATAAAATGAAACTCTTTCGCAATGGGAATCACACACTTTTGGTATTTGGAACAATAAATCAGAATAAGTTCGTAGGTAGATATGTAGAACTAATTGTAAATAATATAAAGCTTTATTGTAATAATATTTAATTGAATTTTAAGTAATATAAGTTATTTTTATTTGGCAGTATAAATAAGTAAAATAAGTCAAGTAGTTTAATTTTCTGTTCATCCTTCAAACTATTAGATTTCAGTGTTATAAGAAAAAATAATATTTTCCAATAACAACTTTTGATTTTTAATTAATTATTAAATAATAAAAGTAAGAAGCTAATTCATAATAAAACTTAATTAAGTCAAGTACTTTTGTCTTCTGTTCATCCTTTAAACTATTAGGTTTCAGTATTATAAGAAACAATAATATTTTCCAATAACAATTTTTGATTTTTAATTAATTATTAAATAATAAAAGTAATAAGCTAATTGTTAATAAAACTTAATTAAGTCACGTACTTTTGTCTTCTGTTCATCCTTTAAACTATTAGGTTTCAGTGTTATAAGAAACAATAATATTTTCCAATAACAATTTTTGATTTTTAATTAATTATTAAATAATAAAAGTAATAAGCTAGTTCATAATAAAACTTAATTAAGTCAAGTACTTTTGTCTTCCTTTCATACTTCAAACTTATTAAGTTTTTAGATTGGAATTATATATATATAATTTATATATTAATAAAAATAAAATAAAATAAAATAAAATTTGAACTAGTTTCATAATAAATTATTTCTTAATTATTATTTTTATAAACGATCACTCAATATATATATCAATATACATATATATATATAATCAAGTTTCCAAAAACAAATTGCTTTGTAGCACATGAAATAATCTTGTGCTCTCTGATATTATCTAGTCCAAGTTTTTGTGTTCGAATTTTATATTGTCTTATAATCATTAACAAATTGTTTTTTAACGATTTTTCTTCGTACTTTACTTCTTTTGCAATAGGAAATATTTAGTAACAATTAGACACGCCTTTGCTATGTATTAGCTTTTTATTATCAACTTATTAAAAACCATAAAAATATCATGATTTTTTAGAGTAGCTCAAATTACCCTGCCAGTTCTGGCAAGAGTACTAAAATTAGTTAATAATGATTTTTAAATATTGTAAACATCTTAACATTACCAAAGAAAAAAAACTTTAAATTATCAAATTGAAATTTCATTCCAAATTACAGAAAAAAAAACCTTGGGTTAGTTAATAAAGACAACATAAATTAAGTTTTCAATTTTACATAAAAGACAACAAAACATAAAATTTTTATTAACTTCTTCGTTATTAAAAATAATTATCTTACTTATTTTTAATTAAAAAATTGTAAAATGTTTAATCAAAATATAAGGAAGCACAAGAATTATTTATGGTTTTTCTGTAGCTCCTATCATCAAATCAATTACTTGTCCTCCATAGAAAAACGTAAGAATAGTTAAAATATAGTTAAAACTACAAAAAACAGTCTAATATAGTATAAACTGATGCGAATAAATATGAACACTCTATATATTGAAGTTTTTATCATTAGGATCAAATAAGAGGTCTCTGCAAGTGCTTCTGGAACGTAGGATTAGTTTCAAATAGCACCTTAGAATAAAAACAAATAATAGCAAAAGGCCGGATACTGATAAGAATCTAGGAACTCAAAGCAAAAACATAGGACAACTTTATTTTATGAAAATAACTCGTTAATCTTAGTTGGTGAACAATAGGTTTAAGGCAGAAAATAAGAGAATGGACAACAAACGGGGTACTGAATCCTAGAGAGCAGAATTTTGCTAGTAATACTTCATATTAATTCACGACCCCGAAAAAATAGTCCGCCTTTGGATTGAAAAACAAAATGTCAGCTGTTAAGGTTATCCCAAATTCGGGAGAGGATAAAAACTACCCAACCCGTAGTCTCCACTTGCCTTAGATTAAGACCTGGATAGTGATGGAGAATATGATTAGAGATCTCACCCGTTTTGAAACAGAGACGACATTCTGTCTCTTCAGACAGTACCATCTAATTAAGATAATCTGGCATGCTCTAGAATTCGAATCCGCATAAAAAAATTCGATTTCAATTTAAATTCACATTTTGGTGCTCTGCTTTTTTCATTTCATTTGCGATTTCACAAATGAAATCGAATGAATTTGCTTGCTCTAGAAACCGAATCCGCATAAAAACATGTGATTAAAACCACATATCGAAATAGTTGTGAATTTAAAAGTAGTGAAAATAACATGTAAGTATAATTACATTTTTTTTGAATTAAATCAGTTTCAAGTTATGTAAATAAAGAAAATAATAATTTTGATAATTTTTTTTTTAATTTTAAGCTCCAATAAATAAAATAAAATATTTTAAGAATTTATTCATTTTTTTGTTTTAATAAAAATTTTCCTTAAATACTACTAACGCAAGCTATTAGCAATGTCATCTCTTATTGTATTTGCTTCTCTACTAGCCGATATTTCACTTAGTTCCTCTTCATCTTTATTAGCAAAGTGAACGTCTTCGACATCCTGTACCTTGTAGTATCTACAAATATTATGTAGCGCACAGCATACATTAATAATTTTGGAAACTTTTTCGGGCTGGTATTGAAGAAGTCGGGCTAGACACCTGAAGCGGCTTTTCAACACGCCAATTGCTCGTTCAATAACATTGCGTGCAGATGCGTGTTTCACGTTAAATTTATGCTCCTGCGTTCCAGGCTGCGGATCTCTGTATGGCGTTAGCAAAAATGGCTGAAGGGAGTAGCCAGCATCTCCTAAAAGCCAACTTCCACGTTCACCGCTCTCATAGCACTGGCAGAAGTAGTCGTGCGCCTTGCTTACGCACCATATTAGTGAATCGTGGCTAGAACCAGCGCGCCTAGCATTCACTGCTCTAATCGTCATTTTGTAGTCGCAAATCTGTACAAAAGAGTAGCATATTGAAAAGAAATTTCAAAAAGAACTTGAAAGTCCTTACTATCATGGCGTTAATGCTGAAATAGCCTTTCCTATTATAAAAAAGGTGGTGGTCACGATGAGGCTTTGTCATTCTTATATGTGTTCCGTCCACACAACCTACCACACCCGGAATCCCGAATTTTTGCATAAAGTGGCGCTTAGACGCACTCCGCTCAGCGTCCGACATTTCTAATTTTATCCATGATGGGCAGATGCGCCTTTCCAAAATTGCGATAACATTTGTCAAAATTTTTCCAACAGTGCTCCTACCCAACGCTATTTGCTTGTCGATGCCTACCGCTTTTTGAAAGCCCCCTTCCGCTAAAAAACGCAATGTGCAGGCCAACTGAATAGAACTTGGTATGGATGATAACTTAACGTGCGGTGTTACGACTTTTACCAGCATGCAAAAAGCATCTTTGTTCACCCTGTAATAATTTATAAAGCTAAAAGTATTCGTTATTTTTCGTTGTTTCATCCAGTATGAATTAGCCACTTACGTCGACTCATTCAAATCTAACGGATTGCTGCAATCTCTTAAAATCCGTCTTTTTATTTTTTCATTTGTGTGACTATTATTTTCAGCTGCCACCAATGCTAACATTCCGAACATTTTATAAAAACTGTTTTTTTTTTATTTTACTTATTAAAATTTAAAAATTTCACTTAAGAGCATTGAATATTTTACAAAACGTCAACAAATAGATGTTTAAATTCATTTTATTCATTTTGAGTTCATTTTGAAACCGCATGAAAATATTCGATTTCTGGAACACCCAAAACGGGTTCATTCCGTTTCAAATTGAATTTCGATTTGAAATGAAGTCGAAATTCAGAGCATGCCTGAATAATGCAAACCATGATGACCCGTAAAATTACCCACCGACAACCTCAGTACAGTATTACGTCCGTAGTTCAACGGACGCACCAGTTATTTAGACTGACAGATTACCTTGCGTGAATGGCAACTTCTTTCAGCTACAAATCATTTCCATATCAGAGGTCCTGCTGTGGGCCAACTAATACCACTATTACTAAAAAAGAATAATAAAGAACAGCGTGTTTCATCTAGTTCTTGTTCGAAGGAAGCTAGTACTGATTTATACATGTTTATTAAGCAGAAATTCTTGAAATTTTAACATCCATTAAGTTTCATTAAGTTTCAAAATACGGACGAAATGTTAAGATCACCATGGTAGCCAAGTTGCACTTAAAGGACTAATAAACTCAATTATATTATCAAAATTGGTCTATGCAAGCAAATGTGGGTTAAATTATAGCAGTAGACGCAATGACTTCATTTTCCAGTAACGAAATACTAGATGAACTCGCAAGGCCTTGTTTTAATACTGTATCTTGCGGATGGCAACTATTTCTGGGCCTGCTTAAAAATATTGTGAGACGATTGGATAGAATATAAAACATTTAATTGATGTTAAAATTAGATTTAAATCAGTGAAAATCTTATAGTTTTCGTTATGATTTTATGTACAGGAACTAATTTACTAATTTGCTGTAATTACTGCTCATACCACTTACGACAAACTGATCCTCTAATATCTTCTTTATTTTGAAAATATCATTGAAAATTTTCCACGGTTTTGTGCAGTTTTCTTAAGACTTATGTATAACGTGTTCGAGCCTGACGTTCATATACATTTTCTTCATTTCTTCAAAATCGATCGAAGATTTTTTTAAAAGTTCCGTAGTCGGGTTCAAAATATAATAGACGGTGTTTATAGATAGAGTACCAATACCTATTTATCGTTTTATTAGCCCTTTAGTGATTACTAGTTTCAGTTGGCTAAAGTTTTAAACAATGGGTTTTATTGCTCTCTAACTGCAGAAAAAAAGAAGGTGTATATAAAAGGAGTTGCAAAAATACATGACCTATTGTTATAAATTTTACTGCCAAAGTATTTCAAACTGTTTCAAATTATGTAGCTTAAGTCATTGCTAGTATGAAGTCAACTAAAGCAGAGTAAATTTAAAAAAATACAAGTGACATGTTGACGCTTAATAAAATCCAAATAGATAGTGAAATACAAAAGTAACAGATGAGACACTATTTTTGAATACCAGATTGACTCAAAAAACTATTGTTAGTATTAAGCTAAAGATCAAAAGGAAACATGATGAAATCAATTATCACTTCACGTCTCTTTGATCAGGTTTGTTGCTGGCACCACGAGTAATCGAAAATTATTCTTAGTTAATCTGTATGTTTCAACTGTATATTTAAGCAATATAACCATTCAAATTTTTTGCAGTTACAGGAAGAGAAAATGGATTATTTGTTATTTTACCCACAAACTTAATTTTTATTAAATAAACCTGAACTTATAAATTATAGATTGATCATTAGATATAATAATAAAGATCTGATCGTGCAGTGGTAGTTAATTATTATTGTTAGGGGAAGTGGCACTGCTACCATCGGGTCTATTGTGCCCTTTCTGGTCTTAGAGTAGGTCTTAAAGCCCTGTTGCGTCAATCAAAAGTAGTATAGAGCCTACCTACTTTACAGATTTTTATTGCCTCTTCCGTAAGAATATACATTCCTAGGAACCTATTTGGCATGTGCACTAGCGCAGGGCATTCTAACAGTGCAGTTATTTATGTTATTTCTTACAAAGTGTTTTGAAAGTCATTAAAACTTTAAATAAGTGAATTATACGTAATGTTGAAATTCCCCTCCTCCAAGCAAATCTCAACAACTTGTGGTGTCAACTTTCCGTCATTCAATCTACAAATTGCATAACTGAAAGTGATTGAAGCTCGCGTGTGCAGTTTAAACGCTGCATTTTGGTATGCAAATTCGAAGTGCGGTTATCTGTGTTAATTAAATTTATGCAAAAATTGTTAATAAATGACAAGTTTATTCATGCAAACATTTAACCATACAAGACAGGTTCACTGGCTCTTCAGGCACCCGTAGCTCGAACCACCCAACAAATTCAACCTGGTAATTAAAATCAATTTTAGTTAATAGCGCGCTTAAACTATTTAATTTTAATATTTATATCAAATATGTCGGCAAGTACGGCAAGAGTATTTAAAAAAGTATTAAAAAATAAATTACATTTTTTTTCTTACAAAATTTCACGCTTTTTCATGTAATTTACACGGCGCGATTCGTTAACGAAAAATCCCACGCTTTTGCTTCAAATTTTTAAAAATTTGCATGCGATTGCGAGTTTTTGCTCTGGTGTGGCGAATATACGTGAATTACGTAAAGTATCTTACGTTTCTGTTACTCGGGGTTTTTTCAGCCTTAAATGATTGATTAGAATAAATTTTATGTGTTGTAAATTTTTAACTTATGCTGTGGCTAATTTGTTACAAATAATTTCGTTTTCTCACGCTTCATTTCCTATCAACTAAAAACTGAAACAAAATTTTGATAATTTAATTAAAATGGAGTTTCTACTGCCTTTTTGAGATAGTATTTTAGGCCTAAACATAATACAATTAAATACTAATTAACATGCCGTAACAAAAGATATTATTTAACGGTGTTTTTGATAAGTTCCGCACACGTTTTCGTTTAGAGTTTTGGAGATTTTGATTGAGAGAATGGATTGTTCTCTGTTAAAAGTCAACCTCAATGTCAATCATTAGCACCTTTCAATTGCTTTGGAAAATAGCCAAAAATTGTAACAATAAAAAAATTTACGCTTTGTTAAATTAAAAACTCAGACGCCGCTGTAAATTGAAAATACCAACAACAATAAAAATTCGGAAAAAAATTGACCAAAAATTGCTGTAGGGTCTGAGCTGAACTCTTGAAATGCAGTCGTGCGTTTTAGTCATTAATTTTCATTCATTAGCTAAACATCAAAGCATTAAGTTTATTAAGCAAAATTATTAACAAAAAGCAAATTTAAGCTGCAAATACCGCAAGAAAACACTTTTCAAATTTTAAAGTTTGATCGCTGAAGTCTGTATTTTGGGTTTCTTTTTTAAATCATGACCCAATTTATTTAAATTTTTTTCTTCTTCAATTGTTTCGGGGTTATACATTTACTCACCTTCTACACCTTAGAACTATGACCATTATAATAGCACCTATAAGAGCTGATATGATTGAAACTATGATTAAAGTAAACGCCCAGCCAAGCTCACCAGCGGGATCTGTAAGCAAAAGTTGAAAATGTTGAAAAAGTGAGTAAAGGGTTAACAAATATTTAAATAATACTATAATATATATAAAGTTAAATAAATATTTAAATATTTTAAGTAAATATCGGGTGTTTTTTTAACTGCATGAGAACTATCGATATCGATAACTGTGGTTTGACAGTTGAGAATGTCAAACTGTCTTAACATTTCAGTTCAGTAAGGTTTGGCAATTCATCGTGTATCGTTTAACGCTAGAACAATGCTTTGAAATTATGGATATTTACTTTAAAAAAAAGTAAATCAGTTTGATAAGTTCACAGAGCATTACTTCTTGAGTGATGAAGGTCAATTCCGGTCAAATGGCCACGTCAATAAGTGAAATTGCCGTAAGTATATGGAACCGTTAACGAATCACCATTATATCCATTAAAATTGACTGTTTAGTTCGGCATCATCGGAGCTGCGAATAGCAGGCGCTATCCAGCCAAGCTGATTGCATTTTTGTTCCCAAAAATTTAGTTCCAACGAGACGGCGCGTTTAACAATCGATTTATTGCGAAATCAATTTGATAACAACTTTATTTCCAGTAGTGATCCTGTTAAACGGCCCTCTCGAAAGTGCGATTTAATACCTCTCTATTAATTTTTATGGGGCTATGTTAAGTCATTGGTTTATGCCAATAGCCGACAAACCAGCTACTCTTGATGCATTTGAAGCCAATGTTCATGCCAGCATTGAAGCTATACGGCCATATTTATTGCAAAAAATAGTCAAGGATCGAACTAATCGATTATCGGATACACAGATCGTCAAATAAATGAATTATCGAATAAGAAGATTATGGAATAAGTAGTTTATCGAATAAGAAGATTATCGAATATGTAGGTTATAGTATAAGAAGATTATTATATAAGTAGATTATCGAATAAGTACATTCAATTCAAGTATCGAATATGAAGGTTATAGTACAAGTAGATTATTGTATAAGTAGTTTATCGAATAAGTACATTCCATTCGAGTACTCCCATTATTTCAATCAGGTTAGTGAAAAAAATGATTTCTTTGATATTGAAAACTCATTGCATCTAGTTTTGAAAAGAGTTATATTTAGAGTTGTATTTATTTGTTTTAATTATTCTCTTAAAACTTTTGTTTAAAACGTTTTCTTATATACCTACTCGATATATATGTATATACCTTTAAGAAAAACACTCAAAATAGTAGAGATTTATCATAGCCAAGCTACAATTTATCCAGACAAAAAATTTTCTGGGTCAAGTTCGAAGTATCAAAACTCTTGGCAGTGCCACAGACCACAGGTCAGTCGGTATAAATATCCAAAAATTGGGTGTTTGTTTCAATCAGACAACAGGAGCTGCAAAAAGGAAGAGGAAAAGAAATAACTGAAGATTTTGATTGTAAGTGGCAAGATGAAGATATTTTACAATGGAAGTTTACGAACTAATAAATCTGGCGTATATTTCAAACATAGTTCTTCAATACAGAATTTACCTATAATAATGATTTATAATATATAATAATGATGAGTGGTATGAAAATGGTGAATAAGCGTTACTTGAATAGTAGAGAAAGCTCTGTTGCAACTAAAAGTAACAGAACTTATGAACATATTATTAACTTTAATTACTCAAAATGCATTCCATTTAACTTTCCATTTTATTTGAGATTGAAAATATCTGTTATATTTAAGTATAGTTGTGATTAGAGGAAGAATATTATTCATACAAGTCTTTGGATGTTTCAGACATAAAAGGAAAGTATTTAGTTTATAAACTCTATTTTCACAATTCAGTGAAAAACTCAAATGTTTCGCCTATTCCACTATAAAAATGAATAGATAAAAATTAATTGTTTATTTTATCGCTGAAAATATTTATAACGAAATATTTCAAACGTTAGCCTCGTGTAGTGAAATTCGTTAATCCCGGAAAATACCTATAAAGTCTCTTGCTATACCGAAACTCGAAAAGAGCTCGAAACGTGTACTACTATTTTACGTTGTTAAAATTTATGAGTGTCCTCTTATCACAAAGTGCCCATCTAAGTCACAAAAATGCCAAAAGGTTAAATGCGACCTCTGCAAAAATACACAAACTAAAACAACAAAAACAACAATAACAAGAACAGCAATAATAATAACAACAACAACAACCACAAAAAGAAGAAGGACAGCAACAAGAACTCATCAAAGCAATAAACATTTCAACTCGTTGAGCTGTTATCCTTTTTTTACACTCGTAAAGAAAAAAAGTGTTTAAGTCGGCAAAGTTGAAAAAGGTAATAAATACGATAGAGAGCAAGGCGAAAAGGTATACACTGCAAAAAAAAATAGAAAAAAAAGAAAATGCTACTAAAACATTGTAGGAATAACAGAATATAACGAAAGCCTGGCAGTAAAACGAATTTGACCTCGTTTTTTAGGACATTTTCATTAAAATTTAGTCGTTTTGCAGAAGACATTGAATTACTGAAATATTTATGCGCCATCGGTAAAGCGGCTGGTGGTGGTGGTGGAAGAGTAGGGGAGAGGTTACTATCTAGATAGTGCGATAATATTAATACGGATTCTGTATGTTGAGTTGGATTAAACGTTCTGTTCATTTTAATTGCCGTGAAAATGCAGAAGTTAAGCTTTAATGAGAAAAAAGGGGTAAATAATTTTGAATAATTAATAAAATAAATAGCATAAGAAAGGAGCGGAAAAAAAATCGTTCTCTATAATTTTAAGAAAACGTCTAAAGATTTCAGAGTAGTGACAGTGAAAAGGAAGTCCGATAGCATCTCAAACGGAAGTTGATGGCATTACCCGAAAAAGAGGCGCATAAGCTGCCATTTTAATAATTAAAGATACTCGTAGATGCCTCAAAGCTCGCACAGTCGGGGTTACTCATATGTATGCTCGGTTATGGGAAATGTGAGAGGTCACATTTTGCCATATCATCCACAAAATCTACATACCGACTAACTCTAAAACAATCAAGGAAAGGGCCACATTACATACCACGTACATTATCCATAATAAAGTGTTCAGTAATTAAATATTTTGAGCAGTCATTGAACAAATTAAATTGTCTACTTTACAATGAATTTGTGGAAAGTAAATTACAGCTTACGAGCCGAGCGGTACGGTAAGCGGTAGGCATAATTGTTGTAACGTACCATTTGAGTTGTTGTAAAATGTAATAAAATAATTATAATAAAAATTACATTGTTTTTTTTTTTTCTTCTACTTATGAATGGCAGGTCTCTGCTGTTTTATGTAGCGGCGGGCGAAACAATAACTTGACTAATGGTTTTTTAAATAGACAAACTCATAAATTATGCCTCGCAAAACAAAAACAAAAACAAAATATAAAAATATAAAATGTAATAATACTTAAAGGTGCCGCATGTTTCAAAAGTGTTTTAGACTTTTCATTCACATTTTGTATCTCACCTTTTTTTAATTTTTTTTGTTTTTTTTTTTATAATTCTTTTAGCATAATTTATTAAACCCTAAATTTTATTTATGTTGCCTTTTAGTTCATGGCAGCAACGGGTACCTCTTATTTTTTATGGTGCCATCATAAAACGGTCTCGGATAGATTTTAATAACAAAAGCTTGTTCACACATAAAAATGTCTATTTTTCACTTCGCTTCAGTTTATGACCCCCGTCTCCAGATTTATCTGCAATAATTTTGTGTTCAACATGACAATTTCTGTCTGCCGTTCATTCATATGAGCCCAGATTTTATTGTTATTTTTATTCGTTCTTATTGCGATTTAGATTGCGGTGCAACAAGTGCAAAATGAGCTTTAGATACTTAGGAATCTAGATATAAGTAATTTGTATCTTATATGTTTAGTTCAAACATATTTAGGTATATTAAAAAAGTGGATATTTGAACAATGAAAACTTTGCACAGCTTGGGCTCGCTTGGTTTAAAGACAAGGGTAGTCATTCCTTATACATTGTAAGCGCAAAAAAATATATTTTCCAGTATGGATATTCTATATTTTAGTATTTAATTTTAATAATATTTATTTTGACTTGTAAAAAATTTGCAGATACGAAAAGTTTAGTAATGACTTTTCGTATTACTTTAGTTATTTTCGTTTAGTTATGATTGCAGTCACAGTTATTAATTGTTGTTGTTTTTAATGTAAAATTATAACAGCTAACAATCCTTTTCATTTTAATGACTGTGACTGCAATCACAGTCCCTAAAAGGCCCCTAAAAGTTGCCCGCGTTTCTTACCACAGTTGAATGACAAGCTGATCTTGAAAATCGATTAAAATGTTAGTTTATTGAATATCAAATATATATATATTTGTTTTAGCTTATATATGTTGTTTAATAATATTTATTAAAAATCCCAGTTTATTTAAAAAATATTCTAAATTTATGCCTAAAATGGCAATTTGGATCAGTGTACATTAACAGGTTCAAAGCCTGGCATTAAGTCTGACATTTGTATAACTATATAACTTAAATAAAAAAAAAATGAATGTTTTTAAAAACTACTCGGCAATACTGATGACTACTCGGCAATACTCTATAAATTTGTATAATCAGAAAAAAAACTCAATTAATTAAAATAAAATAAAAAATGAAATTTTGTTGTTGTAATTCACTACTATTCAAAAACCCTTCCATTAGTAGTATAGTTTTCTTTTGTCATAATTGACTTTAAAAATAAAATTTGTTGTTTTGATTATTATTATATCTTTCATATATACTATTCTGAATGAAAGGTACTATAGTAACGTCAAGATTTATACGATGAAGAGTAAGGGTCGTAGATAACCCTATTATTATGACATATTAAACTAGAAAATAAAGTTATGACTTTAGAATTTAGAATATCGACCAAAAAACTTTTTCTATCTCTTCATTTAATTCATCCCGAAGATTTTTTGGTAATCCTTTTTGCGCATGTTGGTTTTAGGCCTCCAATCTTGTCTACCCGAGGTTCTCATTCAAGTGCAGTATATGAAAAAGCATTTATTGGTTTTAGTTGTGTGGGCCTTATATCAAAGTTCGTAACTCAAAAATTATTTCTGGAGAGCTTTTAAATAATTTTAATTAATTGATAAATCTAATTAAACACATGATTTGTCTGGCGTATAAGCAACGTCTTTATCTGGGGAATGATTACTGGATTACTCAAATAGGGTTTGGTGTACAAGACCTCATAAATAATGAATATAGATAAGTACCAATATGGTTCCTGGATCTATTTTGGTACTTCAGCTCATGAAGCCCCTTTTATAACTATCGATTGCACAACATATCCATATTTTCGCTTATCTTTTCAGTTGCTGTTCAGACTTATTTTAATTATTTTCGTTGTTTATAGTCTGTGGCTAACATATTTCAAGAATTCAACACTAATTTGTGAATGAATTTTAGGTATTAAGCCAATCGTTCACTCCCCAATCGCTTAGGTAATTTTCTCCATTCATTCATGAGGTGATTTTAGTGGGTTCAATTCTCATACTGTGGTTTTCGATGCCTTCCACCTACTAGAAAAATCAGTGTGTCTATGTCAGAGAAAGAAAGAATGCACCACAAAAATAGTATTATTAAGATATTAAATAAAAATAACATTCAATTTAAGTAAAGACTTAAAGCTTTATAAGGGTAAGAAATCATATAGCTACAACACAACATTTTGAAATTGTTGAAATTATTAGACCTAGTCTAGTAATAAAAATAATAGCTGATAGAACACCGTATACACTTAGACTGAGAATAGAAGAAAACACTGAGAGTAGAAGATTGGCGTTAGACAGAAAGCGATGGGCAGAAGTGTGTGGAAAAGTATTGCTTATATTAATACTCATCGATTTATACTGAGACTGAGCATAGAAAAGAACACTGAGATTAGATGATTTGGCGTTAGACAGAAAGCGATTGGTAGAAATGTTTGGAAATTCTGGTTTATTTTGTAGTGATGTAAAGAGAATAGGAGTAGGTGTTAATAATTTTATGGCTGAAGGTTCTTTCTTAAACATCAAACTTTATATCTCTTAATACTGAAAATATGCAGTTTTTTCTGATTTTTTTTTGAATTTCCTGAATCACGAAATCATATCGTAAACATATGGAGGAAAAATATCCTGTGGGTAGCCATACCATATTTTTGTATATACATTTTGATAATGCTATTTGTATCTACTTATGCATATATAAAATAGTAAAATATATCTATTCAATATCAAATTAAGTTTTGAAATCTACGACGAATCTTGTAAACATTCTCTTTGTAGTTCAAATAATTAATCTTTTTAAATTATATTACATTTCATTTCCTCTTCACTGTTAATTCGGAAATATCCTTTGACTACATTTGTAAAGTACTTAACTGTTGATATACCCATCAGCAATAAAAAAGAAAATCGCAAAGCATTTTCTGTTTGAATAAATTCTCATAAAAAAAAAAAGTGAAAAAACAAAGTCCAAAGTAACACTTGGAAAATTTATTGCTTTTTAATTAAATAAAAGATTACTGAAGTGTTAAGAGTATGAAAGAAAAAAAAGTATAAAATAAAATTAAATAAAATAAAAACCACCAATTTTATTATATGTGCGCCTTTTAAAATGCAGTAGAAAACATTTAAGTTAGAATAGCAGCAAATGGAAAAAAGAGGAGTAAAAACTGCAAAGCGAATATGTGCCAATGGAATGCAACACTGCCAATTCGTAATGAAAAGTGCCAGTTAAATTTCAATTTTATGCTCCAAATATTTCAATTTTTTTATTTCTTTTTAATACAAAAAGAATTTTAAACAGTTTTTAGTGCAGATAAAGTATTTATATAAACTCATACTAAATTATGTAAATGAAAAAGAAAAAAGATGAAAAAAAAGTACATAAAAAATACACTGCAAAAAGTGTTATAAAAGGAAATGTTCGTATATTGAAATATTGAAATTTAGCAACACTCACAATGGTCTATGCTCTGCTTTCAGTGCAGTTTGATTGGCAAGGACTTTTCATTCAGTCTTCTCTATTTTATGTTACGCACTTAACCTTCGAAGTGAAATGCTCGAATTCTATAGAGTTTGGCTTTTTGTTGGAACTCTCTGAACTATGCCACGTTACGAAAAAGTTACCTTCATGCTTTAACGCATTTTTTAATGTTAGCTCGTTATTTCTTAAAATTTTATGTTCCAGCAACTTTTTACTTTTTACTTTTTACTCTGCAAACTGGCATCTTGATTAGCTTTTCTTTTTTAATTAATAACACCTTGTCGAGCACTTACCTAGGCTGGGTTCGGTTCAGTACGTCGGTGTGCTTGCGATTTGCACTTCTCAGTCAGAGGAAAATTCCTCCCACCTACGCTCGTCTATCTGCGCGTTTAACTTTTAAGCTATAAAAATTATATTCATGACAGTCGGTCGCAATAAAATGTGGTTTGCTTGTTTCCTGCTCGTATAAACCAGAATTGCGTCGGTTCACCTAAATTTATATCAAACTATTATATCTTGCATTATCTGAGATGTAACCAAAAAGAATGCAAAGCTTCAATCAAATGAATGTAAATATTTTTACTTATGTGGTTTTATGCTTTCCTTTCTTTCCTCCTAAATTGTAAAATGCATTTGCTGTATGCTCTGTTCTCTGTTCTGTTCGCAATGTGCAGTGTGCACTACGATGATGCACTCAAGCGTGTGCATGCTGCATTACACCCACAAAAAATTATAGTAGTTTTTTTTATAAGAATAAAACATTTTTATATACTTTTAACTAAATTAAGTTACTTTATTTAGTACTATTCTAATACAATTTCAGACGGTAATTTTGGCTCCTTTCAAGTTAAAGGACATTCCATCCTTCAATCAGACAGTTCAGTTATAATATAAGTAAATAGAGTCACTCTCTGTTAAATCACTGAATTATATCAATTTCATGACAAAGTTGGTACAGCTCGTGGTTACAAAGAGCGAGCACTGCCGCCAAAACGTACTTATTATGAACAAAATATCAAAAAAGTAAAAATAGTTTTTAAAGAGACTATTGTAAGTCTGCAAGAGTTATTGAAGAGGAAACTAGAAAGCTAAAAACCAGAGTTTATTGAGTTTTAAATAAAGATTTGGTTGAATGAATGGTCTATGCGCCACACACTCATAAGAATGACGAAAAAGCTAGAGGGTTCAGTATTGTATAGATATGTTCAAATTCTTCTGAAGGAATATGCATACCAGGTATTGTAACTGTAGGTGTTTTAATAGTAGTTCCTATAAGACCTAAAAGAAGGAAAAAGAGAAAAATTATGTTTTCAGAACAGTAAAATCAAGACAATACTAATTTTTTTTATTTAATGAATTTAAAGTTCTCAGTAATGTTAACACAGAAGCATCGATGATAAACGCATAATTTCAATTGGTAGTTTTATACGTATAGAAATTGTGGGCACACAATTCGAGGAGTTTAACCGGAATTTCGAAAGACAGACCGTTTGGACTTGTTACACGATAATGCACAATCATCATCATGGTACGCATAATTTTTACACAAAGAAAGAAGTTATTATCATCCATTGTATTCATCCAATATGATCCCATGTTATTTTAGTCTTTTAGATAGTTTTTTTTGTTGCGCACAATAGTACACAATCGCATAAAGCTACTATGATACTGGCGTTACCTGTAGATATGATTGTGATCTATAATTTACACTATTTACTTGATTTACTTCGGTAAGATTCTGTGTATGCCTCAAACTGATTTGAAGAACAAAGAAAATATTGTCGATACCACCTCGGGTATGTAAAAGGTTTAATACTGAATGCAAATCGGGCCAACAAATTACACAATTACAAGAACAAAGCTGTAGTAATTCGATAATTCTTGACGAAAAAGTTATTATTGTTAATAATTTTTGTAAGGTGAGAATTTTTGCTAGTACTCAAACCAAAGTTGTCGATGGAAGAAAACCATAACATTACCCTTCGGTCATCAAAAAGGCTTAATAATACAGGCAAATCAAGCTTACGAATATATATAATTATTATCATACAAAGCTATTACAGTATGAGTAATGGACTAAAAAGCAATATTGTTAACGATTATTTGCCTTATTTACCTATTTTAGGTCGGTGAGGCTTCTGAATATTCCTCAAATCAACTTGGTTAAAATGTTTTATACAAAGGGAAATTCTATACGATGACTATATACAATGATCGCAAGAATTCGACAAAAGTTTTCAACACTGCGTTGAGGTGGAAGGAGACTAGCCTTACCGGATCTAGAGTATACAAGGATATATAACCTTATCAAAAGTATAGCTTCATAACATTTATTAATACATACTTATTACTGAAGATATCTCTTTAATATGTCGTACAAACAATTTCCTTTGAGTGTACACCTATATAAGCACACATGTGTACCGAGATTATTTATTGTGCTATTATGCGTCATAAATCCTTTTGCTTTTTCCTATGCACTTTATTTTTTTAAATTTCCAACGTTTGGCGCTAAAAATGTTCAAAAGTCTTAAATTTGCACTATTTTTATATAAGTGGAGTGCTTGGGGAAAGTAGCTAAAGTTAATCCGCATACTGATTTTAGGTATGCAGGAAGACATTTGCAGCGTCTTGTGTATGGGTTGCTTAAGTAGTTCTTCCATTCCAAGAGGTAATGTTGCGTCAATAGCGAAGTGTTAGTAATTCTTTTAAAAAAATTCTTTCCAAATAGCATGAAATGTTAAAGGTAAAGTACAACAACAAATTAGAAGTGGCTGGAGAAATGAGTTTGTGTAGGTATAAGAAGTGGAACTTAGTTTAAATTGAAATAAAAATAAAGTGACTTGACATTTTTAAGTTAAAATAATATTTATTTTTTAAGGGATTTATATTCACACTTCTAAAATTTACACTATATGTACCAAAATTTTAGAGTTCTGCTTAAAAAAATATATAAACATCTAGTTTCTAGTTATTTATAGGTTTCAAGCTATGAATAATGGTATCCCTATAATATATTATTATATTACATACATATAGGGCGTATTAGGATTGACCCTAAGTAATTCCATTTTTTCTCAACAGATCACTTAAGTGTACTTTTTTTGTTGTTTTAGTTGCTTTGTCTATATACAGAATATTTTCTGGTAGAATCTAGTAAGATCTGTGAAAGATTCTTTTCTTCAAAAACGAAAAAAGTGCTATGAGAACGAGTTTTTGTAGCTTTTAAATATCTACCGGATCTATTCGAAATAAAAGTTTAGCCAATATCTCAAAAATAACTTAACCAAATAGCTTTGGTGGTATACTAATTTTTAGTCCAAAACTCGATTACGCGTTGTAAAATGCAATTTTAATTTTTCTTGCAGTGTGTCATTGAAATGGTTCTTATTCTGTAATCAATTTCAAGCACTCTTATAGAATGGTATTTTCTGTAAACCCATAAATTAACTTTTCCTTCCCTTCAAAGCATAATTTTTTTGCAATTTTTTACAATACGTTGCCTCAACCAAAATTATAGAAGGTTTACAGAGGTACGGTCTTTCAGTCTCTGCTGTTCATAAGCCTATCTATCACTATTCTTATTATTGCAGATAGTATTACTAACTAGTACTTAGTCTTTTCTTGTGGACTTTTGGGAAAACCCAATTATGAAATATATTTATTCAAAAGCATTGCAGGTTCAAGTGGCGTTTAGTTTCTAGATGATTTATTTATGTTGTGAAATATTTAACTATAACGGTTAAGTGTTTTATAGTAATTTTTTTCTTGGCTCACTACAACACTTCCGACAATAATAATTTCAATATTATAACAATTTTCATAATAGTATAAAATTGAAATAAAAGTTCGAAAAACCTCTTCATTTACTTCAATGTACACTTATTTGTTTACTTTCCTCGTATCGAGAAAATATCTAATCACACAGCTTCGTTCAATGCTGTAATTCTAAGGTAACGCGCAATCCACGCCAAGATTTATGTTCTCTGATTACAGCAAATTTCGTTTGCTTTCCATGGAGCGTTGCTTTATTATGGAATAACCACATAGAGTAATGCATCATACACAACAATGACAGCATCAGTGTGTAACCCTGCCATTTTCCAAGCAAGTGAAGTGTAGTATTATCACATCATCATCATCATAATCAACATCATAGCCATCGTCATCCCCATTCTTATTCTCATCCACGGTTATGGCACAACCACAACCGCATCGTCATCTTTCTACAGAGGCGCAGCTTAACAATTGCAGTGTTGTCGTCGTCGTCGTAGTCGTCGTCGTCAACTCCGGCGTCGTCGTCAATTGCATTGCAAAATCATTTCCCAGTAATCCAACTTTGTATCTTTAAGCTTTCAAGATGTTGCAGTTGTTGTTCTAGCTGTTGTTGCTATTGTTGTTGTTGGAGTATTGTATAGCGTTGTTTTTGTTGGGTTTAAGTTACTTTTAGATTTGACATTTTTTTCCGTAGTTGCGATTTTCTTCGATAAATTCAACGGAATACATCAGAATCGCACAGCTGTCATGTTTGACTTTGTTACTTCTTGGCTGAATTGCATCTATGTTGGATTTTCTATAGTTGTTGTTGCTGCAGTTGTTGTTGTGGTTGTTGTAGTTGCTTGTTTGTTTGTTGTTTTGTTGTTGATTGTTTGTTGGTTGTCTTCTGTGTCTTAGGTTAGGAGGAATTGTTCTTTGTCATACGTTTTCTTTGTTATTTTCCTATGACAGCAGGAGCTCTAATACTGGCAACAACATTTCTCTTTAATTTTATTGTTGCAATTGTTGTTGCTTGTCAGTCCGCTAGTCTGCTATTCTGTTGGATTGTTGGTAAGTTGGTGTAATGCAAAATTAGCCCACGATTTTAAAGATCAGCAGCGCTAAGCGATAAAACTTTTTCTTATGCATTTTATGCATTCAAATTGCTGGCGGCGAACGTCATTCGCCTTTTGCCTGGAACTCGCGTCTTGGATTTTGCAGTTTTCATCTCGTTTGGCTGTCAGAAGATAAATGGCTTTGCTATCAGCAACTGGAGTAATAGTTCCTCAATGATGATTGATTAGCGGTAATTTTATTTGAGAGTTGCCAATGTTTCTATTTCACATTTTTATTAGTTAAATTTGTAAAAATTTTCGTTTTCTCATGGGCGGTCAGAGTTGGGAGGAATTCATAAAAAGCTACAAAGTGCCGTAAATAGATTTTTTTATATGAGATACAAGATACGATAATGTTAGGTTTTGCTCTTTTGCTTGTTTTCCTACACAATAAAGTTGTATAAAATTTTGTTTGAAAGTTTGGCAAGTTTAAGGAGTGTAAATCAAGATTGACTAGTGCCAACAACGTTCGGATTTTGTTAGCTTTTTTCTTTGCAAATATTTAATTTATATTATTTAAAAAAAAACTTATAAACGAGATAGAAAAATAAAAATTAATACATTTTATTATAGGTGAAATAGTTAACAGGTAATTTAATTTGATATTTGCAATATATTTTAGCTAACTGTAAATCATGGAGTTATCGAAATAATATCGCAAATATAATTTTTATGAAAAAATATATATGTTAAAAATAGTTTGCATTTTTGTTTTCAAATAGACGATTTCTTGAAAGAAACAAAAACAACTACATAAAATTTGTTTAAACTAAAAAAGGAAAATATAATAAAATTTATTTGAAGCACCAGAGTTACATTTATTCACTTCCCTGTTGGCTTATTTATTATTATGTTGAAGCTATTTGTGTCAGTGCACTTGACTACTTTTACTCTCTATTAACTGCGAGTATCTTCAAAACCCTTCTTTACGGCTTGACTGGATTATTATTTATCACTTCATCACACTAAGCAATAATTGACCTCAGATCTGCATACCTACCCGAGGAGATTGTAACCATTCTGAGATACGATAACGCGGTATTGGTAAGTAATAAGATTTGATTTCGAAGAAGAAATAGCTGCATTTCTAGGAAAGGATCTTACATCGGTGAATGTCATTCCGCGCTTTTGTTGCAACAGCTATAAATGGCAAAAGGAACATCAATTTGTAGTAGTATTACTTGATTACCTGCCATGAGGTCTTGAACCCACGGTGTTCTCATATAACGCGCATATAACGATAATGCGCCGACAAACACCGATGGTAAATCGAAATCTCGAGATTTCATTTAACCTCGATGAGAGGATTTCACTTTGACGAATATCATTCCACACTTTTGTAGTAACAGCGATAAATAGCGGCACATGAGTTCGTAATTGTTTTAATTGATTACTCGTCGTAAGGGCGTAACACCCCGGTGTTCTCAACAACGTATTAAGATAATCCAATGATAAATGTTTCAATGAAAAAAATTTAACGGGTATCAATTGCAGTTATATATTTCATGCCTTATTTTGCAGAAGCGGGGACTATATAGATCCGTACTGTTCTTTGGGTCACAGTTAAAAAAATTAATCTCACATTATGTGAAAAGAAAACTTCAGAATTTCATGTTCCTTGTGATTATGTTGAGAGAATTGGGTATTTTATAATCAGCTGAACGTATCAATAAACGCAAAAATTTGGTTGATATTTATTCAGGGCAGTTGTGAAGTGAGTTGGAGAATTGCTGGTGGCCTATTAGAAAAAGGGAGACGGAGAGAATCGTCAGCAACGAAAGCTAGCGATTGTTACTTAATCGTAGGTTGGAAATTCATATCAGTGCTATATTGTTCCTTATTTTAAAGGGCACAAGAGTTTGGTACCAAGAAAAGGAAATAGAAGAAGAGATGTGTATGTAGCTTTTAACTAAACTACAACTGTTCGTTTGGGATTGGATTCAATACTTATTCTGTAACTATTCTAAGCATACAATTTATTAAAAATATTTTTTAAAAGTATATCGTGCACTCTTCAGTGAAAATATTGCTGAGGCTATTGGTTTAGGAACAATCTAAGCTTCAGAAAAATTTAAACGTAAATTGTTCTCTTTGTTCTTCACTGTATGGAATACTTTCAAAATGATCGAAGAATGTAAATATTTTAGCAAAAATGGAATTTGTCATGAAAGTGTTCAACAAATTCCGCAAAACACTTTCAAATATTTTTATTGGCTGTTAGAGCAATTTAAGAAAAATACGTGTTGTATGCAGCGCTGTCATTAACTTTGATAATTTACTAAAAGCTCACACAAATGCCAACTAAATTCATTGAATTGCCAATTACTTTGAAATAAAAATAAACTCAATTCTTTTTAGAAATAAATAAACTTTAACAATTTCAAACAAAACGCAAGTCTAAGAAACAAGATTTGTGCTATTTCAAAAGATATTGCATTGTTTCTGAGTTCTTTGGAGTCCTTGAGGTGTTCGGTATTCATTGGCTTGTTAAGATTTTTGCAAAGAGTTTGTCACCTCAGCATCGTAAATTAGCTTAATCAGCTGCAAATTATGGTTCGAGATAAAAGCAATGCAGCTAAATGAGGCATATCTCAGCCACAGCCACCTGCCCGCCACTCAATGAGAAAAAAATGTTGCTAATGTTGGACGTGTCGCAAGTCTCTGTGTTCGGAGTGTAAAACAAAATATTTTTGCATGTAACATTTGCTTTATCGAAACGAAAAATCTCTGCGAAATGAAAAGTGCAACTTTTAGTTTTGTGACAATTTTTATCTTAAATCTTTGGTTGCAACAGACTGTTTTTTTTTTTTTTGTTTTGAATAAAATATTTGTGCAACTTTATTAAATTTAATGTTGCCAAAATTGTTATAGAATTGAATAGTTAACGTATGTTTATTCCGACTTTTATAATTCGATTTGAAATTCATGATTTCGCTGACGTCTGTATTGGTATTTTAATTGTTGTCACATTAACTTTTTAAGCAACATTTTGAAGTGTTGCTGACATTTGTAAACATTTTTCAGAGTTCTGTTAAGTAACATTAAATCTAAGTAACATGCATGTTACTTTACTTTATGTTACGTTGTATTACGAGTGTAGGAGGAATAAGTATTGCTATGAAATAGTAAATAAATGTTTATTTTTATAGTAAATAAACAATTTGCTTAATAACATAATTTTCTCATTAGTATAACATAGACTTATTTTAAAAATATTATACATAAAGTAAATAAAATTTGTAAAATATATAACCTGGTTATATTTTGGCGAATTAAAAATATTATTAAAAAATAATATAAAAATTATATGAAGAAAAACTATATTATGAATCAGAAGAAATGAATGTACAAAATAATATTATTTTTGCAATGACTATAAGTGTGGATATACAATTAGCGAATGTTAAGCCGAAGAAGGTTCTACTATTATATCAGATATTCTCTATTTCGGCATATTTTCATATTTTTCATGGAAGTAACAAAACAGGTTCTAATAAATCAAAAGAAGATCTATTGCGATGCCACTTTATTTCTCTACTTTAAAAAATTAACCTTATAATTATTCATACCTATTACTTATGAGATAATCGAGAACGACTTTGAATGAACCAGATATGTATTATGACGATATTCAATTTCCACTAAAAGAATTTTCATTTCACACTTTGTACTAACGAAACTTACTTAAAATAATTACCTAAAGATTTTTCGTCTACATTTCAAACAACCGAGACTTACCTTAATGAATCATTTAAAAATCTTTACTTCTATATATATAAAGACTTACTTTAGTGAATCAGAATAATCTATCACGGTGTCACTTAATTTTTACTGTGAGACATTCCCTACTACTTATGAAACCCAAACAGACTATGATAAATTTGAAATGATAACTACAATAAATAACTATAGTGTATATGAAGTGTATTATGAATTATAATCTTTGTATTATTCAATAAACCTTCGAGGCTGACATTAATAAACAAGAACACGATTTCTTGTGATACCATTTGGTCTCAATTACAGTCATCAACATCATCATTGTCATCGTCGTCATTATAATCATCATCATCATCATCATCGTCGTCATTATCATCAACATCATCATCATAATTATCATTAAACTTGCTATTAACTTGCTATTTCATTTCAAATTTGTAAAATTACTTAGAACGTCTCAGACACAATATTTAATTATACACCAAAGTAATAAATTTGTTGCTAAATTTAGTAGTGCACATCTCTGAAGTAAAGTTCATTATTTTTCAAAAAATGTCAACAAATAATTTACAAATTTCTGTGTAATCAAATAATTTACACAACTTTCTCCAACGTCTCATGAGTTTCATTTGGGCTTGAAAAATATTCCCTGGCGTATAAAAATTTTATAGTTCGAAGAGTCAGTCAGAAAGTATTTTGTTAAATGATACAGTTATCATGACTAATTGTTTCGTATTAAATGACAAATAATTTACCCAACAAAAAAATATAAAAAATATTTAATGAACAAAAACTCAGAAAGCAAAATATCGCCGGCACTTTTAAGATGCAACAGTACGAGTAATTTTGCTCTCGAAAATTTTGACGTATAAATTTTAAAAAATATTTTTACTGAAAAGGCAACAATTTTATTACACTAATGATACCACAAATTGTCCACTTAATTATAGCAACTGCAAGCCAGCAAAGATGCAAAAACTTACAGAAGACTATAATGCAGAAGCGTTATTGCAGTGCATTTGCAGCTGCAACAGTTGCAACTTCCTCGTAACAACAAGTAAAAATCAAATAAAAAAGACAGAGGAAGACATTTTTGAAATGTTTCAAAATGTTTGCAGGATTCAACCAAAATTCATACTAAAGAATAAATAAAGTCTCTGCTGAATTATAATACGTTCAGCAACATCAAGAGTATCAGTAGAGAATCATTGGCCGCAACATTGTTTGCGCATGAAACAGCGTCATTAACATTATCATCGTGTTCATTATCAGCAACATTTTTGCGAACAGAAAAAAAGCTACAGCGCCATAAATTACCGCTTCCCGAGTGCAATGGCAACAATCTGTCAACGCGCAATGCAGCCGGTGGCGGTTGCGTATTATAAGCCCTGAACGCCTCGCAACATACACGCAGCAAAACGGTTTTGCAGAGCACATAATTTTCAGGTCTTTTTTCCACAGTTTTTTGCTCAATGCAATTGTATCTTACGTTTGTTCTTTTTTATGGTTATTTGCAATGCGTACATTTTTGGCATTTTTTGGTGGCTAAGATATATGGCGCCCTAGGGGGTCCGAAATGTTAAATTTGTGAATTATTGCGAAATTGTTTTTACTCCTGAGACTTTTCTGCAATTGAGTTTAATATTTTTATATTTAATTGCATAGAAGCTTTATCTGCGCATTTGTGCTATCAAGAAACTGCACACACCTTGAAACAAACCGCTTCAAATATATGTATATGTATGCTATATGTTGGCTATATGATGAACAGATGTTAATTACAGTGATCTTAATTACATTCCGATGTAGCTGTTAACGTTCTGAATAGTGCTTTGAAGAGGCACTCTGTTATATATAAAGTGTTTATGTGTTTCTTAAGTTCAACAACTAAGTTATGTAATAGAAAAAAATATGTAAGCTTCTCTTAGTTTAGTTAGTGAATTAACTAATGGATCCATTAGTTCATTAGTCTATTATATTTCCAGTTATAAACGTGTAAAGTAAGTACCCATAAAACCACTGCAAAACGTTATATAAATTAACTCCATAATCACATTGTAAATTATATATTAACTACTCGTGTTATTAAATAGAATGTCAACTTCAAATTCCTTTCAAAATACATGAAAACACTCTTAACAGATAGTATTAAAAAGTCATTAGTCAATAAGTGCCATTAATTTCATTGATGAAATGCGCAAATGCTGCAATTATTTTTATTACACAGTTTTTGTCAAAGACAAGTTTATAAACTATTTTATTTATTAACATTGTAAAAAATGTGTAAAAATGTCAACGTAAATTTTTTATTTTTACTTCAAAGAAAATTTACTGCCACTCGTAATAGCCAAAAGCGAAATGGCCGCAAATATTGGCGTATATATGTAAACACCTACAAGAGTCGTTTTATTACATCAAAAGACACGGCAAAGACTTATCTAGCATCTACTAAAGCAAATATCTAAACTGGCAGCACTTTCAAATTCATACAAATTATGATAAAAGATCAAATAGATAAAATTATCCTCATATTAGTGAATAGTGAAATCTGGGTATAAACAAAGATTTATGTTATGTACTTTTTATTGACATTCCGGCTTTAGATTTTTAAGCATAAACCATCAAATATTTTTATAATGAAACAGTATTGATATCATTTCTCAATAAAAGAAACAATGTACTTGAGGACTTCAAAGAATTAAAAAGTTGAGAATGACTACAACAATGTTATTAAAAGTCAATGTTTTCTATAAGAAGAACTTCATAACTTTTTATTTGACATTCACTTAGTATAAGGGTTTGTTTATATACTGTCTTAATAATATTCAAAACTTAGAATATAAAAAAATATTTTTTAAATATACTGTTACTGTTTTTTCTTTAAGTTGGTAGCACTGCTCTATGTGACTATCTGAATCACAGTATCATCAGTATGTAATCAGTTACTCATTGTTCTTACACACCTGTTCTAGTAATTATAAAGCATGGATTGTACTTTCAGTGACATCCGTTAAAAAAATTATCTTCCATAAAATTATATGTTTAGCGTAAAGTTTGACATTTTATAATACGAATCGCTTAACAACCACTCAGCCTTCTATAAAACTGGTGCCTATTTTTTCATCTAGTCTTCTTTAGTAAAGCGGCTCATATTTTAATTGATGCATATGTCAAAAAACAAAACTATTACATTTAGAGTAGTGAAGATCCACAATTGATGTATTTAGAGTATTGAAAGTCTATTAAGTAAGTAACAATGGAAAAAATCGAATAGTTAAATATCTCAATAAACAACTAAATTGAATAGAACTGCTATTACTATTTAAAAAGCAGTTGAATTGCTACAATAAAACATTGTCAAAACTACAACTGTAAATATTTATTCCGAAATAAGATGGTTCAGTAATCTGGCATACATATTCGACGGTTATCTCAGCTCAACAGTACAGAGATGAACGATAGAATTAAGGAACAACATGTTCGCACACAAAGTTCATTTGGCTAATATAGGATATTAAAAAATCGCACAGATTTTCTTCAGTGAAAAATACAGAAATCTCAGTATTTATAGGTATCATTACTTGACACTGTCTTATAAACCGACATGGCTTAATAGGGAATACTATATCCTATGACTACTGCAATGAGTTGCGGTAATAGAAAGGAAGAGGAAACCAGGTAATCCATGTAATAATAAAAAAAATTCTTAGTGTTAGGATCTAATTAGTTGGTGAACGTCTAATGTGTTTTCACCTTATTTTAATAAAAGGTACTGAAGTTCGTTATATTCACACAATGCTTTAACTAGAGATAAATGATTAGTGGAATTATGTGATATCGCAGTCGGCCAATTAGGCCTTAGTATGTCGGTTCCAACTCAGAAAGTCGTTCTACTTACCAACTGTTAAAAGACTATTGGATTTACAATGGTGTTATATTTGTTTATTTCGTCTGGAGGTGGATTGTTGAGTACTTATTCGATATGAGTGGCACACAAACAGTTAATTCTGATCACTAGAGCCAATTGATATACGATGTACGATTTGAACAGGACTATACTACAATTTACAAAATACGATTTATTTAGTATTTGTTGCGAGAGAAATTTTTTTAAATATGTGATTTTCCGTTTTCAATATAGCAATATAATATCATTTGTTTTGGTTTTGTTGCGTGAAAAGTTTTCCGGATATCTTATTTTAACGTTTAAGTGATATGAATCAGCCATCAAGATCATACAATTTTTCACCGCTAGACTCTTTTTTTGTAGAGTTACACTCAAACTTCGAACGCCTCAAAATAAACGCTCTGCATTTATTGGTGAGCTATTGTCAACTAGAGGCACTATGCTCCACTAGAAGAGAAGCACAGCAATTAGAAGCGTTGAAGCGTTGTCAGGTCTGTGTCGTCAAGTCATCAAAAATTATTTCAACAGGATTTATTACTACAAGAGGTTCCGTGGAGAATGATTCAAAAATATATATTTTACTCAATGACAATTTTCAAACAATATATTTAAAATAATTGTTTATACTTTCTACTTACTTTCACAACCACAAATTTGGTAATCATGTCTGTAATTCTATCAGAACGGGTTCTATCAGAATGGTTATGGGAGCTGGCCATTTTGTGAAACCTGTTTCCATTAATATATAATTTATTTACTAATTTGTAATAGGTAAACAGTATCATATTATAATTCGAATACTTCAAAAAATGGGTTATATATTTCGAAATTGGAGATGCATATAACTCTCAAATGATTTCAATATCATAAACAGGGATTTTCTTAATAGTCATCGAACATATAGAAACGATTTCAATAACTCAATATTGCACAATTCAACTCTTTTCCCAAAAAGACTCCAAAAAAGAAAAAAGTTTCAAAATTGTAACCGAACAAAATCGAGAAATTTTAGAGAAAACACCCACGTGGAAATTCAGGGAACTCATGACCTCTCCAGAGTAATTTATGTGAAACGACACGCGTGCAAACATTTCAAACTCAAAACAAATAAACAAAATTAAATAGTAAAAAAATAAAATTTAGTAGAACAAACAAACAAACAAGAAAAACAAACAAGAGCACCGGCACAGCTAAATTTATAAAAACATTAAAAAATTACAACAAAAAAAAAAATAAATAAATTTAAATAGACAAATGAAAACGCAGGAAAATATTTGGAAAATTATATCGTAAAACGGAAATTAAAATAATTTTATTAAGATACAAATGCACACACACACTAACAACAACAACAAATATCACATCCCTAGGGAGTTGATAAAACTATAATGACAATTTGATGGCTTATCTAAATAGATTCGGCTGCCTAAGACGTAAGCCGTAAGGGCTGGAGTAAGGAAGGTAGGTAAGAGCGAATGGTGCCTCTGTCAAATGCCGAGCAGTCGAGTGTGTCAGATAATTTTCATGTTACCTGTACCTGGCACTGTCTCTAGCTTTGTTTGCTCAACTTGAACCGCAGCCGTCTTTGGTGAGAGTGACAACTTTTTTTGGGTCTTGTTTGCTTTGGCGATAACCTTTCGGTTTTATTAGCACTGCCAGTGACTTTATTAGACTCAACGACGCAAAAGTTTGCCCTTTCAGATAATTATACTCAGATATAATACATGAGTAAGGATATGTGAATATGTGACATTGGAAATGTATACAAATCTATTTATTGTTATCTGAATTTCTAATCAGTATAGGAGGTCATATTTACAGCAATCAATTCACTTTTTTTTAACATTAATTTTTAGTTCACAGTTGTTTGTGTAATTTTTCTTCTGTTTTAGGAAACACTCGTACTTCGGTCTACTGCCTCGAATATTTTTATTTCACTGGTTCCACTTTTATTGCTGAATTTCATCATTGGAAAATTTGTTTAAATGTCATAAAATTTGTGTAGCTTCTAAATTTTATTACTTATCGTTAGAAATTCTTTCAAACTTCATTTCACTTCAATTCCTCTCCAGCACTTGCTGTGGGTAGGAATGTTATTCTTATTATCCGTAAATAACCAGAATTGCTCAAAGATTGTTTTATTTGTTTGTTTGCTTTCCAATTTTATGTTGTGTAAATTTGTTTATTAATGATTGTAATGTTTTGATAAGATTTTATGGGATTTCTGGTATTATTTTTTGACTTATTCTACTAAATTTTTATAGTTTTATTGCTGCACAAACTACATATTAACACTTCTGTACATTTATTAATATTAGTTTTAGAAGCAATAAACTAAATGAGGACCTTATAAACAAGAAGTGTGTCAAGAAAGTATTGGCAGACCTTTTGAAATTGTTGTGGATTCACCACAAACGGTGGTTTCGAAAGTAAACGCAAATAAACTAAACTAATGATTAAGACTGCGATAAAATTTTTAGTTTAATATATTATTAAGATCTTGCTATAGGCTCTAGATTTGCTTCTCTTGCAGAGCGAGAATGCCAGAAATCTCTCAATGCGTGGTCTAGGGTTTTTAGTGTCTTATTCATATATTTATTTGGACATGGGGATAGCTTAAGTAATTGTAAAGCAACGAAATTTGCAAAAGTAAAAACGCTGCCCTCCTAAATTTACAAATTTACATTCCTGGTACTTGTATTCCTCTTACAATCGCTAAATAGGCAACTAAACATAAATACCTAGAAAGTACAGGTAAATGAAGAACCTTGTCAAAATAAATTGTACTAAATTCGTACCAGTCAGATGATGAAGCGGACTATTGTACTACTATATTACTACTTCTATATTGTGTGTACCATACCATAGTAACATATACTATACACAATAAAATAAAATAAAATATAGTAGTACAAAATATAGTAGTACTAGATATTGTGGTATTCTAGTAATAATAATACTAGTATCAGTGAAGTGAATTTGCGGCGTTAGTCTGCTTTGCTAAGTGTGCTAAGTTCATTTCTCTCCTACAGATATTACCTTGCAACGGCTAAACTGGCAAATCAAACATAAATATTTAGGATTGGCAAGAAAAGTCTGAGTAGAAGAAAATTTCTGTTAAATAACAGGACTCAGTTAGTTCAAATTAGACAAAAGCAGAACCAAGTTAGTACTATGATATGAATGCTGGCATATTACTGCGTATGTGGAATATATGCAACAAGACTTGGTTTATCTTCGTAGGATTTTCGTCAGGGTTCTAGCTTAGTGAATAAAGAAGAAATTCTGATCTATACCTCAAATGCCAGTGCACATTATTGGAAGATTCGGAGTCTATGGGGCTTCTTTTTTAACTGATTTCACAGAGCTATCATCACATAAAATTAGGAACATAGCCAACTTGTTATCTTCCCTGTTTCTTAAATGATAAAGATTTAAAGGGATGCTGTTCATGTACAAAATGTTTGAAACTTTTACTTTTTAAGTGGGACTTCAGTTCTGGTGCACAGCCGTTGCCTTATTTGTGGTATGACAACTGGCAATTATTTGTACTGAAATGAATTCTGGCGAACAAAGCTTCAATCTAACTTAAGTTAATCTAAGATTCTGCTGTTGGGTGTGAAATATAATATCATTGAAGCAAAGACTTGATGTTATATAGCAAATTCGCTCTAAATAAAAAATTCCTCTATGAAAACTGTATGAGAACGCCGTTAAGAACTGAAGTACAAGTAGCAATAAAATTGTTAAAGGCTGGAAATGTTTTCTCTGACAATGGATGTGCTAACTTTTTAAAAACTGACTCCGAATTATCAATAGAAACTTGGCTACTAGTATTGCAAAAAATTTGAAACGAAGTAGCTTTATTAGAAATAGGACGAGAAATTATATATGTTATGATTTCTAAGAAAGTTGATTTGACGAAGTGTCAGAAAAGTTGTGAAGGAAAGATTTTGTTACATTCAGATAAAGAAGGAATTCTAGTTAAGTTTCCTAAGAATGTTGGTTTGATGGAATACATTGTATTGGATCACATAACAGACTCAATTCAACAATAGCTGTGTTTGGACCTGAACAACGAGTTTGGACCTGGACACCTACTAATTGGTACTATAAATTATGCCTTGTACGAATGTTTTTATTGTTTTGAAAAAACGATAGACATTGTCACTTTACATACGAGTGGTAATCGTATATTCCAATTAATTACTGATTAAAACAGCTGATAAATGAAGTAATCCCCAAATGATTTTAAAAATAGAAGTGGAAACAATTAAGTACTATTGGCAGAGGTAGGAAGTTTTAGTTATAGTTAACTAAAGTGGACGTGAAAAAAGTTTTATGTATAGAATAGTCATAATAATAGAGCTTGCTAATAATTTTAAGTAATTGGAATAATTTAAGTAATGAAATCTATTTTATATGTCAATAATTCTATTGGGTTGCTTGAATGAATCGTAATATAGAAAAACCACTATTTAGTTGACGTCCAGGGAAAGTAATTATAGACAGCTAGAAAGTAGCAACATTGTACTTTTAAAATAGATGTTCGTCGAATAGAGTTCCTAATGTATCTTCTAGATACAAATATTTTTTATGGATTTAAAGCTCGTATAATTTTGTTTGAATAAATATGCCTTTTTAACAGATGTTAGCTTTGGCTGGGTTTATACCATAAATATAGAAATTTTTTATGACAAAATAAAAAATGAACGCTATGTAAACTTTCGTTACGGTATGTGTTAATAATATGTATCTTCCGAAAATAAAATTCAAATATTAAAAAAGATGAAAATATAAGACGTGAAATCTATTTAACAGAAAATGTGTGACAAACTATTAAATGCTTCGGCGACAGTATTACAAATTTAATAATAATTTAATATGAAAAAAAAACAAGATACTTTGTGAAAATATGCTTTTGAATCTTTGCCGACTGCTATTGTATAGTGTCAAAATTTCTAAAATATTTTGTTATGTAAATTTATATATTATTAAGTTAGCATTTTATATACACACACAAAAAAAAAGAAATTTTGAAAAATCAAAAAATAAAATCGACGAAAAATACAATATTTTCCAAACTAATTAAGTTTTTATGTGTAACATTTGTTGTGTATCTTATTGAGGCATTTAATGGGCCAAAGCGATTAGGTAAATGTGTAGAGTGGGTTAAATATTTAGTAATTAAAAAAAGTCATTAAGTATTTAAGAAAAATATTTTGGAAAATTTAAAAAATTCAAAGTATTCATTCAAGTGGATGACTCAATTATGATTGTGAGTCGTGAGTCAATTTTGGGTTGTGTGTTTCTTTGTATATAAGTATCGTTTTTATTATAATTTTTATTATTGTTAGTTTTTTCTTTGTTTATAATTTATACCCAGAAAATGTAACAATAAAACAGCTAAGCACTATTTGCCATACACCACCAAAAGGGCACCCTAATTTTTGTTAGTCAGAGGAAGATATATTTCATGCCACTTTCAATTTGTGGTAAATTAAGTTATTAAAATCTTACCGCTTCTCTCCTCATTGTTTCAAGGCATTAAACCCTCTTACTGTATATTGCAGTTCTTATCTACAGATAACTCAAACCTACAATTATAAGCACTATAAACGTGCTCACCTGCTCGACTGACCACCAAAATTTGCTACCACACAATAATTCACTTCGTTGCGTTCTGCTTTGTTTTGTTCCTTTTTGGGAGGTTTTTTTTGGTATGCTTTATTTTTAGTGCTGCTACCGAGCACTAACATTAGAAAAACCAAAGGAAAACAATATGTATTTGTATAATGACACCTCAACTGCTGGCGGCATTTGAAACGTCCGTGTGTCCAGCTCGGTCCCTTTTGCTGGTTGCTCGTATTGTATTTGTTGTTGTTATTGTTCCGAGCATATCCGTTGCCTTGCCTTGCCTGGCAGTGATAAAAGTGTTTACTCAGTGTGTGTGTCATTTAATTAGCTTAATTAGACATTAAAACTCATTTTGATTTGTTGTGCTATCATTTCGAATGAATGAAGTTATTACGATAAATACTATAATGTAGTGAACGATGTTGCCCGGGGTTCGGAAAATGTTTACCAACAAACTGTCAAGTTGGATGACAAGTATCGCCATAAAAGATTTGAGTTATGTTGTTGGGCATATTAAATAACAGTTGTGTTATAAGTAATATATTGTTGTAAGTATATCGCAATGATGTATATCTCATGTGAAACTTCAAACTTCAAATTTCCTAATACATAAACAAAATTTACTGACTAATTTTGAAATGAACAGTAAAAAAAAACTATATTCCATGGTATATAAATTTTATATTCATTAACTAATTTTAAAAGTGACATCATAATAAATGTGAAGTTTAATGGTTTGTATTAAAATTTTATTTATTACCAACGAATTAGTTATTATTATTTAATATTATTGTATTTTAATATCGTTATATTATTTATTGCATTTAATTATTTATATGCAAAAGTTCAAAAATTAAGATTGTTAACATTAAAAATTTGGTGATGATGAATATTTAAAGAAACAACAATAATATTAACTAATTAAGTTGGAGAAAAGTATGAAAAAACTGAAGGTAATCATCAAAAATGTACATAAATCTTGATGTCTCAAATGAATATATTTTCCGGAAAAATATATAGTTTTGTAATACAAATCAAGAAATGGTTTAAGTAAAAGGTTAATTAAATTTTTGCACTCAAGTTGATTCAGAAATTGTGGACCATAGTAATGGATCTATTACAATGGTCTAAATAAAAATTGACAATTAGCTTAATGTCAACACTTTTAAAATGAGCATGCAGAAATTATATAAAATGATACCAATATATACTTAAATTTTATATTGTATATAATATTGATATTTTAAAAATTTTTAGCATTTATTTTGTATAGTACCTGGTTTAAGAGATATAGAAAACTGAATTCTAGAACAATATTGATTAAGTATATATTATAATAAATGTTCTAACCAATTGAAACAATAGGAAGAAACATGAACATTTACTTTGGGAGCACTATTAATGGAAGGAATTACGGCTTGAGTTTCTTCTATGAAATTTTGAAACATAGAAAAAAAATAATAGTGTGTCATACATTTGCTTTGCTTACAAAAAATTGCTGCGCTTCTGTAAAATTATTAACCGTATTTTTCATCAATATTGTACATACTCCGTTTCTATGAATTCTTATCCCAAATTTAAGTTTCTTCAAAGACGAGGTAAAAATAACGAAGCTATTTGCTCGATTTCCAATTATCCCAATATATCGACAGGTCTAATATAAATGACATTTTATTTTTCAATTACATTGAGATAATGATTATTACATATATAACGTAGTTGGTACATTTGAAGGAAGAATTTTGGTTCCCTCATCCTATATAACTGACTAAAGTTGAATTTCTGACTGACTAGGTTTTGTTATTATTGAAAATTATTAGGATATTATTGGATAAGAAAATTATTTGATTGTACGCCCTTTATTTAGATTGATTTCAAAAATCACTTAATATTGCCAACATCTGCATTTACCGGATACAGAGAATAAGTTATATGTAGTGTGTACTGACTGAATAATATACTACTATATACTGAATTTTAACCAGAACTCATTTCTTGCGATTGCCCAGCTTTTATTATAACATTGTTATGATCACAGAAACCATGGACTAACAAACTCCAAAACAGGGTTATGCACAATAGCTTTAGTTTGATCATAGTGCATATCGCCCTCTAATAGAATTATACCAATTACTACACAAAACACTAGATTAGATTTCGAAAGGGTTGGGAACTATTTTACCACGTCACTGCATCCTTTGAGAATTATTGTGATAAACCCACAATGGCGTTAAAAACGCCATTTTGTCCTTTGGATAGATATCCTCAAATTCTGTTATAAGTGGATAGGTGGTAGATAAGTACTGAAGCCTGAGTCTGGCGAGACTATCACAGTGAGAAAGAATGTGTTCTAATATTTCCTCTTCTTCCTGACAAAGTCTGCAGCAGTCGCCCCTTGTAATACCTAGTTCGATAGATGTTTCTGGACTCCCTGTGAGAAGTCGGATGCTATTTCTGTTTAGTACACAAAAGAAACAATATCAAGGTTCGCTAATCCGAATAATTGGGTCTATTCAAATTAATTTAAAACGCAATGAATACATTTAGTAACTTGAGTTTAAAGCATTATGAGAAGCAGTTATGTTAGAAACAGGTAATTGGTCTACTTAGGCAATAATCAAAGTTTTAGTTACCATAATTTTGGTCCGTGTCAAAGTAAAATAAATATGTGTACAATAACATACATACATATATCTATCATATTTGTATATAAAATATATCGGATTACAATTCAGTAGCTGTCGAAAGCATACACAAAATATCTGATCTGACAGATCCGGTTGTGTTGGAGTACCAATTTTTTTTTATTGCTTCACATGAATAAAAATGTTGAAAAATTATTTTTAATGGTGTTAAAAAAATATTTTTATAAATTTCAACAAATTGCTAAACTTATCAATGATAAAAAACTAAATTTAAATATTCGTTAAAAGCAGAGCTAATTGAAGCGTAAAAACTGTTTGCAGTATAAATTTTGCATATTCAAATTATAATTCTGAAGCCTTTTTCGAAATAATAATAATTTGTATCTTTATTGTTATGTTAATAAAGAAATTAATTTGAACGACAGCAGAGGAATTCAAAATCTAACCTAAACGAAAAGATGGGGAGTGAGGAATAAATACGATATTAAAAATATAAATAATAATACTTAAAAGTTCTGCGATGCTCTCTGCTCCATAATTAAGACGTTAACCAATCATATTATGTCCATTATGCAAATGAGCCTGAGAACTCGCTTCACGACTTTGGCGTAAATTTATACTTTGCATTTTTAATTATTAGTTTTTTCTTCGTTGGTTTCTTTTTTCGAATTTTATTTAATTTAACATTTTTCTTTTGAGTGGGGAATTTTTTTGAACAAATTCTTAAATTCGTCGGAATTTATTATCTGGCATAGGCTTAGCCACCACTGGCAACTACAAATGACACCTCATTTCGGCTCGAGACAAGTGGAGGCACATTTACATGAGCGTTGATTACATTTACAAAAGGTTTAAAATAATTTCGGTTTGCCTCTTCTCTCCTACTTGCATCTCCACATATTGGTTTCTATTCCATACTTTTTGGATTTTGGGTCTTCGGTTGATTTTTATCTGCGCTTGTAATGCTTAATTTATGTGGCAACTCTATAATGCCGCACTGTCATTTTTTTCTTAAACATATTATTTATGCATGAATTTTTTTATTTGAGGTTGAATTAAAATTAATAAATGATTTTTTTTTTCAACTTCGTTTTATTAATAAATTTTTTGTTTTGTATTAATAATTTGTTTATTTTGTGTGTAAGTGTACGTGCGTACGATGTGTCTTTATGCCGCGTTAATTAATTTTGCTAAAAAATGTTTATATATTAAAAATATTACGCCCCTTTTCTCGAGTCAACCACACCAACAGCGTGCGTTAGGTTGGAACCAAGTTTTCTCCTGAGGTCACCTGCCATATGGCAGAGCAAAGACTGGCGTACTCGTGCGGTGCTAGCCTAAGTTACCGTACTAATTGTTTTTAGTAATAAATCAACATTTTTTCTACTTCTATTCTCTGTTGGGATGTGGTGGGAATTATGAAGACGTTCTTACGTATAGAATACTAGTGGTATGCAATGACTTTGGCAAGAGTTTAAAGAAATTGTTAAAGTGTAATTAATTATTAAAGTAATTAAAAATCAAAATTAATGCTTTAATTAAAATAAAAAGTTGAAGGAAAAAAAAAGTGAGACATGCATGAACTTCGAAAAAATGACAGTTTTATGGCATATTTTAAAAACTCTATTACAAAATCAGAGGTCAATGTAAGTTTATTACGTGGTGATGACTGTACGGATGGTTACGACATAAAAATATTATTTTTTTAATACATAAAAGGCCCTATAAAACGAACTTTCTTATAAATGGATATCTCCTTTAACAGTGAAATGGTGCTAGTATTCAGTAGACATTATTCAAAAAAAAAAAGAAAATTTCTTAAAACAGTTCTCAATCCAAAAGAATTGTTGACCTGATCGGTGTCCGATTGAGAGCGCTTTTAGTTTGTATAAATAAAAGTCGATACCGCATGAATTAGCGATACTCTTTTATTTGCTTCACAAATTTAGAAGAACAACTCCAAAGAAAACGTTTTTCAACAACAGTCAAGTCAATGACGATGTCACAAACGGAGTCCGAGACTATGTTTAAAAAGGCGGTTCCAACCGTGTTTCTTGAATAGGAACTATCAGTGGTATATATAATCATATATAAAAAGTTGCTCTAACATATTAATGTATCTCAATTTGGAAACTGCATTGCTGTAAGTACTTAATATCAAAGACGGACTTCTTAAAAGGAGGAGTTCAGAAAAATACTTTTCTCTACTTTTGAATATACCACGTATCTATTAATATTAAATTTACAATTTATTATTTGATTATAAATGTTATTTTATTATATTATTTTTTGAGCATACCTCGTATCTATTAATGTTAAATTTACCATATCTTTTTTGATTATAAATATTATTTTATGACCACCCAGTTGATCTCAGTATTTAAATTTAATTAAATTAAAATTATTTTTAATTATGTGAATTAAATCATTATTTATTTATTTTATAATTCTACATTAAATATTAGAGCAAACAGGTACTGAAAAATAATGTATCTTTTTTTGGTAAGAATGTTTTTGTACTTAAAAGGATTATGCCAGTTTTAAATTTACATGCATTTAAAGGAGGATAAAATTTTATATATATTACAATTACAATTTTTAATTACTTTTACTCACTTAATCGTAATAAAAATGTAATTCAAGGAATTAACCTAGTTTTCACGAGAAATATTTTTGAGAATTCAACAGCATTTAAAGTTAATGCAACATTGTGGTCGGAAGGATTACAGTAACATTTGCACAAATGATGCCATTTACAATGTGGGAAGGCAGAGTATCTGCACCAGATATCAACTGCAGGCTTAACAATAATTTTAAACCCAAATAAGTTAAGTTTTTGGGTAAATTAATTGTCACACATCATCACTGCCACTAAATTGATAAGAGGCAGAAGCAGGCGATGCTGAAAATGAAAAAAACTCACTCTTAATACGAAAGCCTGGCTTCATTAATGTGTGAAGTGTTACAACGAACGTGTGGTCGTTCGTTGAGGAAGAGCAGGAAAATGATGAAGGCCATTAAGCTTTAGCCACAGCCTCCGCCTCAAAGTTTCAGCTACAGATGCAATGAAATATGTGCGTATGAATAAAATGGGATTTAACAAAAACTTCAACAAAAAGGAAAAAATATTAATTTATATATGAAAGAAATTTTAAAAAGTGAAAAAGCAACGTATATGTTAATAGCATACGATACTATACGTAAATGTATGAATCCCAGATAAGGTGCAAATTTATCGCATTTACTGCAGTTATGCATTTTATGGACCGATATAGGGGAATACGTATAAAAAGCACCACAAGCCTATAAAGAAAGTATTTACATTTTATTGTTGTTAACCAAAAAAAAAAAAAACTGTCTTGGTCTTATTTTCATCAATTTTTTTTGTGGTTAAAATTATAATAAATAATGGCGTAAAGATTTTCGGTGAACTCTCGACTGTGGTGGCGTGGTGTTGGCATATGCAAAAATTATTAATTTTTTATGCTGAGGATTGTAATCAACTTTGTAATCTGACACTTTTGGTCATGATCCGGTACAGTTTATGGGTCACTTTAATAAAATGCGCTTTCATTGTTTTCTTTATTGACATTTTTGCGCCCTTTTACGATGTGAAAGAAGACCTATTAATTTTAAAATCGCATATTTAACAGATTTTTCTCGTACGGTATTTCCTTTTCATGTGAGTTTCATATTTAAATTTATAAGGTATTTATTTCTCATGTCATTTCACATTTATATGCAAATATTTAGTTAAATACATATTACAAATGTTTTAATTTCCATTTATAAAGCATAATAAATACACAAATTTTATCTATCAATTTTAAAATGTTTGTTTTTTTTCTGTTTTTTGAGGTTTTATCGAATTTGTGTTGTATTTTCGCTGTCAGGCACATGAAATCGATATCAGCACAAATTAATCTTAACAATCCATTAATACTTCATTATTAATGTATAAATTTTTGAACGCACAACAAATTCGAACCAGTTTATCATAAATTGAGAAATTTAGATACAATATTCATGTATCTATCATCAGGTTTTCGAATTGCATAAATTAGTAGTTAAGAAGATTTCCAAAAAGCTACACAAATTAATTACAAAGCAAACATTTCAGCCACTATTTACTTAAAACTGCGATGAAACAGAATTTGTTATTAACTTAAATAAGACTATTGAAGACTATTGAATATAAATAATACATATTATCAAAAGGGATAAAAACAATTTTTTTTTAATAATTTTAGCAAATTTTTCAAAAATTGCAGTACGTTTAAGCTATTGTACTTAAACCGACCATTTTGACACAATATGACTCTATTATGCAGACATTCATATAGCGAATGGTCCCATGAGTATTAGCTATATCTGATTATGATCATTAAGTCATGTTATGCAGGTAGTTAAATCACAATACCCAATTTTAAAGTGTTATTACTATTTTGTTAGTTCTTAGTTAAGCCCAAATTTAATGACGTTTTCAATTGGTAAATCTAGGAAATTTTTTTAATCGAGTTGTTCTTTTAATGCACTCGAGAGTAATTTATAACACTCCAGATATTGTGCCAGAGGAGCAAGATTACTCTGAAATTAACAGCTGTTTTCATATGATTTGACAGATAAAGTGTGATTTGATTTCACATATGCATTTATAAAAAATTTAAATGTCTACTAACACTACTAAAAAAATGTTAAATTATACGGCGTTTACATTGGCCGAAAATGGCTCATTTTGGTCAAAAATCGAAAATGAGTATCGAATGGTTCATTCTTGCATATAAAATTTCAAGCACAAAATGAGCAATTTTCTCACATTCTGTATGAATGACGTTCGAATGCATTCCACATACGTTCCAAATGCAAAGGAATCCATTGAACATACCCTAAATGAAAATGACAGTTTGAAAAAGCTGTTTTTAACATATTTACAAAAAAAGGTAAACAAATGTTTGGTGGTTGCATTTTCTTGAAAACGATGCACTGCTTTTTAGAACTTTTACTTCCCAAAAAGTAATTAATCGAAGTTAAAAATATGTTTTAAGTTTCTAATGTAGGGTTTGAAGGCATATTTAACCTTCATGCAACATTTTTTTGGCACAGGCCAAAAATCAAATCAACATGCAAGTTGAAAAATAGCTGTTGAAATGAGAACAAATGAAATAGAACGAATGTAAACACTTTCAAATGGCTCATTCAAAATGAGCCATTTTCGGCCAATGTAAACGCCGTATTACTCTAAAAATGTATGTTTGGGAAACAAAATCTGACAGATTCAGAGTAAATCTAGACTAAATCCTCTCAGAAGTTCAATATTGATCATAATTTTAGTTGTGTTTTAAAATGTTGACTATATTGTGGACCCTGTTATTACTTAAAAACAGAATATAATTGAAATAGAATTTCAAATACTATTCGATTGAACAAATTTTCAAGTATTTTAATTTTAAAATCAAATAATTGCGCACAGCGAGTTTCTTAGAAATGAAACATTGATCATGTGAGCTATCTGAGAACATCTTTGAACAGTTCTATCCTTTTTGAACATTTTAAGTATTTTATCCAAATGTTCAAGCTACTTTATCCAAATGTTCAGAATACGGGAATATCAAACTACTTGAACATTTTAAAGCATTAGTTTATAATGAAACATAATATATGTTTAAGATATAAAATTAATAATACTGTTAAGTATATTAATCTAACATTTTTGTTAGTTCTTTCATAAAAAACTAATAAGTTAATTAATTAAAAATTTAATTAATTGTTCAACACATAAATATTCTTTAATAAAAGCACATCAAATTTATTTCCAGAACAAAAATTCGTTAGCATCGAACTTTGAAACTGTAAAAGACAATATAAACTATATTATCTTAACAGTAGTTTATTCACTGTCCAATTTCATACGATTTATGTTATTATATAGTGCTGCATATATAATATATACGTCAACAACTATTGCCAAACTTCCTCAGGGTTTGAAAAATAATTAAGATGTTTTTATACAAGCTTCATTTAGAAAACTCTGATGGATTCTTATAAGATTATATGCCTTCCGTATATTTTCTGTATTTTATATAAATTTATAAAGAGGCGATTAGAGTTCGTAAATAAAAATACCAAACAAAAAATATAAAGCAGAAGATTCTAAAAGACTATCTAAGCAACGTTTTGAAAAATAAGTTGCATTAACAAAATAAATATTTTAATAAATAACATTTAATTATTATTATATTGAGGCTAATTGAATCAGTGCATTGGAGCACTTTTACTCTCTACTAACTGTGAGGTTTCTTCATAACGCTTCATCAGGACTAAGCCATAATTGACCTCAGATCTGCATACCTAACCGAGGAACCTGTAACCATTCTGAAAATCGATAACGCGGTGTTGGTAAGTTTGTCAGTTTTCGTAAATAATTTCAGGGCTCTATCCTATATGTATTTTTTGATCGGATTAATCTTGAAGTCAATGAGGATGTCATTCGTCCTTTTCAGAGTCTTTTCAGAGCCTGGCTTTGTGCAATTTCTAGCTGGCGAATAGTAGTGTTTGAGGCTGTGCTGTTTGAGTGATAGTCCAATTATTTGGTTACACAACAGCTTCCGGTTCTTAGTATGGAGACTTTCATTTTTGAAGAGTGGTTGGAGGTGATGAACATTTTCTATATTTATACTTAATGTAAATAACATTTTGAAAACATGTAAATAACATTTTATAAAAAAATGCAAATAACATTACCAATATTAATATGATCTTAATAAACTTCTGATCTAGTACGTTGTTTAAAAGTTCAAAAAATTATATATTGGATTAAGATATATTGTAATTCAGTTAAAAAAAATTTTGTTTGGAGTAAGTTCTAAAAATTTCAGTTCGATAAATTTGTAAGAAAAATATATATATATGTTTATTTTAACAAAAATTGGCAATAGGGATGTATACAGACCCTTTAATACACGCTTTAGAATGTTGTTTGTAAATAAATAATGGAACTTGTTTGTATATATTATATAAAAATATGTGAATCTATTAAGGTCACAGTTAAACGTAACGCTTAGTAGTAAGTGGACTTAAATTCTTTCAAAATTAATTGAAATAATAATATTAATTAATATTTTTCGTATTTATAGAGGAAAAAAGTCTTGGCAACGTTGGTGTGTATATGGTAAGTCTGAAACCAAAATTTATGTTAATTTTAAATAATTTTCTGAAATAATTTTTTTTTTTACTTAAATGACAGTGTATGTTAGGTATTTAAATATAGAAAAATGACAATTGTGTAAATCACTGATAATTCTTTTGAGAGACAACTACCAAACTTTTATTAAAAAATACCCTTTACTTGTAATGAAAATTTTCAAAATTATGTATATGAGTTATTTGTGGAAGATCCCATTTTGACCTGGTGCGGTGTGAGTTGTTGTTTGTACTTGGAGGAAACGGTTATGTTAAAGATTACAGGAAATTCACTGGTAACTAAAAGATGTTTAACAAATTATTATATACATGACTTTATATCATATTTTAGAAAAAGAGGCCAACGCGAGATGCTATTGAAATTTGAGTTTTAGGTAACTCAAATTATTTCAGATGGTTTTTGGATCAGTAGTTACTAGGAAATTTAGAACTACCAGCAGCGCCAGCTATTTTTTTATTTCTGATGGTTTTTTGGATGAGTATTTACTGGGAAAACTACATTTAGCATCCGAAATTATTTGTCTTGTTTTTGTTTAAGGAAAACAAGTCTTGAATTTTTGACTCCATTGTCGCTGACAAAACCGATTACGATTTGTACCAACTGGTGACAAGGTAAAAACGTTAACCACATTTTATTATTATTTAATTGATTTTACTTAATTTTCAAAAAGAATGTGAGCAAACATGTGATGCCTTATTGTTGCTAGTGAAAACTGTATAGATACTTTTCAGTATGTATTATAATTGATAGTAATATAATTCTTACTTTAATTTATTTTTATAGTTTTCTTCTTTGATCTCAGATAAGAGATTTTTTTTCTGTTAGTCCTTCTCTATCAAGAATTTACTTTCATTATTGCATATTTATAGGCACATAAAATTATTTTAATATCAAGAATTTCGAGAAAAAAAAAATATGTGTAGATATAATATATACTGATATATCTGATATATTAATGAAATATTTTTGTCTCATCTTAAATTTTTAATTGCTTCCGATATTTTATAAACTAAGTAAATTGTAATAGGAGAGAGACGGACATGGTGTTTCGAACAAGACCAGAGCGGTTAATTTTTAAATTTTTTCTTGTTTTTAGAATTATATATATTTTAGTATATATAACAATAATTTTTTTAATTCTAGCTGCGATTTGTCGGAAATCAAGTAGTCGTCACTAAACAGCATGATTGGAGGAAAATAGCTGACGTGATATTCCAAGTACAAGTACATTTTTCTCGGATATTATTTTACGTATTTAGCAAGCAATTATTATAAATGTTAAGATATATTTTAAATTGTATGCGTTATTTTAATTAATTTTTTAAAGTAAAAACTAAACAGAGTATTTAGAAAAATTCAAATAAATCACTGCTCGACTAAGCCGAAAAATAAAATTTAAGTAAAATTAACTGTTGTTTTATTTTACGGAATACGAAAATAAAATTGGGAATAAAATATATGACATGAGAGTAGCTTTCATTAGTTTCGGGAAATAGGGATTTTAAAGCGGAAATTAATTTACACAGTTTTGATTAGAGCAACAGAAGAAATTCAAAAAGAAATAGGGGTTGGAAAGAGCATATTTTTAGTTGACAAAATAACAGTATTTTTTGATAGAAAGTTAGATGGTTCTACCCAATCCGATGTTACGTCCAACAATTCAAGGGCAACGGATAGCGAATTAAGGGGTACACATTAATTATTACCAAGTTTAGTAAGAGTTTGATTTTAATTGATAGCAGAGGTTCTATGTATCACCTACAAGAACAAAACCACATACTAGCATACAACTAACTTGTGACAAATAATCGTTATCTTAATAAAATTTGTGCATACAAATAAACTGCTATGGTGCATAAGATAACATCGTTTTTGTCACAAATTTGTTATTTTGTTTTGTGTATTTGCTATAGTGTATAAGACAACAACGTTGTTGTTGCAAATTGGTTATTTTAATTGTGCATATGGCAATACAACATGTTTTGTGTTTATTTTTTGCATTTATAATTATGTACTTCTTTTAAATTAGACTGATTTAATTGCTTATATAGTAAGCAATAAAAGGAAAAAAGTGGAAAAAAGACTAAAACCAACATATTCTGGTAACATATTTATAATAGGTTAATAAATGCTCTATTATGTTTGAATATTTTTGCAGAAAATTTGTACACAAACATTTACAATATATAAAATGACCGCTGTTAACTAAACTTTTTAGTTATTAGAATTAGATTAATTTCAATGAATTAGAATTTAATAGATTTATAATTAACACATCATAGCTGTCTGCCTGATCGGTCAATAAATTTTCCATTTCACATTTAATCGCAACTCATTAAAATATCATTTAATTTTTCATCTTACAGTGCCAAAATGAAAAATAATCTAAAAATATTTCGTGGGGAGAGGAAATTTGAAATTTTGTTGCTGTCGCATGTCAGTTCTGTTGGCAGCTGTCCCACAGATCTGTCGCTTGAATGCGAAATTCCAAAAAATGTTCAATTTCAAAATGTGCCTAAAATAATTTTAGGAAAAACTATAAGCGTTCGCACGAGACCACTCATCTATTTAATGAGCTGCCGGAATACTATATATTTAGTATAGGTGGTGCGTAGTAGTCGTATCTACAGATACTATAAGTAAACCGTCGATATACGCAAATTTGTTGCACGAAACTATTTACTTTAGAAAATTGATTCTTAATTGCGTACAAAAAGAAAATGTGCAATGGATGCTTCTTCCATGGCATGGGTATTTGGTTATATCTTCTTTTTTTACGAGTGCTTCATAGTCGAGACACTTTTTACGCATAGCAATTAAGCAGTGCGTTCGCCATGGGATACAGTTACAGTGCAGCACTAACTAGAACTTCCTTTGATGTGCACGTCGTTATGATCTTGTCAGATGAAACAGCGTTGCCGCTCGTCCGGAGTTTTATTGCATTTTTTCCCCTTCAAATTTCCCCCGTTGCATTTGCTTTGATCTTGGGTTTATTTAAAATTGGTATCAAATCAAAATATGACGGCAAATTGCTGGTAATTAGTTTTAAAATAGCAACACAGATGCGTTATTAAATGGCAAAGAATCTTTAACTAAAATTGAATGAAAATTTAATTAAAGCATTTCCCATTGCTACATTTTGCTATTGTTATTGTTATTCCTAAACTGGAGAGCTTGGAATTTGTGTGGTCCGCCGGCATGCCAATGTGTTGATGCTGAATATTAAAAATTTAATAAATACAAATTGAGTAGAAAATATGCGCAACTATTTATATTGACTTCAATATGCATATAAGAGAATGATTATGAATATTTATCACTTCACAAAAAATGGAAAGAAAAAATTAAATTGAATGAATTGCGCCAGATATCGCACGCATTCACTTCTTAAACGCATAAATTGTTGAGCAAGTAAACAGAAAAGTTTATTCCAAACAAAAATCGTGAAAAATATGATCTTTTGGAATGGAGCCTCAAACCTCGTATCATTGCTTGTGCCACCGCTGCTGCTTCAGATTCCAGAACTCCGGCATTTTTGCCCGTAAGTTCTTTTGTTTATAAAATATGCCATTTTAGTTGCCCACAAAACGATTGAGGGAAACACTCGCAGTCGTACTTGCCCTGGTAGAGGAGTATGTGGAATTCCAAGTATCTCTGTGAGTTACGAAATGCGCAATGTGCGTATTTTGTAAATAAAATTTAATGTTCTTCCGCTGCCATACAAATTAACTAAAACAATTTCTTCATAAACAAGAATTGTTTACTTTTCAAATATTTATTTTTCGTGAAACCAAACTTTTGCCTGCATTCTAATTAACTAAAAAACAATCGTAAAGAGTGAAATAAAATACGCCAGAAAAATAATTACTTACCGAAGTAAATCCAAAACAATGGGCAGAGGGAATGGCATTTCAGAAAAATTTTTCCTAATTTCCATTTGACATTTAAATATTTTGAAATGTACTTGGCTGGGTTGCTTAGTTGCTTGGCTCCTGCACGAAAAGTTTGACAATTTTTAATGCATATAAAATTTTTTTTTAAATTTAAAATTTTTCGTTTTCTCACAACTGTCGGTTTGTTTTACATGATGAAGAAACAGGGAGGTATCCTTCAAACTTGGGATAAAAAACTTTTTTTCTTCGAAAATTAAATTTGTTAGCTGCTGGTTCTACCACCTTCTTATCCAGTGCTTTTGGTATTTCTAATATCAAAGGTTGTGTGTACTATATGCTGCATTAATATTTATAACTTATATACTTGAAAGTTTTACAAATACCTTTTACAAATACCTTCTTTAAATTAATAAAATTCTAAAAAATTAATTAATATTGTACTTGCCTTAAAGGGTACGAAGACAGTGTGAACAAATAAAATCTATATAAATAAATTAACTAAATAAATTCAATACGAAAATGCAACTAAACTATACCTAGCTAAATCTGAGGGAATCGTAGACGTACTCGCAGGTAGGTCTAATCCCAAGTACTCATTCCCTCCGAAAAAGGGTCTCTACGTAGTGATCCCTGGCCTTGCATCCTTTCTATTTCTAAAATTCCTGACTGCGCAATCACTTCAATATTCTATCCAAGACTATCAACATTACAAAGACTATCACAACCCAAAATGGTTTTAGGGATTTACAACCGAAAACGCTTCATGGCTTGCATAGTACAAGCAAAGAATAACCTAAAAATTACTACGGGATTACTATTCGGTCACTGTAGATTGAATAATCATCTAACAAAGTTAGGAATCCAATCCAACTCAGACTGCAGATACTATAGGAAACAGAGAGAAACCGCATACGATGTGCTAGGAGAGTGCCCGGCACTAATGCACAAGCGGAAGAAATACCTGGAAGGGTATTTCATGAAACATTAGGATTTAAGACTAGAAATAGAAAATACAGACTCTATACCGTCTTTCTTTAAAGAAATCGGACTTGAAGAAACACTCTTACCCGACTAAGGGGCACAATATATCTTTTAGGTTGCAGTGTACTATTCTATCGCTTTGTCATAAAAATAATAGTAATAAATCTAACTACATTATTCATCATTAAAGAATAAGGTGCAATTGTGCTTGACATACTATCTACAGATTGTAAAATGATAATGATACTGATACATCAATAAGAAAATTAAAGGACTTTAAGAACAGTCTAAAAAAGATCTGTATGCGAATATATACTACATATCTTGATATTTCATTGTTCATGAGGTCGTATCTGGTAAGGGTAGATGGATAAGATGTGGATATGTAAAGCTTCTAATTCTGATCATATCAATATGAAAAAGTCTGCATACTCATATAATAAATAAATAAAGATAACCAGCCAAGTGGAATATATAAGACCAAAGTCGAACTATTTGAAATAGTGATTAAAAAGATTTACAAAGAATTTGCATTTCTTGATTTAAGCACATTGGTGATAAGAGGGAAAGGTAACTGCTTAACATGCATATAAATCTTTCGAAGTAATATTTGATACATGTACGTCATTTCATTTCTTAGGAAATCATTGACTAGCTAAAAGTTAAATTTACTTAAGGAATATGGAAAATAACAATTTGAAGAATGAAGGATGAAGAAAGAAGGTTCTTCAACCAAAAAATTAAAGATAAAAGGCATGTAGCAATAGTAAAAAAAAAAAATTGAAACATTTTGCTTTGATTTCAAACATCGGGTGTTGAAGAATAGCTAGGATCTTATATTCTAAATTAGAGAAAGTGGAATTTATTTACTACTTTTTATATCAGCAAATGTTTATGTTCATCGTTTCGGTCTAGTAAAGTTAACGATAGTTTAGTTTAGTTCATCTTATACTGTACGTTTAAAAGAGTATCAAAATGGGCAATTTTTCTGTCCTACTGCAAGTGTTGATGTTCTAACCTAACGTAACCTAATCTAACTTCTAGACAGACTTATAGAATTATTTTACTGAGTAAAGGATGATAGTGTTATATGAAATTTAAAATTGAAATCTTCGCTAAAAGTTGAAGTAGTAACTTATCTTATTGTCTAACTAAATCATACTTTTAAAAATATGTACAATATTAATATATTGGACTTAATATTATGATAATATGACTGTAGAATATAAATGAAATGTACAAAATCTTTTTATCTCATTAATTTTAGTAAAAATCTATTTTGTGTAACTTCATCGTTTAACGTAAATTATACGCTGATTTATTTTTGAAAGCATGAAGATACATTATAGTGGAATAAGAAAAATTTAATGTATTTCTTTCAAATTATCACCCAGTATAGACATGCTCGTCTTCACCTCATGAACTGGAGGCCAATTTGTAAAATTTATTTTTATTACACAATATTTTTTATTATACAATATAAGTTGATTTCATTCTTTTTTTTTGAAACGAGTACTTTGCAGATGTTTTATTTTGTTTTTGCTTTTTGTATAAAATATTTGCAAAGTTTTTACACATTTCACATTTCGACGCCATAATTTCAGGCAATAAAAGTGAACATCATTCAAAGTCAATAATCCTTTTGCGTTTTCCTTATTTGCAACAAGAGGCACATTTCTGTTATTCTCTGTTTTTTGCTCGCATTCTATAAGGTAAAATGTGAACTCGTATTGTATCTAGATACACAAATGTGCTGTTAAAGCCTTTTTATGTTTCTGTGTATACATTTGCGTCTGTCCTTAGAATATGGCCATTATGACCAATTTGTATTTTGCATTTTTTTCCAATTCTGCGTTTCTTTTTTTGTAATTCTAAAAATGAAACCTGGTGTTTGCTGCCACTTTGAATACCACAACAACAACATTGACAGCAACAACAGCAACAGCAACAACAGAGGCTAATATACAACAAAAAGCCATTTCAGTTATTGCCACACAAATGTGCTGTTAAGAAAAAAAATCATTTGAGAACTTAATTTACCATAAAGCTCAATTTTGAAAAAATATGTTATATGCTCATAACACATTCGTTGCGGGTTGTATACGATGTGTCTAGCAGAATAGCGCAGGGAGCCAATAAACACACTCAGGTAGAGACAGTCGAGATAGGCGGCAGGAACACAGGCCACTGCGTTTTTGTGAATTGGTGGACTCATAACTAAGACATTTTGCGGCATATTTCTTTCGAGTACAATGAAAACACAACCAACCAACATTCAAACGCACTAATGCTTCCAAACCGAACCATATATGGACAGACAGTTAAACAAATGTATGCGGTTGTTACCTTACTAAGGGTACTTTAGCGTTTAGAATTTCGTATTCCCCCCCTACGTTTTTGTTGTTGTTGTTGCTGTTGGTGTTGTTTAAGTTTAAAATCCAAAAGTTCACTTAACAATTTTGGATTTACGTATTTTGATTTGATTCTCGGAATAAATGGTCATAAAGAAGTGTTAGCTGGAATTATTGTTAAGTGGCAGTAAGCTCAGTTTATTGCAATATTTAAATATTAAAGGAAAATTTTAGCATTTTCGTTAGGTTTTTGTTAACAAGTTAAGTTTTGTGTTGGCTTAAAGCTAATAAAAATTGCTTAATTTAATATTTATGTTCATATTTTATATGCAATTTTATTATGTATTTTATGGATTTTTTTCTGAACACTGAGTCATGTGTTCAACTGTAAAGTAAATTAAACGAATTTGCTGAGATTTGATTTTGTAATTTGCAAATTTAAGTAGATTAACCGTTTACATAGTTAATTGCTCACATTGCCTGCATGTTTTAAATCGCATGCTATAGAAATGTTTACGAATGTCATTAGGCTGTTAAAATTCACACCACCTCAATCACGTGCATGTGTATGAATAGAAAATATGTGGACTCATTTATAAAATGTCGAATATGTCAGAAAAGAAATAAACTAAAAATCTAATTGCTTGCCAACAATAATTATAGTTAGTGTTATACTGTAATAATCTAAATAGATTTCAGTATTAAGATATATATTTTATTACATGTTGTTGATATATTAAAAAAAGAAAGTTGCTAGGTAGATACTGAACAAGAATTCGAAAGAATAAAAAAAAAAAATACGTCATAAATAAACGATATGAGATCATACATTATAGTTTAAAACTTGCAAATGATCTATGCTTTTTAACATTTTTATATAAATTACAATATAATAATCATTCAGTCATTAGTAATAGTCAACAGATTCGTGGTTTACACAGTGATAATTCAATTGATATAATATAAGGTAGATTGCTTCGAAAGTCACACAGAACAAAGTAGTTCATTGTAGTTGTCACCAAGAGATGCTAAACTGAATCTAAATAGTACTCATCTATTATAGATCATTATCATCCCATACTGTTATTACTGTTCCTATTATATTCATATCGTCAGCATTAGCATACCATTATTATAACATTATTGTTAATATTACTTTGGTCGTCATCGTCATTCTCATTAACACTATCATCATTATCTCTGTAATTATCTTCATTATCGCTGTCAACATATTGTTTGTTGATATCACTATCGTTATTATTATCAACATCATTATCATTACCATCAACGTCAGCATCGTCATCATTATTGTTTTGTACGTGCCATTGTCAATAAGTAACTTACGAACCAACTTGCAAATGAAATTGTGTGAATGTGCTATAAGAAGGTTTAAAATTAAGTTACCAGATCAGAGTCAGATAAATTCATATAACAAAACCTTAGTATTAATACTTATTGCAGAGTTTCTGATTATTGCAATGTGTACCAGGCAGTAATTAATGTATATAAGTATCAATATGAGATATTAGTTTTCAAGAAGTAGATTACACATATATAAAAGTTTACTTCTCTCCTGACACGAGTACTGGTAAACTGAAAACTTTATATGCACTTTATAAAATAGCATTTGAAGCACAGATATACGTGTAATATCGATGAATTTGTAACTCGGTAAGTTCTTAATGTTAACATGATAAAATATATATTCAACGTATTAAACCTACTATATCAACAATGGGAAAACACGATTTATTATATCGTAGGAACTGTATAACAATACAATACAATCAAAGAAATATTATATAGCTCGCGAAGCAAGGCATCTATTATATTTTTATATAATATGTACATAATATATATATAATATATTTATATCTATTAAAATCTACATAAGTCGTTTTTTTGAATATTCTGAAATCTACAAGAACTGTGGTCAAAAACGATTAATGTTAAGCATCTTCTTTTGAGCTGTACACGTCTTTGTAAGATCGTGTTAAAGCCACTAAGACCAACTTGATGTTTATATATATAAGATGAAGATTCGTAAAGTATATGTTATACTAAATAGTTTAGCGGTGTGCAAAATCATTGGAGTGTAGGGTGTAAAACACTGATACCACCTTAGTGGTAAAATATTTAGGTTATATACCTATGCTTCATAGTCGGTTTGGGAATTTTGTTTTCATTTGAAACCTAATTTTTTATCTGTGGGCCAACGTGTCACACCCCAGTAAACGTCTCAGCTGACGGCTAAACTCTGCTATCAACTGAGTTTAGTAGTGCAATACAGAATACACTATTTTGGGCTCTCATATTAGAGTGCTATAGTGAGAATAGCAGAGGAACAATTAGTGCTGAATAGAATTTAATACACTCACATTTTTACAGAAAGGTTATCAGAAATTTACATACTCCACAGGCTGTATGCTTTTGTAATAGGATATATTAGAAGCCAGTTTTTAGAAATTCGAAACAATGGCCCACGATGACCTCCATAGACTTACAGAAAGTTCTGTAGTAATTTTAAGCATTTCATTTCTGACTATTGTGACAAAAATCAATCTAGAATCAGCATGGAACAAAATGCGTTTCGCTTCTGCGTTTGGTACATGTTTTCATCAACTGCCGGTTTTCAGTCTAATTCTTAGAAGAGGCGCTAAGCTCTTTAAGGAATTAAAGAAACTGTTAAGAAAAAGACTTACTAGGATTACAGAGTAACGAAAAGCACGTTATTGGTCTAAGGAAATCTTGGTAATTGCAGATAACAGACTATATATACCAAAATTTTTTTTTTTGTTTATTCAGAAAATGTATATATGAAATATATTATAAATATTTATTTAAAATATTTTTCTCTGCTAAACTCATTATTGTTGTATTTCCATATCAATTGTGTTGTGACTAATTTGCATCATATTTTAGCTTTTCACTAATGGACATGGGCACAACTTGTGTTAATGGTACCAATGTATTAATCAAGGCAATGTAACAAATAAATTGAGTTGTTGGGCACGCTTGGAACTACTCTAGTAGTAACCATTCATTATCTGATGTTGATAAACTCCCTTTAACACCAATTCTAATCATTTCTAGGTAAAATGCTGGCATTCTAATAGTGATATGCTTCCATAAAAAAAAACAGGTTGAAATTGTAGCGAAAATAAAGCAATTATGTTGGGTTCCATGCCACGACATATACGCCACTTTCAGCGCTAATTATACCCTGGGCAGCGGCAGTCATTTGTTATTTTACTTTGATGACGATTTCAAGCGAATTTCGTAGTTTTAAAAATACTTTTTTGCCTTTTGTTTTGAAATAATTTTTGGTTTTAACAATTCACATACCAAATGGAATAGTGTCAACTATATTATTTCAGAAAAACGACAGCCACAACAACAGCAAAGTCAATTCTAGCGTCTCCGCTGGGACGTCCTGCTGGCATATGTGGCACTACCAAAACAGCTATCAGACATCAGCAAACAAATTTAAAGCGAAACAAGGCGTTGTTTGACTGAACTGTCGTGCTCGTGTTGAAACAATATTAGAACTAATGTCTTAATTTTCGTTGGAAATATTTGTAGATTGCGCATTCAGACTCTGCGAGTTGGGGTAAACCACAGCATAGGTATTATAACCAGAAACTATGTAGTTATTTTAAAGGTAAATAAAATATTTGCACCGTTTGAGCAGGTATTTTGTATGCGAAAACAAATGTTTCCTTTATGTTTTTGTGTTAAAATGTTCAACAAATATGCTGTCCGATTATACAAGGGTCATATGTTAGATTTGTTCGTATTTAAATAGAAATATTGTGTACCCATGTCACTGAATAAGTTAAATATGTGTAACATATATGTAGAAAGGTAACCATTCTCAACTGTCTTAACAGTTCTGACAATAGAATTAATTGTTACATTTTTTTGTTTACCTATGATAATATATACTCGCACTTTTTTCTATAAGTGGGAATTTCTTAAAAATAGCAACATTTAATCTTTAATTCTGATTTATTTTGCAGAAATATCAGTGTGGATTTCCGATTACCGCGTAGATTAGACTGATATCGGACAAGTTTCATTAGTCAAGCTTCTGTCAATTTATAAAAGTCATTGTTCATTGTTCATTATCATGCTTTCTAAGTCTCTAATAAGACTATAATAAATCCGTAACACCGATGAATTTTCCAGAATTGTCGGTTTAAGTCTCAGTACGTGCTTACTAAGTCAAGCTTCTGTAAATTTATGACAGTATCTGTTGTTGTTGATGTAGTTGTGGTCTAATCAAATGCCATACTTTCCGACGATAAATTTCAGTCTTTTATATATATTTCCTTTTGAATCAAGATTCTGGGATTATATAAGTATTTATTGTGCTTGGTGCAGATGTGGTTTAATCGGCCATCATACTTTCTGGATCTCTGATAAGAAATTTTAGCTGATCTTGATTGAAGCAGAAGGAAGATTGATGGTTTCATGACATACACCCAACTATGAACTATATGAACAAGCAAACCATGAAATCATATAGATATTTTTCAAACTTAAGAAGATATTCAATGAAATAATATTATTCAGCGCATTGTGTTATCATCTCCTACACTAGACACTAGGTTAGACAATTTATTGGTCTGAACAGACATATTGAAATATGAATTTTGTGAGCCATCGATGCAACCGAATTTAGCTCCCATCAAACTATTCTGTCAAAAATATTTGTCAGTCAAATATTTGACAGTTTTGGGTGTTATACAAATTTTAGATCAACCATATCTGCATTTTAACAGTAGTAGCAATCAATAGTTTATGATGGATCGATTATGATGGTCAGTTTTAATTGAATAATATTTTTAGAATAGTTCTAAGCCTGGCACTTGCAGTCCAAACAAATTATATACGGACTATAAAATAATTAAATAAAATTCGATTATTTCCAAAGACCACTGATGAAGAGCACTTGGCAATACTCGAAACAGCGTTGTATGGTCAGCCAAACTTCAATAAAATTAAAATAAATTTTTGTGTTTGTCCTTTGTTTCTTTCTTTGTTATTCAAAACCCCTCTTATAATATTTTTATTTATGATAAAATTGAAGAGAGAATAGCATAATTTCTTTTTGAATTAGTCTAAGATGTCTTATTATCTTATTAATGTATTATTTTTTTATATTAAATTTAAAAATTTGACGATAAAAGTTTGAGATATCTGCATTCATATGCATAGGTTTTAAATTCATATTGAAGAATTTTTCTTAATATTAAATAAATAAAAAAATTGAATGAGGAATATATAATATAATTAAAGATATGTGCACGCATTCAGATATATATCCGAAAAATTGCGTGAATAAAGTAAATATCTGCAAGAGAATAAATTCTTCCAAGTTACAAGCAAAAGGCAAAAAAGTTGTCTTCCTAAGTTGTACTCTTGGTCTTGTTAGGTTAATATTTTAATATCTATTTTGTTGTATATTTTATATTTACATCACAATTTTCATGATTAATTACATTTAAGCATATAATGGACAAGTGCTACAACTCAAAAATTACATGCAAATTGCTGCACACAAAAGCAGATACAATTTTATTTATTAATTTTCCTTAGACATGCACGAGATGACTGGTTCTGGTCGTTCAGACATGCGAAAATGGATTCAAAAATGCTGTAATAAAATGTATTAAATTATTTATTTAATAATATTTTAAACATTATTACATCTCATTCTTCTTTTATAAAATAAAACTACACAAATTCATAATATGCAAAAGACAATTTTATGTGAGAAAAATAATCTTAATAGTACAAGTGGTAAGATGAATGCTTACTTAAGCAAATCTATAAACCATCGAATATATCTTGAGAGGTCAGAAATGATTTCACATTGTATTAATCCAAATAATACATTAATACATTCTTACATTAACATATTTTTATCATATATACTAAGACGGAAATATAGTGAGAAATACATCATTTGGGAAGGAACAATTTCTTTTCATTCATCTATTCAGAAGGCAAGCTATACTGAGATATCTTGTCAAGGCTATCACAATGACAATTGCCTTAAATTTCAGCGGCTTCGCTGGTTTGGTGATGTCGTGCTAATGGAAGAAAGTGTTCCGGCTAGAAAGGTATTTGATTCGGTACCCGCTGATGAAAAACACGGTAGAGGACGTCCGCATCTTCGGTGGAAGAACCAGATACCACCAACTACCGACACCAAGCAGCTAATCGGGCTGGCTAGCGGATGCTACTCAACGTAACCAAGGACGACGCACGTTTGTAATGGTCAACTAAGTAAAGAAGTACATGAACTCTAACACGACACTGCGAGTTGAGTTCTTATCTACTAAAACTAATAATTTGTAGATAGAAGGTATGAAGTTTGTGCTTTTTGTAAGAAGACAATGGAATCATGAAACATACAGAGTGCGTTGTACATTGATACATAAACGAAAGAAACTGTTGAGGGTCCATCCAACATCAGATGCTGAGTAAAAGCTTACATTATCTCAATGTATAAAGAAAACTTAATTCTATTAAATCCGTAGCTAAACAAAATTAGGGTTGAAATAAGAAACTTGTTTTCTATCCGATTAAAAAAAAAATTATATGATCCTGATCTAAGTCAGGATCAGTACCAATTATCGTCAGATAATCAAAACTCATGAGCATTCTTAAAAAGTATTTGATCACCATGCCGAATTAACTATATTTAATAAGACTTTATTCATACTCCTAAAACTCTTATCCTCGCTTACACAGTTTTACGACTTGAAGCTAGGCTTCGCTGGCTGGTTGTATTTACCTCCAATAATGTAATATTAATTTGATTTACTATTCTTGTTAAAATTAATAATAAATATATTTATACAAAAAATTTTCTGATAACCTTTAGTTTTTATACATGATATCTTCTTTAAAAAATACCGTTGCAACTAAAGTAACAGTGTTTTGTATCTTACTTCCTCTTAAACGAAAATTAAATTTAACAAAGTAAATAAAACAAATTAATTGGATTTCCTGACTTAATTTATTTCTCAGACAATTTTTTAAATAATTAAAAATAGTTTATGTCTGATCGTTATCTGCCATCTTATCCACACAACCTTAAAAATGACTTATCGAGCAAGTTAACATCAACGCTTAACCTAATTGATCTAGGAAGATACTCGAATAAGCGCTAAATAAAATTGGAAAATACAAAGCATTTAGTGCGGTTGTATGCGAGGAGATAACAAGACCTACACAAATCGAACGAAATTCATTTGGTCCAGATTAAGTGCTGCAAATATGCTCCTCACGCATCATGGAAAAATATGATAAATCGCCAACTTTAATTGATATGATAAATTATGCCAGCGATCGTTTTAGCTGATCAAACGATTTCTGTACAACAACAACAACCACAAGAAATTAACCATGTGTCGATTTGCAATAGCGAATTTTTAATTTAAAAGTGAAATCCTACAGGTTAGCGCTGCCAAACAAAGTTTCAGTTTACTTTAACGCAAATAATTATGAAAAGTTTTCAATAATAATTTTTTTTGCTCTGCTATAAAAATTTATAAGATAGAATATTTTTTGCGGTTAGTAATTTTTTAATCAAGGTGAAGGTGCATCAACCCAACCCAAATCAGCCCACTTATTATTAAAAACTTACCCATCGAACCGTCCAGTGAGTAGGCATTGCGCTGCCATGCCCACGTACATAAATCACAGGTGGTAAGTCCGTCCGCGGCGACACTCTCATCAAGAAAAGGCGGTCGCGGCGGTGGGGGCACAAAACGTCCATTCCACAAACCATTCTCGCTAGCATCGAACGCAAGCGGTGATTCAAACGTATCCTCTTCGATAGCATTCGACCACCAATCATCATCATTTTCAGGCAGGTAATTGTTTAGAGGATTAGAACTGCTACTCACTGTTGCACCACCATCACCACCACTAGCACCAGCACCAGCACCAACACCGGCACCAGCACCGAATGCATCATCATTTATGGTTGCTGTGGCTGCATAATCTTGCAACGACGTTCTATCGAATGGCGATAGTAATTGATTGCCATATATTGGCGCTTCGGTTGGTGAGGTATGATGAAAATTTGCCAATGAATCTAAGCGTGAGTTGGGGAACACTGAACGCACCGTTGTTGTAGCACCAAGAAATATATCCGCTCCAATCGGACCGGGCAGGCGGGGATACATTTTCTATTGTGCTTAGCAATAAAATTAGCTGTCTTGTGTTAGTTTTTGCCAGGCTTTTATTGGTGTCTTCGTTGATGATTGGAAATAGCCTGCCGCATGAGCATTGATTCCGTCTTCGTAAGCTGCAAGCGGTTGATCAAATCTGCAAATATATAAAATAATCATATCAATATTGAATTTTTGAAAATGCTTATTCATATAAATATATATTTTAATTCTTTTTATGTTTTTTTGTCTTCGAGCTGTTACAAAAAAGTTCTTGTTTGAAATAATTGGCAAATGCCTTTACTTTGTGCAACCGGTTCGATACCTTTGGCGAGGTAAGAGGACCGATCAATGTGATATGATTAGAGCCATGTTCAAGAGGAAATTCAATAAAAAATTGGTGCAATCATATTTATGCGCATTATGGTTAACAAGTCGAGCTGCAATCGATTGGCTTGGCCACATACTTAAGTGACTGCATAATTTGAGATTCCTTCAAACCTGCTCAGAAATGTGTGACTTGATCACTTTTTTCGCGTTATAATTCCACTTTTTCTTTAAACATTTTTTTTACTCGCATTTTTTATTTCCAAACGATTGATGACTTGATCGAATTGTTTTTATCTTTTCATTTTTTCAAATTTTTTACTTAATATTTTCTTGATTTTTTCTTATAACGAATCAATCACAATGATTATGATAAATGGTTTGGTTTTATATATTTTTTTGTATTTATCGTTGCGGGTTTATAAATCATTTTGCTTCGCTCAATGAGGCTATTTTGCGGATATGCTGCGTGGAAAATCAAGTAAAAAGCAGGCAAAAGTTTAAACATTTCATCTCCGAACAAAAAATCGAAAGAAGTCTGTGAAGTTTATTGATCCGTACGAGTTTATGAGCTGACATAGTTTATTTACAGTATCTTTTTGAATTATATAAATATCACTGTGTGTATTCTCTTTTGCCTTGATTAAGGTGTGAAAGTTTTCACTTTTTTTAAATATTTTTTTACTTTAACATACTTTATTGAAATTATTTATAATTTTGCTGGTATTGTGTATTGTGCTGGTAATTATGACCGCAAAATAACCTAATGAACTTCGTGAAGCAAAAAGTATCTCATGTTAACTAAAAATTTTTACAACTTCAAGTAAAGCCATTTTGGTTAAAAGTAAATTACTGACAATTGTGCATATGAAAAGCAATATTTAAGTGAAGAGATTTTAATTTTAAATTCTTAAAACAAAAAGAGAAATACATACAATATATAGGCCAAACTGTTTAATGCATAAAGTAATCAATAATAATTTTCGAATAAACGTTTTTACTATTGAAATCAAGCAACTTATTAAAATGAAAGTTGTAAGCAGGCTTAATAATAATGTAAATACGTTTATTGTAATAAAAAGCATAGAGCTAATTTCACAGACGAAACTTAAGTCTGAAAAACTGACTTAAATACGAATTAAGTTAGTAAAAACGTATGCCTTAATTTGATGACTTAAGCATGACTTAAGTCAGTACTGAGAGTTAATATTAATTTAATATATTTTTATATTATTTATGATATTTAAAATATCTCAAACTGATAAAAACAAATAAAAATTAGTATTTAAAACTCAATGTAATAGTAATTAATTGACTTAATTTAAATCAATTTAATATATTAATTACTTCAAATATATTTATTTCGGAACAAATATTTTTAAGTAATTAAAGTGTCATTTCTTAATTGCATTGACACTGTTTAAACATTTCAATTAAAATATTTATTTAATACTCTAACAGAAAAAGTTTAGGAAAAATAATTAAAAAGATTTATTGCAAATAAAAACGATTTATTCGTGTAAAATTTAATAAAATTTATTTCTTGGTTTGGTGATTGTTGCCAGTGTTGTAAAATAAAACCAAATGCAAGAATCTCTCATTTGAGAAGGTTCTATGTGGATTAGTTCAAGGTGGCTTCAAAACTTTCAAATAAAAAAATTTTTGTAAGTCGTGTTAGGAGACGACCATACGTCATGACTTTTATTAACTAAAGTGCCATTTCGACTTGAAATTACGATCATTGAAACGCCTACAATATCAAACATTTAATACATTAAAGTCATATTAAATTCAGTGCATAATAATTAAGTACATATAGATAGAAAAATAGACATATGTACAATAAATTATAAGCATTTATCTATGTGTGTAAATAATCAGCTGGAAATATTTTTATATATTCTTATGTAATGATCAGTTTTACAATTCCTCTAGAATTTATATTCATTTTAACTGCACAAAATAACACAAAATAAATTCGTGATATAATTCTGACTTAGAAACCACTGCAATTGTTGTAATGATTGTATATAAAAATCAGTTAAAATATAATTTATGAGTTTAAATTTAAAATTCATAATTAAGCGACGCATTTACATTGGTCGAGAAATAAATTTTTGACCCGTAAAAATTATTTTTTGACATTGTCAAATCGTTATTTTAAAATCATATATAGAATATCATCGTGATTTATATTTAAATAAACTTATATATTTGAAAAATGTTATTCTTGAAATTGGCAGTGTATTCAAAAAAAAAAAAAAAATTAGCAAATAAATGCTTTACACAATTTACCCTTCCTAAGTAATATGAAAACAAAACTGACCTATCGGGTCATACTACACAATAGGAAAATAGGTTGGTTTAAAACTATATGGACTTTTTAATAAAACTTAAGAAGTCTTTTAATTAAAGACCTTGTAGTTGACTAAGACCCTCTTGAACGTGTGTAGTGGTCTTTCTGGTATCTGCGTTTAAAAGGATAATTTAAAACTATCTTGACCCTTTCATAAAATTTAATATAATTTTAAATATGGATTTTATAGTCGAATAAGACTCTTTACAACATCTGAGGACAACGATTGATTTAAAACTATCTGGAACCTTTTAATAAAGTTTAAGATGATTTTAAATAGAAATCTTATATTTCTTAGAACGTCAAGACTCATTTTCTTAAATGACTGATATTACACAGTAATTTTCAGAAATCTCAAGTCGACAAGTGATTAAAATTGAGTTACTATACCTAGTCTCTAAAAATTAACTTAAGAAATAAGTTTATTATGAGTGATATTTAATGGATTTTAAATAAAAGAAAAATTAATAAATAAATAGTTGCAGTTTTCTCACAAAGCAGAGTGTCTGCTTTGATATACTTATCTGCCCTGTAGTTGCTCGAGATGTCTCTGTAGGTTGGTGCCTATGTGATTAAGATACTGATCCACGCAGCTAGCTCGTTAAGAGGAGCCCACCAATTTCGAGTTGTTAAGGGTGTAACTACAGCGCTTATCGTAGACTTGATAGCAGCATGGCTGTGTTAGAAAGTTATGATGTTCACATCAGGGATCTTGTAGCTTAGTACCGATTTTGCAGTGTAGTAAATCACCATTACTGCTGGCTGAAGAATAGTGTGCTTGGTTCGGCAGTTTAAGTGAAATGTTGAAACACAGTTTAAGAGAAAACACCAATGTCTTTCACGTTTTGTGACACTCTAAAATAAGAATGGTGATTTCTTCTGCTTATTTGGCAAAAATAATATTCAATATTCAGAAATATTTAAAGCGTCTTCACCCGCCTTCGTCATTGTCTATGTTTCTGAGTCATGATTTCTCTTATGGTTATAAAATACCAGATGGTGTTTAAGATATTAGAGATATTAAATTGAAGTAATAAAATTCCTTTATATATTTAACTTGATCCATAAGTGCATAAAAAACTATGAGAAAGTTTAAAGCTTAAGGCGGAATTACTATTTAAAAACATTTAAATTAAAATTTAATATGATTTAAATGTTAGGAATTTAACTTGCTGTTTACCACTTGTTACTTGCCATGGAATATAGTACATCCGTCGGACGGACGCCCATGATGGACAAACGCCTGCCTTGGCAAGACTACAACTTGTACGATAACAGCAGAATAAATTGAATAAATTTATGAATAGCGGACCACCAATGATGTACGTTTTAATGGCAAAACAAAAATACTAAAATAAAAACAAAAGCAAAAATATGAAAAACAAGATAGGAAAAAGGTAGTTACAACAAAGTCCTTCAAAATGGCCATTTTTTATTAAGAGGTAATTTCGAAAAATGGTTGAAGCATCCACTTGAATGTTGTACATACCCGCGTACTTGTAATTCTTAGTGTTATGTGGGCATAATGAAGTACACACTCGCGTAAATATTCCTAGAAAAAATTATGCTTTAAAATTGAAAAAACAAAACAAAAAAAAAAATAAACTAAACTAAACTCATACAAAATTCAAAAAAAGTTACATGAAAAGTCGTGAGGAAAAAAATTATGCGCCACTTGATATAAAAACAAAACTAACAACAACAACAATAATAACAACAACAAATAAGCAACAGACCAACAACACTTAAAAAAATTGTGTATTAATAGCTTTATATGGGCATAGAGCTCATACACCTGTTTGTGTTAGTGTATGTGTTTGTTTCTGGGAGTATAAGTGTATATATAACTTTTATGGAGTATCTTGTTATTTTTCCTACTCATTAAAAAACACAAAAGGAAAAAAAGGAGCATAAAGAAAAGTAAAACAACTAAAACAAATTACAAAAGTACTTGCACTTTACCATGTTTTTAGCAGTGTTTTTATTGTAGCTGCCGTTTTTCTTGTTACTTGTTTTTGGTCTGGCCGCTGTGTATTGCACGTGTAGTTGTTGTTTTTATTGTAATTCTATGTTGCCAAAGTCTACAACAACAATTTTGTTTGCTGCTTAATAAAGTTATTATAATTTAAGCGTTATGATTATGCGCCATGTGGTTGTATTTATACTGCACTAACAACAACAACAAAAACGACAACAACATGAATAACAACAACAACAAAAACAGCAATAATAACAAATCAGCAACTACTAAAAACCACCAGCGGCAGCATAGCAACCAGGAGTGGCATTGTTGGTTCCTGTGTTTGGATTTAAGTGATTATGTCTGTCTGCCTGTGCTGGTTTGTATGCATGTGTAAGCGCGCGACTGACTTTTAAATGTGTGTGGGGGGTAATCTTTGATTTAATTTTTTCCCCACTTTTTTTATTATTCTTTTGTTTTTGTAAAGCATGCATACCCCATAGGCGTCCTTTCAGTTGCCACTTTTGCTCTCACTTTTTTCTTATTTTCTCTTGGGTGGCGCACTGCGCAATTTTAATCATTTTTCATACATCGTCATTACGATTTTTGTGCAAACTATAAAAAAACACAGATCAACTAAGTTTCTCATATACGAGTAGCTTTGTCTGTACTTCAACAAATCTAAGTATTTTACAATGGCATGAAGTGTAGCGCATTGTGAAGTCGTTGATTGATCTGCTGTACCATTTCGTTCCTTGTAGCTTTTACTACGCTTTGCTAAGTGGCAACTTTAGAGAATTAAGTGGATTGAGATCGCAAGTGCGTGCGTTGCCCAGTTGCAAAAAATAATCGTGCCCGCCGAAAGTTGAACGTTTCAAGCTATTTTGAGAACTTCACAATTTATTTATGATTTTGTTGGATCCGAGCTAATAAGATACAAATGATAATCCCTCATAATTCGTGAATTTTTTATGGTTTTTTAGAAATTTGTAGCTACCGTTTGCATGAACGATATATCAACTATGACACAATGTCAGTAATTAGGTTAAGTTGGAGTGGATTCCCTGTGCCCAAAGCCCATTTAAGCTCAAATAATGGCCCGCTGTAAAGCAATGGATTAGCGTTGTTCATACGCAGATCCTATGGATTCCCAAAAGTACTGCGGTTCTCAGTGTACGAATAACCCTAAAGGGCAAGGCTACTCCATGCAAGTAAAAGTGTACTAACCGAATGAGTTTATGAAGTTAACCAAGTTTTTAACTTTGCAAGGTGACAGCTTCATCAGGTGGGAAAGCAAAGTGGCCCAAAGATTTTGAACATTCTTCTACCTAATGAGGTTAGGTGGCATATGAGGTGAAGTATACAGTTTTCTCATTTTCCGCGGAGCCACTACCTCGACAAAAGTATAGTACAGTATTTATAGGGTGGGCCCAGTCTTGTGTTTCTTGTATGTAGTGACCCTTCGGTATCGGTACTGTAGTTCTGATATTGTAGTTACTCCTTAGGTGAAGCACCTAAATGGTACGTCTTTTATTCAGTTTGAACCAGGTCAGTATTGAGATCTTACAGGAAATGTTAATAGTAGTGAGGATTAAATATAACTCTTCTAAATATAATTTTTACGTAGCAGGATGATTCAAATTTAAAATGGGAAAATGTCAGCTCATTTGTGTAACTATATGTTATGCACACAAGACTCCTAATAAATTTTCGGCGATTTCAAGTCAATAAATGGATGAAATTGATTGACTATACCAACCCCCTAACTAATTTGCAGAAACAATTTTTATTTAATTGATACTTAATGTAATTTACCTAAAAGAAATTAATTAATGAAATATTTATTAATTTATTTATTCTTTATAATAAAGAGCACCCTTCAAAGAATCAAAGTGATTGTTGCTATAATATTCCAATTAAATATATTTTATTTAAAGAGGGTGAAAAATAAAATATATGAGTAAGATGCATTTACTTAAAAAATGTGTATAAAACATCCATCCATAAATTTCGATCTTTAATCACAACACTCTCACTCTCACTAACTTCGCCAATACTATATGTAAATAAAAAATTTTTAGTTCATATAACAAATTTCGCTTTTTAATAATCGATTTCATGCTAGATTTTTTATAGTAATCTTTTTTAAAACTCTTTATACTGATTTTGAGACAAAAAGACTTGAGAGTATTTGCATTATTGCAACACGTTCGTGATCACGTTTTATTTTCATTTTCATTTTTATGCAGAATTTTTGTACCTTTTGCCGTTGGTTTCATTGATCCGATTTCCTCTCTTTTTATCCCACTGCATTATGTGATCTTCAATATTTTTTTGTTTTATTTTAAAAGTGATTTTTTGTGCATTGGAAGATTGTGTCAGAATGTTGCAACTACGCTGTTCTGCTGTAATTGCAATGGTTCTGAATACTCTAATCTACCTTAACCTTAACCTAAACTCCAATTTCAATTGTAATTTTAATGACTTTTATGATGAAACAGATCCTATCGCTACACTTCGTATCGCCTTGCCATACAACTTTGCCAATTGAATTGCTGATTTCGTTTGCTTAAGAATATCGTCGCTCATTGTCTTTAGATTGGGAGTTTTCTTCATAGCCTCAAGCTATGCTGAGCAGCTTAATACTTTTAGCATCGAGTCTCAAGAGACTTTGTCTTGAAGTTTGATTTTGGTTAAAGTTTTAGTTTGATTTTCAGTTTTTTATTTTAAGATTATTTCACTTTTATTTAGATAAGAAAATTTCATTTTTATTTACTCTAAGTCTTTTTTTGTTTATATTATTTTTATACTGTTTTTGACGTTTTCAGTGTTGAAAACTGCTGCAATTGCAACAGATGCGCTCTGTGTGAAATTGACCACCTTTGAGCGTAGCGAATGGTTAAAGGCGCATCTTTAACGATGGCGGTTGATTATGTCCTTTGTAGGTCGTTTCAAATAAGTATTATTAAAGAGTATAGTAGTATGAAGCAGTATTTATAGTTGTTACGTCTAAGGCACATTTTGTAAAAATTTTAAAATATTTACTAAATGGTTTTTGTTGAGACTTGTTTAAATTTTTTAATTATATTATTTATATTTTTTAAGTGAGATAGCTTTGTTTTTTTTTTTCAAATTGTAAATATTTAGATTAATATCTATTGTAACGAGATACTGGACTATAGAACATCATCGAAGTCTTCTATCTTCGGTGAACGAACCAGGTGATTAACAATTTGGGGGCGTTGGTATTATCAACTGTCGACAGTTAGCAACTGATCGGGCTGGCTTGCGGAAGCTACTAGACGTGGCTAAGGTTGACACATGTCTGTAATGGCCAACTAAGTAGGTAAGTAAGTAAGTAATATGAATATTGTAAACAATTTTATTTGAAATAAATTGCATAATAATTAATGATATAAAATATTTTCGTTTTAGAAAACTGTAATATTTTTTAAATTATTTTCTATAAAAAATACCTTTCATGAGCAATTGAAGTGACTTTAAGATTAATTGTCAAATATTTTAAAATTTGTGTGACTGATTTCCTTCTTTCGTAATATTCATAACAGAGCAATTTATTACAATTAAGAAATGATCAATGCAATCACGGTGATTAATTATTGAAATCACAATCACAGATACATAAATTATTAATCAAAAAGTGTAAAAAATTTAGGATTGCATAATCAATCTTTGCAACTACGCTGTGCCACAGTGCAGAGATACATAAATAACAGATACAAATGTAAACTCCTACAAAATATTTGGCTCACGTAATGAATAATAACTTAATTAACACTTGATTTTTGCTCAATCAAATGCAATTGTAGCAACACCGCAACGAATCTGCAACTTCATAAATTGCTTATAATTTTAATATAAAAATTTTTGGCAATTTTTCCACAATGTTTTTTTGCCATTGCAGATACAATTTCGACGATTATTCATAGTTCCCAGCGCATTAGTCAAATAGACACTTGGCACAGCAATTGAAATAAATTTCGTATATTTACTGAAGCTCCGAAAAAATCTGTTAAAATCGCCAATCAAATCGAAAATGACATTTATGCTTAGTTTGCGCAATCTATCTATGCAACAGTTAGATACATTTTATATGGATACAAAAATTTATGTTTGCTGACGGACAGATAGTGGGACAAATGACTGGACAGAGAGGACGGACAGAGACAAACAGAAAGTGAAATGAGAAAATAAACGGAAAAATAACAATAATCACACCTGAGGGCAAAGTTACGTCATGTTGTAAGTTGCTAGTTGCAATTTGATCAAAGCGCACAGTAATCAGTAACAACAGCTAGCGAGCTTATGCATAGCTTATGCATTCGTAGTGAACTCCTTTCCCCTACCTAATTTCAGATTACTTCACAGGCGCACAATCAATTTAGGCATGCGCAGCCAATTGACTCTTCATTTGAGGCGCAACAAATGATTTGTGTTGCAACAATCGTTGCAACAATTGCAATTACTGCAAAATCTTTTTTTTGCTTCCTGCTTCTCCCAACTGCAACATCACAGGGAGCACAGAGCCTGCAATAATCTACTTCAGCGCAGACTGCTGAAGACCTCCACAATCGCTATCGAAAGGCATTAAAATGCTATCGATAGCAGCGTTGAAATCGCATGAAAAGCGATTTTTCTTTAAGGTTTGCTTTAATTTTTATTAGATTTTTTACATATGTATTTTTTGCTTTTTTAGTTTAGTTTTTAGTTTTTGTTTGTTTGCACGATTTTCATGTAATTTTCTGTAAATCCGCAGTTTCGAGACAATTTCTACAGTTTGCTTACCTTTGCCTCTGCAGTTTAGTGTCATGATAAGAAAATTGTCGAAACACACAACGCCATCTTGTCGAATTTTTTCAAACTATCCGTTTCTGTGTTTCTCTACTGCGAAACGACGAGAATTCCATTTAAGTTTTTTATTTTTGTTTAAAGGATTTGTTGTTGTTTTTATAGTTTTTGTCAAATTTGTTGAAAATTGTTTTTAACAAAAAACGTAACAAATTCAGTTATAACAAAAAACCAAAAAAAAAAATAATAAGAAAAAAAACTGCGAATTGTTTAAGCGTGTTTAAGGTTCTTGTAGAATGTTGATCGGTGATCATGATTTAAGATAACTTTAAGAACAATTTTAAATAAATTTTCAATTGCAATTTAAGTATTTTCTTTCAGATACGACAAAAAACTATACTTAATAACGTGACTGAAATAACACATGCGAAGGCAGTGACCCGGTGCGGTCTCCGTGTTGTTCAGTTAAACTCTTTTTATAATTATTTAATTCAATATATTTAATGTACAATAAAATATTTAATATAATAGTAATATAACTTAAATTATGAATTACCGATGACGTTCTTAAAATTAAGCTAATATACCATAAAAAATATTTATTACCAATTAAAATATTTATCTGCTATGAGAAGAAATCTTTCCCAAATTTTACAACTGTTGTGATAGTCTGGCAGTATATAGTAACTAGTATGTAAAAATTCATCATATTACGATGCCGTTGAAAACAACATTTTAATGTTATCTCTGTCAAATTTTTATTTACTCTCAATTTATGAAACTATTTTGTCAAAAAGTGGCGAATATGAAAATATTACAACAAGATACATATATATGCTAGAGTTGAGCCACACTGTTGACTTATAGTCACCAATACACAAAGTTGATAGTAGTGTATATATGATTATCCTACTTGTCAAAATATGTTCTGTGTATTATGAGAATATAAAAGAAGATAAAGAAAAGAAACTGAGGGTTACTCAAAAAATTGTGTATAAAATTTTCTGGATTTTTAAATAATGGTGCGTAATAATTTCCCCATCCGGTCGTTACTCACCACGATCTTCATTGGTGAATATGGTTGGTTACTATATATGTATATGTATTTATTTATGACTCTTATGTTAATATTATTACTATTGTAATGTTAACAAAATAACAAAAGAAAAGCATAGAATATATTATATCTCATTAAACGGATCCAACTTATTAATATCATGACATATGATGACACAGCAGATAACCAGCCAACAACAATAATTTTCTACTACTAAAGAGAACACCTAAAGAGAAACCTTAGGCTAGCTCTGCTGAAGAGAAAAACCCTACCTTACCTAAAGGGATGCACCAGTTATTTAATTATGATCTAAATTTGGTTCTACTGAGGATAGACACACTACCTAAGATGAACGAACCCACCAGCTATTTAGTAAGAATCTTACTTCTCTTTTACAGAGGACGCATCAGCCATTTAGTCAAAAGTTTGGTTCTTTTCTACAAAAGCGGGGCATCATCCGCAGTGAAACGAATGCAACAGCTGTTTAGTTGGAATCTCAGCTCCGTTCTACTGAAGAAGAACACCCTTCCGTACGTGAAGGAAAGCACCAGCTATTTGTCTGAACTTCCGTTCCGTTCTACTGAAGAGTGCATCATGCTGAACACAACGCCTATTTAGCTAGAACCTTAGTCCAGTTCTACTGAGGTCTCCCCTCTTACCTCCTCTTCAACCTTACCGTAGTTGAACGCATCAGCTATTTACCTTGAACCTCATCTCCAGCCAGTTTCTGAGAAGGGACACCCTACTTTAATTTACTTTGCCTGACTATTTGACTATTTCCTGAAATGTTATGTGAGTAGCGATTTCTTTCAGAGACAAATTTTTTTTTTATTAGCGACTTTGTTTTGAACAAACGTATATTACAATAAGACTCCATTCTACAGAGTTGAGTGACTGATGCAATCTTTATAAGATTCTCTGTGGGCTCATCAGGTACCTAGCAAAGCATTACTCTGTTTTTGCTAGCCACTAGCCAGTTATTATAGTACGTCATAGTTGTGTACGTCATAGAATTGTGTTTTATATAATAATTTTGGACTGAATGGATATCAGGAAGATATTTCTATATATAATATTTAATAGTAGGTTATTATGTTATATAGGTATAAATAGATACGATATAATTGCATTTTATAAATCTAGGCAGGTGTATTTTTGTACTTCGTTTCAATGAAACTAAAAAACCTTTTAATAGGGGTACTTATATTTATTAAAAGCTTTTCAAAATTAATGTTTATTAAAGGAAACTATATTCCAGATTTCCAGCTGTGTTAAGTTTGTTTCTGTTTATTTTAAAAATTATTTTAAATTTTCTATTTAATTAAAGTTGAAATTTATTCAATTAAAACTGACAGTTTGCGATAACACTTTTTGCGCTAAAATGGAATTAAGAAGAAAAGCTTTAGAACAGATAAAGAAGAAGAGTACCGAATACCAAAAAGAGAAACTACAATGAAAAACATATAAAGTGCACTTGGCAGCTTGTTTATTTGCTAAATGACAGTGCAAATAAAAGGTCAAAAAGAAGTTGAAAAGGATACAACAAAACTGTCACAGAATACAAAGTTTCACTTAAAAAATTAGCAACAATGAAACAGGACAATGTGAAGACACAAAAAAAAACTTACAAAGAAGCTGCATAGAAAAGTATAAAAACTTAAAAAAAAAAAAAGAAAATATATGGAATTTTGCCAAAATGCATGCAAGCTGCAAATTTGGAATGGAAAAATTAGAGCTGAAATAACAGAATGAAAAAATCAGAAAAATCCTTAAATGAGGATAATGTTAAGGAAGCGGAAAATTTAACAATGGCATACGCAGGACATATGGCAACTACTCGTGTGGTAAAAATTTTAAGAGCGGTGGGTGTGCTTAACTTGGCATAACTCTTAGATAAACATTCGCAGGAACAATGGAACGAAGTGAAAGACCAAAAAAAAAAACGAAAACAAAAGGATATCGCTAGAGCGAGACGACAGACATGACAGACACATAAATAGACAAAGCGGAAGTGTGCAATAAAATTAAAAGTAGTAAATCTGTTTCCGTTTCTGATTAGCCGCAATAAAAGCAAAACGTTTTACGTTAATACGTGCGATAAGAAGAAGAATGAGAGTAAAAAGTTGCATGCTAGAAATAATTTAAGAAAATAATTGCATGAAGTCAGTCAAGCCAGTTTGCATGAGTAACGTTCGGGAAAAATGAAACCAAACCAATTGGCATATTTTACTAGAAAATTATTTTTACTAAAATATTTTTATTTTTATTGATATTTAAAAGTTATTTTTAAAAATAATATTTCTTATTTGCTAGTAGAATATCAGAATTATAAAAATATAAAAGCATTTCATGCCGCACTCATAATTCAGTATTTGTTGATTTTAATATGCAATTTGCATATCATATTCCTCTGAAACCAAACAAACCTTGTTTCCAGAAACAAACGCTATTCACCTCCAATTCTTTTATGGACTTGAAGTAGTGAAAGTGTTTTCCGGTTGTGTCTATAAAAATAAAAATTTACACATAACAAGTAAACTACTTGGCAAATTTTTTCATAAAATATTAAATCATTTATTTTTGTGATTGCCGGCGGTTATGTAAAATATTTGTAAATCATAGTTAATGTCTTTATTACATGCAGTATCCATTAAGGAGTCTTGTGTGTGTTTCTAAATTGCATTGAAATGAAAATACACCACGTAAATAAATAAAAATCTGAAAAATTGTTTCTGAAAATGTTATGACTTCGCTCAGCAGTCAATGGAAGCAAATTGTTTTCATTTTTGATTTGCAGACAAAATTGTAAGAAGCCGACACAGAAATAGACAAATACCCAGTCCACTCTGCCAGACTTAAGGACCGACAAACACCTAACGTGGTAGAAAAATATTTACACTGATGAATTATGGTAAATTGCTGAGAGTCACGATATTTTCCTTTACCGTCTATTTATGATTTTAAAAATTATAAGTGATAATGTGCATAAGTAATTTCTTTCCATAAAATTTTTTTTATCTTCTGCATAAATCAGACTAAGTACCGCATAAGTTACCTATATGTATATAAAAACATTTACTACTGACAATTTCTTTAATGTTGGTAACAAATTTATTTTATTTCAACATAAAAATTTTAATTTTTCCTCAAAGTCTTAATATTTTGAAATGCGGAAAATGGCATAAGTTTTCACACTAAGTTTCGTATTTAACAAAATTATTTGAATCGATGTCAACTGTCGGAATCTGATATATTAAGTAACTGACTTCTAAATCGTTGGCATGCATCTATTCTCTAGAGAATAATGAATAATGGACCATAAGATGTTGTCATACATACATACGAATTGAAACTGAAATGGACCTTCTGCATAATTTCTACTGAAAAGGAACCTTAATCTCAATCAATTTGTCATAAATTATCAATCGATTCAAAAATGTTTAAATTTTTACAATAAAATTGAAGTCAAGGAAGTATTCATTATTTGTCATAATATATTACAGACTATAAGAAATCAAAAATGTGATTATCGTATTAATAATAGAACTTCACATAGATTAAAAACTTTTTAATGTATATGACCGTTATTATACGTGAGTTGAATTTTTTTTATTTTAAAAAAAATTAATTTTTTGTATAATATTTTTTATAATTTGCTTCAACTAGAAATGTTGTTCAAGATGTTCAGATCTGACCATATTAAGATTAATTCAGGATATCGGTTCATGCTACTTATAATACTGCATGAGTGCATTGTCATTCAATAAATACTCTTAATTAAGTTGATTTAGGCAGGGATAATATGAAAAAATTGAGTTCACATATACAGAGAAGACCTGCCTGAAAAAACCATTTTAAAAGTAAAAGAGATAAAGATGAATAGATATAGGTTAGTTTTAAAATTTAGAATATGTGGGTATATAGTAAGAATACAGATTTTAATAGAAGAATAAGCTTCACAAACTCTGCACGTCACATAACATTGTTGTGTTTAAAGGAATACTACTATTAGGAATAATACATAATACATTTACACAAAGTATAGTATTTCACAAAAGTTTTTAACCTTTGAGATTACAGATATTTTTTTAGTTTCAATTTAACAGTTCTTTTAGCTTTAATGGATTTACAATTATGATCGTGATTAGAGTCAAAGTTTATCCATCCCAGAATATATTTTGCTCTTACAGAGATTCTAAACCGTTACTTTTGGAAATCACAGAAGTAAAGTGATAAATAAAAGGTGGGATTCAGTAGCAGCATGCCATATAGTATATAGTATATCGATGTGTCGTTTGTATAATTAGATTAGGAATTGGTAACTCATCACGTTAACGCCATTTCGTTTAGGCCACTGATATTGGGAGTTTCCGCAGAGATGCTACGCCTTGTTTTTAACAGTCAAGAAGTAGACGAAAAGAAGGTATTTTATTTGAGAGTTTTTGATTTCTGCTATTACAAGGACCATTATTTTGAAAGAAGTAGTAACTTCATAGTTTGTCGATCTTCTTATGGGTGAATACAAAAGGTGTGTTAAACTACATAAACTCAACAGGATGGCATTAGTCGCTCTTATTGGGTATTCCTGGGATGGACGTAGTTTCAAAGCGACGGCAACAGCTAATTATACCAATTGGATAGATATATGAGTAGAGTAGACTATGTAGAGCGTAGAGTTGATATGTAGAGTGCCATGTGCTCGTCAAATTCAAAATTCTTGTTGTTTTAAATGCAAATTATAAAATTGAGAGTGAGAAAAACAATAATATGTCCCTTCAAATTTGGTCATAAGAGCTGATTCTATCTGTGCCTCGTCACTTGGGCAAAGCCCAAGAGAATTTGTGCCTTGTAAGAGAAAATTATTACAATTTCTGTGACACTCGTCAAATGCATTTACCATGTCTTTTCGTTAGAGCCCAAAAGAGCCAATTTTGTTGAGACTATGACACTCTGCATAACTTGGCCTCACGTTCTCTGACCACAATAGGTCCTTTATAGCAAACTTGCTTATTTAATATTGAAGTTAAATCATTTAGCTGAGCTGCTGGGTTAGGTTGAAGTGGCGGCATTGTGTCTAAAGCCCTCTTGCAGCTTAATTGTTAAAAATAAAGTTTAATTAAACAACATAATTATTGTTTAAATTAGATATAAGGTTTTATAAATATATATACTTTTTTAATTATGTATACCGGAAAAAGTTTGAAATAAATTAAAGCATTTTAGTGCTTCATTTTATTGTTTTGAAGGGAATTACTGTAAAGTAAGCCATAAAAAATGATACGCTAGTGATGATTTTCGTACGCTTCCACGAGTTAATAATTTACATGACTAAAATGTGTTTTACTGCAGTTCCCTGGTAATTTCCGACACATTGTTCTTCTTCATTATCAATGGCAGGCAGAAAGGCAGGCAGGCAGAAAGGTAGGCAGGCACTACAGTTACACAAAACATGTTCATATCAATTTTAATAAAATTAAATGTGAAATTTATGCACTTCACAAGTTTATGCATTTGTTGATATTCAAATTTAATTTGCAGGCTTGACTAAAATGGACAGCAGCGAACTTACATGAGCACATATGGGTAGGAAACCTGGAGGCATGCAAGCCACTCTGCAGAAACTGACACACGTTTGGGGTATCGCATGTCGCTCGGGCTTCAGATGAGTCAGGTGTGCACTGTAAAGTCCAAAAATTTACAAATTTGTCAGGTCTTATACACGTCAGTGCACAGTACATACAAACAAACAAATGCTTTTACGTAAATGAGTGCCAGTGAAAATGTTGATATGCATGTACGAAAGTGTTTTTAATAAATTAGTGATCACAACATGTTTACATTTTTGCGTTAATTATACTGGGAAAATGTAATATTAAAAAAAAATAAATAAATTGTAGCAAACAAGTTAAAACACAAAACAATATAATAAAAAAAAAAACAAAAATTGACGCTTAACAAGAGATAATGTCGTTTTAATTAAAGAAATTTGAGTAACTTAAAATATCAGCAACTGATAAGGATTTTGCCAAAAGGAGTGTATCTCACAACCAGACAATGTAGCGGCTTTAACGGGTATCTGAACGTCAGTGTAAAAGGTATTAATTGGTAGCGTGTTTTTTTGAGCGTGGACTGTGAAACGCTTGTAATATGTAATGCGCTTAAAAACAATTAATTTGAATGAAATTTTAAATGAAAATAGTTAATCAAAAAGTAATGAGTATGAAAAATGTTAATAACGGGAAATGATGTTATCATTAATGGCCAAATTATGTGCACAAACTTATCATTATATACTCGTACACTATTAAAATATTTCTACTTAAACATAATAGTCTTAAAGATTCTTTAAAACATGAAATTATATTGAAATTAATCAAAATCATTTCGGTTTGTCGGTTTGTATATATATTTTTTGGTGTAGTATGTTCAGAGCCAAAAGCAATATAACACAAATTACATTGGCACCGAAATCAGCTACAATTTTGGGTTATAGCGTTTCATATTTGTTATTAATAACCCATCAAACGAGCTGAAGATTGAGTTCATTATAACAGTCAATATTGAGCTCATCGATAAGTTAATGGCATTGTTGTTGTTCAAAGTGATTCGACAAAAAGGTGTAAACTTTAGCAGACAATTTTCAATAAAAATTGTAACAAGTTGGCTACTGCACTTTACTGAAGCAACAAAGAGTTACTTCACTTTAAGTGTAATTGGCCACAATTTACAAAACAGACGAAAAAAAATAATAAAAAATATATAACAAAAAATAAAAAAAAAAGTTTTAAATCATTTTTTAGATCACGTTTTAAGGTAATTTTTTTTTTAATTTTAATTTTTCACATAAAAAATATTTATTTTGAAATTTTTATACGAAAATTGCCAGTTTTTATTGTAAGCCATATATATTATTAACAAATCGTTAATAAAATTAATTTTAAAATATATATAAAACAAATTTTCGTATTAAATTTTCAGATACCAAACCTTTTTATATTGAACTTTTTTATAATTACTGCATTTAATTATATATTATTAACAAGTGTTTTATACAAAAATTTTATGTATACATAAAATAATATTTTATCTTAAATTTTTTATTTTTCTATATGATATATTAATAATTTTTACATAAAGTCAATTTCGCGGTAAATAAATCTTTTACAAATTAATTTTAAAAGGTATATTAAATTATTTTTTTGGGTCAAAAATGATTTTTAAATATTGAATATTTTTATATTGAAATTTTTTGTGTGATATATGAGCAGCTTTTATTGAAAACCAATTATATAATTAATAAATCATTTATAATAAGATTTTATAATATATTTGAAATAATATTTTATATAAAATTTTTACAATAAAAATTTTTATGTTCAATTTTTTTTGTGAAGTAGTTTTTATTAAAAGCCAATTATATTATTAATAAATCAATAATAATAAATTTTAAAATATATTTGAAATAATATTTTATACTAAATTTTCACATTAAATATATTTATATTGAAAATTTTGTATGAAATGTAGCCAGATTTTATTAAAAACTCAATTACATTATTAATAAATATTTTATAAAAAATATTTGTATATTATTTAAATATATTTTAAATAATATTTTATTTCAAATTTTTGAAATGGACATTTTTGTATTGAAATACAAATACAGCTTTCACGAAAATCCAATTTCGTTATTGATAAATCTATTATAAATACATTTTGAATGATATATAAAATATGTTTTTTCGTTAAAAACTTTTATATAGAGAATTATTTATATAGAAATTTTTTATCTGACATGTTGGGAGCATTTATTGAAAGCCACTTATATTATTAATAAATATTTTATAAGAATGTATATTATAATAAAAAATATATTATTGTGTTTATTAAGAATTGTTAATATTAATATAGCTTTTATTGGGAGTCAATTATGTTATTAACAAATTTCTTATAAAAAGATATAAAAATATATTTTAAGTAACAATTTTCGTTGCATTTTTATATCAAAAATTGTTCATATCGCAATATATGCTTAAGATTTTAATAATAAAGCTATTTTATTTTTTATTTATTCTTAATTTAATTTTAAAACTTTTTATTGTTTTTATATTAAAACTTTGTGATTTCGTGATTAAAAAAATCTTTCATAAAATTAAGTATTTTGATGAATAAAATATTATTATATATTTTGAATGTTAACATTTAAATAAATTGTATTTAATTTAGAAATAATTTTCTAATTTTTCTTATGTAAATAAAGCTTTTGATAAAAGCCAATTATGTTATTAACAAATTTCTTTAAAAAACAAATTAAAATAACACAAAAATTATTTATTTTATATTAAATCACATATATTTTTTTTTGGAAAAGCTGAAATATTGGCAGCTTTTATTAAAAGCCAATTCAATTATTAATAAATACATAATTAAAAAAAAGTGTTAAATAAATTCAAAATAATATTTTATGTTAAATTTTTCCATCAAAAATCTTTACACCGTAATTTTTTATATGAAATATATTTAACAATATATTAATAAATTATAATTATTTATTTTCTTTAATTTTATTTTAATTTTTTTTCATTTTAATATTAAAATTATCTAAAATATCGGCAGCTTTTACAAAAATCTAATTTCGTGGTTAATAAATCTTTTAAAAATAATTTTTCTCTAATAAAATTCACAAGCTTTTAAATATTTAAAAAATTCTAAATTCCGAAAGTCTAATGAATATATAACAAGTTTATTGTCTCGCTATCAATTTTAATCTTCTATATTTAATGACTACTAACACTGAATGCTGACTTTATTTAGTTAAAGGTCATAAATTCTAAACATTTAACCCTTTAATGTACTTCTCAGAATTAATGGCTTCCAATGAAATATACACTTAAATTCCATATCAAATGTTTCAATATAGTGTGACTGACTGAACGTCTCCCTGACTCCTGGCACACAAGTTCATTAACTACTAGCAGACGTAGTCGTTTAACTCACCAACCAACGAAAGGTGACAATCTGATAATATGTCAATAAGGCAATACAATCATTGAGTGTTGGTGAATGTGTCTGACCGTATAGACCACTCAGTCAGACTCATAGATAGAGATACAGTAGAATTTGAAGGAAAAAGAAGTAGTAGAAGTAGCGAAATAGTAAAGATGATGATGACAAGTTACGACCTTATCAAGTTAATCTTTGTCTCGATGACAAAGAGACACTCATTATCAGCGACACACAATGCCAGTACGCAACCAGCGCCAGTCAAAGCAGTCAGCCAACATTGGTGAGAGGTTGGTAAAGTATCTTTAATTAGTGACAAATGAAATTTCACGAGTTTCTCATGCAACATGTGACAAAAGAAAATTGACAATATTTATCATTTGTTATAACCTTTGAAGTGTGCAAGTGACTAAAAATAAAAATTTATAGTAGTGGCTAATGTTATCTTGGAGAAAGTATCAGAAAAACCGCACAGCATATACAGCACCGTGGAGTTACGAGGAAGTTTGTAAAAATTACGAAATACTGAGAAATTTCATTAAATGAAATTAATTATGAAAATGAAGAGATGGGCGTTAAGGTATAAAGCAAAAAATTATTAATTATTTCTGGTAAGTTGTATGACTAAGTATAAAGTTAACTAAGTACTGACCAAGGAATTGGAAAATGGGTGACCTACTCTAAGTTTAAAAAGACGATTCGTTCTTTTTGCCTTTAATTAAACATTTTCATGCTAAATTCACAGTGATTTTCTAATGTCAAAGGAAACAGAGCATACAGTAAAAGTAAAGAAATAGAAGGTTTTGGAAGCATAAGAGGCATTAAATCAATATAAACCGCTACTAAAATAGTGATTAAAATTAGTTCTTATCATTAACATCATTAACTGCAATTGTATATGGTAAATGAAAATAAAAGGAAATTAAATTAAATTGCAATTGATACTTTTTGATACTAAAAAACAGTTTCTTTATCGATTGCATTATTTTGTTTAAAACTACTTTATATAATAATGGATATTTCTGAATCACTAATTCTGAATCATTTTAGAAATAGACACATAGAGTCTCATAACATAAGCATCTTAAGCAAACCTATTTTTGAGCACAACTGTCAGGTTTTAAATATTCAAATATTAACTATAATATGTTAATAATTCAGTTTTTGAAGATATTAGAATACCTAAATTATACTTACTTTATCCGCAAATCTATGTCATTCAATATAAAATCTCATAGATATAGATTTTTTGGTTTTAGATGTAGATTCTATGGGTAATAGTTGTATTCATACTATAAGCTTGTTCCACGATCTTAGTAAAATCTTTTTAACATAATCAGCATTTCCACTTGTAAATAATTATTTAATATTAAAAAATTATTATTTAAATCTGTATGAATTAAATATATAGTACAGTTGTAGTGTTGAAATAGGTGGTCCACTTGCATTGTATCTTTAACAGCTTTTGTTTCTTTTTTTTACAGAGAAAACCTACCGCAAACAAAATCCTTAACTTTAGTGGCAATGACTCAGTAACTTTTCCTCACCTCTTAGCTTTATGTATATATGAATAGTATTTATTTAATAATTTTTATAACACCACAACGACATTCCACTTCATTTACATATCTACACATCTTAACAATTCATTGAATTGAATGGCATATGGTAGGTTTGTGTGCATACGTAGTAGATACATTTACGGGAACGCATGCGAAAGTCTCTGCAACCACTTTAATTATCATGTTAGTTAGTCATAAAAAATATGCAAAGCCCCCGAATGGGTGACTCAGCCTCTTTTAGCATTATTTTTACGACGGTGTGAATTTAACAGAATTTTTAAATCGCCATAAAATTTGTGGTTATTTGAATTTGCTCAACTTATTTAATCTGTTGATAAAAATGATTTTTATTTGTAGTTTTATTCTCATTTGCGCATTTAGTAGACACTTAAATAATAACTAATTTTGGTGCAAAAGTTTTGTTGGTTTAAGCTCTTAAAATCTGAAATAATTGTTGACATAAAAAATTATGAATCTGAAAATTTTATAAGACTTACTTAAGTTTTATTGCTAACATATGTTGCAGAAATGTGTCATTGAACGGAAATCTTTATAAAGTCTATATTTATTGTATTATTTTATGTTTGTTTATTCAACAGATTAACATCTTTTTATTTAAGAATTTCTAATGACATTTTTGAACCCAAAACCAAGTACTACTATTTGCATTGCATCAAATATATTCCCATTTTATTAGATATTATTTTTTATTAAACCATAAGAAAAGTCCATAAAACTAAAAACTAGTCTCTAAAATATCCAACTTGCGAAATTCTTTGTACATTTTATTTCATTTGTTAGGTATTTGGACTATAAAATAGATAATTATCTATCTATCTAGTACAGGTGATTACACTTAAGCTGAAGCGATGTAGATGTAGTATACCCATCACGTCTAAAAGAGAAAATTTGGAAAAGGAAACCATTAAATACATTTTTTTGTTAGCTGGAATCCACCATACTGGCATAGTTTTTAACACCTTTTATGGTTATTTCCATGGCTTTAAAGTTCTATCAACATTAATACCCGAAAAAAAACCTATTCGATACTTTAGTAATGGTCGCTGGTATTGAGTGTTTTGCGCACTTTTCCCAAATCCAATTTCATTTACGATAACATAAACTTCAGTTTATGCCAATAATAATTGCTTTCTCTTCCCAAACACTGGGTAGGTACGATACGAATTGCCCCGAGTTGCAGGTTGCTGCTTCCAAGCCATGAGTTAACATTACAACACCTACAGGAGTCGTAAGTGTTAGTCAAGGTGTTGATTTGTGTTATAGATACTTAATATATATATTTTTTGTATTTATTTATATTTCTTGTGCAGTAATTTTCGTATTTATTTTTATGTTAGCAAATTTTAAAGTGTGTAAATTCGGTTTGGCTTACCCTTTTCGTTATTCAATAACGCGTACTGCATACCATACCATACCATACGATACCATACCGAGAGGCCGGCTGGGTTGGGTGAGCTCTACTGTGAGCGCGAGTATGAGTGGCGAGTGCCCGTAGAGGAACAAATTTATGTTTCGCATGCCTACCATGACCGTAATGGAAATTATAATGTTGATTGGTTTTTGTATGAATTGCCTCTTGTGTGCCCAGAATACTCGTACAGCATAAAACGTAATGAATACGTTAGCACTGCAGAGAAGAGGTCCTTAGGGATTTTTCCTCACAATTGAGTACTCGTAATACACTGGGCACGTTTAGACAAATACACAAATAGGTCATATATAAGTGTGCATATTTAAGTATATTTCAGTATTTGTCTGAGAATTCAAGCATTTCCAACACTGCATATAAATAACTTATGGCAATAATTTTTATATTGTTGTTTATAATTAAAATTCCATATAACGTTAGTATACAAATATAACAGTTAAAAAAATAATATTATTAGTTAAATGATTAAAGTAAACAATTATAGGTGATGAGTGACGCAAGTGTTGTATTATTTATACAAGTGTTAGAAGAACTTCACTTATTGGTGGGTTAGGTTAGATTAGGTTTAAGTGGCAACCTTGTGCAATAAAATTCACTAATAAACAAATAAATGCTTCTTGAGATATGCTATTTCAGTAAAACCACCTAAAAGATAGAATTTCGAAACATTTAGTTCACGAATAACATACTTTTGGAAGGCGCGTTTCTTTCCCATCCAAGTAGAAGAAATCCAATCTGAGAAGCCGATTGCTTTAACTATATTCCTAATTTTAAAGACTGACAGCTCTGTCAGTTTAGTTAGGTATAGGGATAGAAAATTTTAGCATTGACACATAAGGTCAAGTACAGTTCCTACCTCAAAAGCAGAGCCACACCTCCTACAAAAGACGTTAAAGTGTCTAAAGACTAAGTTTCAATACATACCTTTTTAATAAGCAGTGAACTATTAGCTGCAATAAGGAAGTTGTATGTTAGTTCCTATTAGATTGGAAAATTGTCCAATTTCGACCAGATAATTCTTTTGATTTCAATTTTGATATACGTAAGCTTTCTTTGTCTACATCAGGTATATACCATATGAATATTTTTTCAAGAGTAAGATTATATGAGTTGAACATCGATAAGACCAGACAACGAACTTGAAGAAGCTCGGCAATTTCGAATGTGTTACATTTATGGCAGAAACCATTTGGCTAGAGACCCAATTTGTTGTATAGTGGATTGCCTTTACTTCCGCCTTAAAGAGATATAAGTCGAAACTGATATTAAATTTGTTAAAAAAGATTTCACTGTTTACTGTGTCGTTTACTTGAGAGCCGTCAGTGAAAATTACATATGTAAGAAGGTACTATTTTATCTAGCGTCCAGTAATCTTTATTTGGTATCAGAGCACCAACTCCTGAACGAGTTATCGGTATGATCACATATAGTGAATGTAACTAAGTGGCGGCAATTTTGATTTAAGGTGTTAAGTAAGGTTGTTTTTTACTTAATTTGCTGTTTTTTAATAAAGGCTTGATTAAAGGTTTTAGATACTTTACTCCAACAAAGTTACTTGAATATAGATTTGATGGAAGTGGAACGTAGAGCTCTAGTAACTTGCAGTCTGACAATTGTTTTTACTTCATCTAGCAACGTAGCAGATGC
>NC_051846.1:2266407-2274274 GCF_002237135.1 Teleopsis dalmanni
TTTTTGGTTATATAGCTTTTCATTGCAGTTGCAGTTGCTGTTGCTGTTGCCGTTACTGTTGTTGCTTGTTAAATGCAATTCATGTGTGGAAAAGTATTTCTGCAATTTTCTGCTATTTTTCTTTAAATTATTTTGAAGTTTTTTATGTTAATTTTCTACTTCTCGTTTTTTTGTTTCTTAATTTTATGATTTTTCTTTTTAATTCCTTAAAAAACAATGACACATTCTACCTCAAATGTTTGCTATAAGCATTTTTGCAGTAGGAGCGGCTTGGCATATGTGCCCCTTTTACTTTTCCCCAAATTCTTGAAATTTAACGTAGAATTGGAAAAATACTGCTGGTCGAGATTCTATGAATGCTCCTACCGAAACATTTTAATTTGTATACAATTTGATTTATTACTTAAAATTTGTCTTCAACGGTTTTAACCTGAGTAACACACACAGCAAACACATTAATTTTTTACAGTGTAAAGTTCGCCAACACTTTGTACGAGCAATAAAATTGGTAATCACCAAATAAAAAAATTTTAAAATTTAATAAGTATTATGAGGAAATAAATTGTTGCCAAGCTAGTTAATAAAAAAAACAGTAATACACGGTCTGCGAAGAGATTTAGCTCACTTGAGCTATATGAAGTCAGCCTATTCTGATACCATAACTTTAGAATACGCTAGCTGCTTTATAGATCAGTTGACAAATATATCTCCATTTTAAACTAGCAAAGCACCGTGTCCTTATAATAAAGTGAACTGTACCTTTAATTAATATGCCGACAAAATCGTATAGAGACTTGTAGAAGGGAGACCCTAGAAAGGGTATATGCCTTTGAACGAATAATAGTTAGTGACGGAGTAGTTGAATGATATTTTAATCTTACTTCCTTTTTTCTGACCAAAGAATATGCCACCAAAATCGTATAGAGACTTAAAGAAGCGAAACCCTAGAAAGGGTGTATGCCTTTAAGCGAATACTAGTTAGTTGCGGATTAGTTGAATGATATTTCAATAGTACTTCCTTTTTTCTGACAAAAGAATATGCCACCAAAATCGTGTAGAGACTTAAAGAAGGGAGACCCTAGAAAGGGTATATGCCTTTAAACGAATACTAGTTAGATGCGGAGTAATTGAATGATATTTCAATAGTACCGCCTTTTTTCTGTCAAAAGAATATGTCACCGAAATCGTATAGAGACTTAAATAACTAACCCTTTAAAAGAGATATATGCCTTCAGGTCAATACCAAATAGTGACGGTGGATGGTATTTGATGCCATCCACCACATAGATACATATGTGAGTAACATTTCATTCTAATCATCAAAATTGTAAAGACACTTAAAGAAAGCAAATTGAATATACAATAATTAGCAAATACCAGTTAGGGACAAAATAGATGTGTAATATTTCACTTTTATTCCGTTTCTTCGGAGCAAATTAATTTACCTACGAAATCATATAGACACTTGAAGAAGAATACCATAGTGTGGAACGAACACCACACTATTTTCTAACACGAATCAAATATACCGTCAAAAGCCTATAGCGACACTTAAGGAAGTGAGATCCTAGAAGAGATATATGCCTTCCGCTAATACCAGACAGTGACAAAGTAGTTGAGTTGCATTTCGACTCTAACTCCACTTCGATTCTCTAACAAAATGAATGTACCGCCAAAATTGCATAGACTCTCAAAAGAAAGGAGACTCGAAACTGGATATATGCGTTCTAGTGAATACCAAATAGTGACCAAAAAAAATGAATTTTTATTTTATTTTATGTACTCTCTTTTCTCATACGGAGAAAAGAGAGTAAATTTACCGATGAAATCGTATAGACACTTTAGAGGATTCGTGGCTTTTGGCCACAATGCTTAATCAGCACATGAAATTCACCTTTTTTCCATTTTCGTAAAAATTCTCGAGGTTGTCTGCTTTGAACGGGTATCAAACACCAACTGAACGACGTGGCCTGCTCAAAATTAAAAAGTTGCCCACTGGTAGATTACAGTTGACGGCAGCACAGTTGCACTGACTTATTAAACCGCCCTCGTAAGTTAACTGCTACCAGTACTTAGGTTGCATTAGTTTAATACTTATTGGTACTTTATTCGTCTATTATTTATTTCTATTTGAGCCAGTGCACTTGAGCACTTTTACTCTTTCTTAACTCGAGGTATTTTTAAAACCCCTCTTTACGCCTCGACTGGATTATTGTTTATCACTTCATCAGACTAAGCAATAATTGACCTGAGATCTAAATACCTCCCCGAGGAGCCTGTAACCATTCTGAGATTTAATAACGCGGTGTTGTTAAGTCTGTCGTAATAACTTTTTTTTAACTTTTTTTTAATTTTTTGTTTTTATTCGTAAAAAATATATTAATCTTGTGGTAGAATAGCTGACAGGCCAGAGTCCACATTAGGAATTTCAAGGTTCACTTCAGACGATTTGGCACAGCTATGATAAATACGATTTAAAGTTCTTCATATTTGACTTCTCGTTATTTCGCACAAATGCAACATAGATAAACATACTTACTGCTGTCCTTTTCTCCTAGTGGAGCATAGAATCTCACAAATTTCCTCTAAATCTTACTCTTTTGCATGCTACTCTCGTGATTTAGTTCCCGAAGTACTGTGCGTCTTTAAGCTCCTGGTCCACGATTAATCACCATGTCTTAGCTGAGGTTTCAGGCTAACGGCTACCTTGTAGATTTCAGAATAGCGCGTCTTTTGTTATGCAGAATGCTGTTTAGATTAGATTAAACATGCTAGAGATGTGTTTTCAAGAAAGCGTATGCCAACTTGAAGACTCTCTGAAGAATATATTGTGCCTCATAAAAAAGGTTAATAGTTATTAAAATGTTCGATATTTGTACAGAAAGATAGTTTGGGGTTTGAAGTAAGGACTAGTTTGAGAACTGAGGTTTATTATAAAATATTATTTTGGACGTATTTTTAACCATGGTTTTTACTATAGCAGTAAATAGAAACTAGGCAGATGTTGAGATCTTCCTTATTATTCTGCCTTACTTATTATATATTTAATTTATTATTTTTTTTTTAAGTCTGTTAACGTCCTAATGTCATTATAGTTCACTGCCTTATATCGATTATCTGTGTATCTATTAAATACAATATATCAATTTGCTTCGGTCATAAATTATTTTGCTTCAATGACTTGTCTTCAACCGACTTCGTTCATAAAATTCTATTTAATATTTTTTAAATACACAGCATTTAAATCCATGGAGCTGTAATTGAAATTAACGTTAAATAATAAAAATATTATATTCACTTCAGAAATCTATCTGAACATTTAATCAGTTTTTATTGTTATTTTAACGATTTTCTGTTGTGCCGTCGCGGCTACTGCAACTTCACGTGCTGCCGCCAACTCCGTTTACAGATTTTACAGCATCTTATCGGTGACGGCCAATCTCGAATGCACTCTTAAATTTGTATTTAAATTTTTGCATTAACAATTCGAAGACATAAAATTAGTAAAATATAAAATTTTTAAAACACAATCACAAGCAATAAACAAATACTTCGGAACAAAAATCGCAACTGGCAGCGTCTGAAAGCGCATGTCAGCGGCAAATAAATAAATAATTTTTTCAAAAATTACAGTAAAAAATAAAAATTATTAAAAAACCTCCACATTTGGCGTGTCGTTTTGCAACTCAACGCTGCTCGAATGTATGGCATTTTTATTTAATTTTTTAATTTTTTAATATTTTAATATCAGTGATTAGCGGAAAACTTGTTCGAAATGCTGTGAAAATGGTCTTTCTGGTGTTTTTGGTGACCTTTTGGAGACAACGTTCACATATGAGTTTATCATTAAATTAACAAATCGTTTTGCGTATATAACATTTAAACTATAAACTTTTAAATGCGTAAAATTAAAGGTTAATATATGTTTTAACAAAAAGGTTAAAGGCTCACATATCATAGTAATTAAATATTGAAATTATTACTTTATCGCATGCTACTCACTTTTTTGTAGCGTGATATAAAAAAAGTTTAAATTGAAACTTTTTTTCATACAGGGTTAGCTATATTAGGTGATACCATGTGACAATTCTGTAACTTTGACAAAGAAACTCAGAATTACTAATGACAGTACGTGTGTGAAATATCAACCTTAGGAAACATTTTGCTATTAAACAGTACACACTAGTCGAACGCGATAAGGGCCTAGGCCTAGAATTTTTGGCAAACAATCAGTAAAAGTGATCAGGCATATTTTATGTTAAGCAGAATCGTATACAAATAAATTTGTTGGTTAAAATAAAGCCCTCAAACTGACTATTATTAAAAAATCTTCTCTTTACTCTCAGAAAATCACAAGTTTCGTACGGATTTCGTGCTGAAATGATCGTCAGACCAATACTTTTTCGAAAATGTTAGTGGCAAAGCAACAACCGTCAGTTAAAATCGTATGCAGTACTTCTAGTTTCAATAATAATTTAAAATCCTTACTTCATACAGCTCGTACCATAATCGATTTATTGAAACTATCGTTCCTAGGTTGCTTGATATCAAAAAGTTATGGTTTTGATTGGCCTCTACGTTCCCTCGATTTGACACCTCCAGACATTTCCTTATGTGGCTGTTGACAGCCAAAGATGAAGGCCGCCAGAAAGGCAACAATGATCGCAAATTTCCAAAATCGAGCACATAAAGTCATTCCAGCTAAGGCCATATATTCGAGCTTACGCGATATACTCTTCAAAAAATCTTCACCTCATATGGCGAACCCTTTATTATTCTATAAACGTTTACGATTTTGTACTCCTGATTTTATTGACCTGTTCCAGTGACATTTGTATGTTAAATAGAAGTATCACTTAAGCCATAATGTATTAAGTTTAGGATTTACCATTTTACAATATAAATCGTTTAACAACTGCTGAACATATTAAAATCATCCAAACTAACAGCTAAAATAGACAGTGGCACAAGCCACACAGCTTTGACTTTGTTTAGCGAAAAGTTCCCAGAAAAGTTTCCCGAACCACCAATATCATGTCCTTTGTCACAACAAGACTCTTTTTGTGGAATTATGGAAATGACCGTGCTTCTGCTTATTCTTATGCTTTTTTATTCTTATCCTTATTCTCTCTACGCTTTCAGAACGACCAGCAACATTTAGTTATAGCCAAACTATTGCTAGTTATACAATAACGAATTAAAAGAATTTAAAATAATATATAATATGATATAATAAAATAATAACGGTGCCGTTCCTACTCTATCGACACTCTTATAAATAGTGCTTACCGACGCTCGAAGAGTAGAATTCAGAACACCTGTTGTTGTCATTCTCCAAGATTATCCAAAACTAATATTTTTTACCTTGTCTTCAATTTAATCAATGATGTTAGTTATATCAAAATTGCATTTATCTGTGTTCCCGACCAAACTTTAACTATAAGATTGACTCTAAAACGTCGAACTTTCTACTCAAAATTACGAGACATATGGAATCGTAAGGATTCTCTAAGTTAATTGATAAGGATTCAACTATGCTTCTTCTTCGCCTACCTACCTATTTGCCAGCTGCGTACCAGTAAGTCATCGAATATTGCTTAAAACGGATCCAATACCGTAAGGTGTGTTGTGGGGAACATTTATATGGTGCGGTACTTCACACCTCCAAAGAATATGTTATAAAAAACAATTTGAGACAGTTGAGAAAATTATCGACAATATGAACAACCCTGTATTTTATTATTAGTTATTTATTATAAATTTTGTTTATTTTATATGTAATTCTATTCGTTTTTTTTTTTTGTTTTGTTGCAATAATTTTAAACACATTCACTTTAAGCAAGTTTATGGCTTTAAAAAATGTTCTTAAATAAATCAAAAGTATTTTTATTACTCATATGATTCGGTATCCACTGTCGTTAGGTGCCCAGTAATTGTTTGCCTTCAAATTTAGTATTCCATTCATAAATCTACCATTTTTGGAATTGACCGTTGACTTTGTCACACATGCGATTTAAAGATTTTTCAATAGAAAAAAATTGAGTTCATGCAATTTGAAGTCACGAATCGGTTTTATAATTCAATTATTTTATTTAAATTCGCGCAATCATTAAAACAAAAAATAATAATTATATAGAAACAAATCATTATATTAAATTTATATTTTTTTAATAATATATATAAATTTCTTCACAGGTGGTCGTCCACAGCCTTGGTGGTGTCGCAACAATCGCAACGGCAGTCAAAACGGACGTTCAACGCTTTCAGTAAAGCATCCTTCGGATAGTATACGTCGTCCGACAAGTAACTCGGGTGTTTGGACTTGGTTGGGTGGTAGTCGACGTTCTTCTGTGGGCCCAGATCAAATTGGACCACCATCATCATCACCAGCGGAAAATCATTACACACATATGGATGACGCTTATAGTCCCGTTGGTGTTAGCGAAGCGTTATATGCTGAATTGGATCGAGAATCGGTGCGCTCCGCAAATCCTTCATATCAAAATACGGCATACAGCCAATGTGAAGATGTGAGTATATAAAAAAAAATATTTATTTATTTTTATTATTTATTTTTTTATTGCTTTTTATAACATCACCTTGATGAAATTTCTGTTTTGTTGGTTTTCTCACAGAAGTATCATTATCAGCAACATGAACAAGACATTCCCATGGTGGTCTCATCGGCTCCGAGCAGTGCCTACTATTCGGATCTTTCAGTGACCGCTATGCCAGGCGGCGGTGGCAATGAGCGCGCCTATGAAATTGTGGGTCTCACTGTCATGTCACAGCCGTTACCCAACTGGGACAGCGGAGGTAGGGATACAGGTTCTAGTGAGACGGCGTTAGCTACTCAACGACGTATGCCACGACTGGCAGCCATAAATGAGACAAGCACGACAACTGTTCCCTCAGATTACGTTTAAATGCAAAGATGTAAATTTATGAAATTTTAAAAAATTAATTTAATTTAATTGTGAATTTAATTAAGTGCTGTAATTAATTTAATTATTAATTAAAAAAAAAAACAAAACAAAAAATCAAGTTTCAAATGTGAATCGAACGAATTGAACGAGCTTAAATTTATTGTAGGCTTTAATGTAAATTAAAAAAAAATTATATTTTTAACTTAGTTGTATCTATTGGAGAATATAGTTTATCTGTAATAAAAATTAAGTGTATAAGCAATGCTAAAATTTATTTAATGAAGCAAAAATAAAATACAGTTAAAATGATTTATATGTAAAACATAGAAATATGATTTTTAAAAAATGATATAAAATAATTTTAAAATATATTTAAAAGAGCATATAATAATATATATATAAAAACTTAATTAACTCTTAAGATTGTTAAGATTGTTAAGAAACGATCAAATCGTTGGTGATATTTAGCCTAAATATATATAAAATATACAATACACACATACATGTGTACAATGAACGTATGTGTGCGTGCGTGTAAATGTAGTAATATTTAAAAAAAAACACAGAAACAATTCTAATATATACATATATATATCTAATATATATTTAATTATATAATTTACAAATGATACAATTAAACATTTATTTACAAGAACAAAGATTATATGTGTATGTGTCATTGTCCTTCCTCGATTTTCGTATGTACATATAAAAAGAGGAATCCCCTAATTTAAAGCAGCCTTTCTTCTTAACGATATATGTATACATTGAAATTACATTGAGTATTTATGTATAGTGCATTTAAAATAAAATATTATTTACACTGACGTATAAATTATTATATATGTATATGTATACAAATATGATATTATCTATTTAACTGATTATACTTTATATACAATATTATTTACTTATTATATACACTGCAACAATGAAGATAC
>NC_051846.1:2274374-2281758 GCF_002237135.1 Teleopsis dalmanni
TATACGTGTTTGGGATATGACCAAGAGACAGTGTCTATACACTTTTAGACGTGATGGTGAACGCTTTTGGATATTAACTGCACATCCAACTTTGAATTTATTTGCTGCCGGACATGATGGCGGTAAGTTTCTCTGCTTACTCATATATTTAACTTTTTTAATATAAATTTTAATCCAATTCTATGCAGGCATGGTTGTTTTCAAATTGGAACGTGAAAGACCAGCTTATGCAGTTCATGGTAACATCCTTTATTATGTGAAAGATCGTATACTACGTAAATTAGATTTCACTACAACTAAGGATAGTGTGGTAATGCAACTACGAAGCGGTGCTAAATCTCCTGTATACAGCATGTCCTACAATCCAGCACTTAATGCGGTTTTAATTTGTACACGTACAAACAATTTGGAGAATAGCACTTATGATCTGTATCAAATACCTAAAGATAGTGAATCTCAAAATGACTCCGACAGTAAACGTTCATCAGGTATAACCGCAATTTGGGTTGCACGTAATCGTTTTGCAGTTTTGGATCGAAATCAGCAACTGGTCATAAAGAACTTTAAAAATGAAGTAACAAAGAAAATACCAACATTTTGCGAGGAGATATTTTATGCAGGAACAGGCATGCTGTTAATACGTGATCCGGAATATGTAACTTTGTACGAAGTGCAACGCTTGGTGTCAGTTGGTTGCATTAAATTAGCTAAATGTCGCTACGTTGTTTGGTCTGCTGATATGTCCTTAGTTGCGTTACTCTGCAAGCATTCTGTTACGATATGTGACCGCCGTTTACAATACTTATGCACTATCCAGGAAAATTGTCGCGTTAAATCTGGCGCCTGGGATGACTCTGGGGTATTTATTTACACCACCAGCAATCACATTAAATACGCAATAACCAATGGTGATCATGGCATTATAAGGACTTTAGACTTACCAATTTATCTGACGCGTGTAAAAGGAAATCAAGTATTTTGTTTGGATCGTGAATGTCGTGCGCTGGTCTTAAATATAGATTCCACTGAATATAAATTTAAACTAGCACTAATTAATCGCAAATATGACGAAGTACTTCACATGGTACGCAATGCACGCCTTGTAGGCCAAAGTATCATAGCATATCTGCAACAAAAAGGATATCCAGAAGTAGCTTTACATTTTGTGAAAGATGAAAAAACTCGTTTTGGTTTGGCTTTAGAATGTGGTAACATTGATATCGCACTTGAAGCAGCAAAGGCACTGGATGATAAAGACTGCTGGGATCGTTTGGGACAAGCTGCTCTAATGCAAGGTAATCATCAAGTAGTTGAAATGTGTTATCAGCGAAACAAGAATTTTGACAGTCTAAGTTTCCTCTATTTGATCACTGGCAATTTGGAGAAACTGAAGAAAATGATAAAGATTGCTGAAATACGAAAAGATTATTCAGCACAATACCAAGGTGCACTGCTATTGGGAGACATTAATGAACGTATAAATATACTTAAAAATTGTGGGCAATTATCACTGGCTTATTTGACAGCAGCAACCCACGGTTTCACCGACCAAGCTGATAGTTTAAAAGAAACACTCACGCAAGAGGGTAATCCACTGCCTGAGGTTAACCCTGATGCAGTTTTGCTTAATCCGCCTGTACCAATACAACAAGTCGAAACGAACTGGCCTCTTTTAACGGTATCTAAAGGATTCTTCGAGGGAGCTATGATAACACGTGCGGGCACAAGTGCAACTGCAAGACAAGCCCTAAATGTAAATGCTGATGCAGCAATTATGGACGCAGGTACATCTGGTGATGGTTGGGGCGCTGATGCTGATCTAGATTTAGGTGAAGATGGAGATGAAGAAATGCAGGATGCTTTAGATACAGAAGCTGGAGCAGAGGGAGGTGAAGACGGTGCAGGTTGGGATGTAGGAGACGATGATCTTGTCGTTCCCGAGGAACTTGCTTCTAAAATTAAAGCCAATGCATTAGATACAGGATTCTTTGCCAACAAAGGATTATCCGTTGCGCAGCACTGGGCTAACAACTCGTCACTTGTTGTAGATAATATAAAAGCTGGCGCTTTCAAGAATGCATTCCGCTTACTAAATGAACAGCTTGGCGTAGTTAATTTTTCACCTTTTAAAACACTATTCTTACACAATTATGCCTGCTCCAGAACAAGCTTCACTGCAATGCCAAACATCAAATCACTTTCAGCATACCCATTAAGAAATATTGGTGAAACCAATGTTAAAAACCAAAGGCCAGCGTTGGGTATTAAACTGAATGACCTGGTTTTACGTTTACAAGCTGGCTACCAACTGACAACTGCTGGCAAATTCACAGAAGCTGTGGAGAAATTTCATTCCATCCTAATAAGTATACCGCTGTTAGTTGTCGATACTAAACAGGATATTGCGGAGGCACAAGAACTGTTAAAAATTTGTGGAGAGTACATACTTGGTTTGAAAATGGAAACCGAACGAAAAGGTATGCCTAAATCAACACTGGAAGAGCAAAAACGACTTTGCGAATTAGCCGCTTATTTCACACACTGCAAGCTGCAACCTGTGCACCAAATTTTAACACTACGTACCGCGTTAAATATGTTCTTTAAGTTGAAAAATTATAAAACCGCAGCATCTTTCGCGAGACGTCTATTGGATTTGGGCCCGCGCCCAGAAGTGGCACAACAAGTACGTAAAGTACTGCAAGCATGCGAAGTTAATCCAGTCGACGAACATCAGTTGCAATATGAAGAATTCAATCCATTTAATATTTGCGGCATCAGTTACAAGCCTTTGTACCGTGGTAAACCAGAGGTGAAATGTCCGTTTTGCCAAGCATCCTACGATCCCCAATACAAGGATAGTTTATGTGCGGTGTGTGATGTGAGTCAAATCGGCAAAGATGCCATAGGTTTGCGCATTTCCAACTTACAATTTCGTTAAACTTGTAAAAAACTTTCATTTTATTTAAATGTTTACGTCAGAGGCGTTGATTATTATTTGTATTTTTATTATTAATATGAAAATGTAAACCATTTTGCAATACACCATTATTATATGCTTATAAAATATATACTCGTCGATTCGAAAATAAAAACTGCTTTTGATTTCTGACTGTGGTGAAAAATGGAATGTGGTGAAATTAGATTATGCTCTATGCCGTTGTTTATGCAGCACGACTTGCTTGCTGGCATTACGTTTACTTTAGAAATAATTTAGGAAGTATGTTAGTTTTACCTGTCAAAAAATTGTTAAAAATAGTTTTGCACTTAAAAGTTGGATTAAAAACATAAAAATTATGGATGCGGTCGACATTATGCTAAATGCTGCACTAAAAACAATTGATTGTTATTATAAAGAACAATTGTTAAAAGAGGCTAAAAGAAAATTGGAATATAAACAGACTGGATCAGGTTTTAAAGTTTTATTAAACATAATTTATTAGAAAAATAATATATTTTTATATTTTAGCTCCAATAAATAGGAAAAAGAAAGCTAAGAAGAAGCATTCAGAGGATTTCAAAGGATTCAACTATAAAGAAATGAAGGAATCCAGACGTTTATATAAAAATGAGATGGATTACTATAACACAAAAATATTTACAATAAACGAAATGAAGAGCAAGTTAAATATTTCTACAAATTGCAATGATCTCCATGATTCCCAATCCTCTAGTTCTTAAAATGATGTGCCGCGAGTTGATATTAATTAATATTTAGGAGTCGTTAATATGACCACGTTTTATGATATCAAATGCCTTATGTATCAAATACATAGTTTTAATTGTATTATTCAAAATGTAACTTTTTTTTTTAACATTATTACAATGTGAAATAAATTATAAATAAATTACAAACATTTTGTACCAAATATTGGTTATGTGGCCTGGTGTGAGTTCAATGAGGCGAAATGTCTTAAACATATTTTTCATATTGTCTAATTTATTTAAGTAAATTAATATTTTGTAATATTTTAAATTTTACAAAATTATTAATACTGAATTATTATTTTAATAAGAATTTATTTTATATATAAAATATAAAGGAGTTGCACTACATTTCATCCAAAAACTAATGTAGGTTCCAATTAAAGCGGTTTCACTATAGCAAAGTGAAGATTTATAACATAATCACTTATAATGTATAAAAATTGTTATAATCCTTGTTGAAAGAGGCGAGCGGTATTTAATCCAAATACGCAATTGAACCGTAAACTTGGTCACTACAGACCCCATTCGAGTTTAGTTCTTCAAAGGAATACAAGTGCGATTGTTAGAAAAACATTTAAAAAAAATTTTGAATGTAAATATATTGTGTTAGGTTCAGATTAAACTCTGATTTTCTAAATTATATATATACGTAAAGTAATTATTGTGCATATTTAGTGAAAAGCATAATAATTTGTAATCTAATGTGTAAATTCCCTGCAATGGTTGTTAAGAGTTTCATGTGTAACGAAAGACAATTTATTTAATTGTAAACAGTTATATTATATGCTTCTGAAGTGGCTAGGTTTCTGCATCTTGATCTTGGAGAAATATTCAATTTAAATCTCGCCCAATTTCCAATCCATTATCACTCGCATATAATGCCCCACCGTGTCACACAACCATTACCCATCTACATCATTACCTATGCATATGTCTTGTAATTCTTTTCACGTTATCCAAGTGACATACCTGCGGGTTACAAGAACTATATGCTCATATAATAAAATTAATACTTCTCCTGTAGTACTTCCAGAGACTATCCATTCCACTTTTTCACATTGTTAGTTTAAATAACTCACTTCATTATGAAACAGGTTGTACTCTTTCTTTATTTAAATAATATAATTTATATTTATTTTTTTATTAATTAATAATATGACTGCACCTACTCTGAAAAGATATTTTTAAAATTTCGACCTTCGTAATAAGTACGTTTTTTGGTGCAATTTTTAAAAACATACATTTATTAAATGTATGATTATTTTCAATAATCAGAACTCGCACATTACAAAATATTGGTTAACTATAACAACTTAAAAGATAAAATTTATAAAAACATTAAATAATATTTATATATCTTTATTAAAAGATAAAAACTTTGAACTTAAAATTAAAAGTTTTTAGTAGGTATCATAAAAAATATTTTTGTTAAATTGAAATAATTTTTTAAACTATATGAGTATTAAATAAATATATGCTATAACTGCTCTCTAACGTCGCCATACGCCAGGTCCAATGCCTCCAGATGCCACACCACGACGTACTGCTTCCATTTCATCTGTGCGATTATCGCGATAAGCACGTTTCGAATCCTCAAACTCACGTAAACGTTGATTGTAACGATCAATTTGATCACGTAAAATAGCATCTTCATGCATGGCTCGCCGTTCATCATATTCTAAACAACCAACGCCATCTAAGCGCTCCAAATCCAACCAACCACGAAAACGCACACATACACCGTTCATAATAAAATATGACTTAATATGTACTTTACCATGCTCTTTATCGAAATCGCATTCTTTGTCTTGTATATAAGGATTTTGGTTTGCATTGAACACCAACTGCAAATTTGTGCCAGAAGCAACAAATGATACCTCAGTGTGTCCCTCACGGCAACCATTTTGAAAACGTATCTGCCGTTCTTCAGGTGCACGTTCACGATAGCCAGTGTAACGAATTTCACTTTCGCGGCTTAAACGGCGGAATAATTCATCACTCTCAAACTTGGATTTCTGATCTGGTACCACACGTGGCATTTTAAAAATAAATCGTGGTTTTGGTTGTTCATACAAACCAATGGTATCGTAAGGAATCATACCAGCAAGAGCTGCAGCCTCATTCATTTTTTCTAAGTATCAACCGATGAATCACTTTCAATCACGCTGAATTGTTAAGTTGAGTTAGTTCTCTTTATTTCGTACAGATATATAATTAAATATATTAATTTATTATTTTTTATACAGCAGCAGGAAATGTTTGTTTATTGAAATACAAGCACAAAATTATAAAATTTCTTTTCGTATACTTACAATTTTGCGGTTTTTCAGAGTTGTATTTTTAGAGTGTTTCATTGAATAAAATTTTCCTCCACAAATATTTCAAGTGTGCGTGTTGAATATTTTTGTTATTATATTTCACAACAGGCTTCTTCACAGCTTTTATTTAGAATGCTAAAGTATTAGCATTCTAAGTGTGTTAAATATATTACATGAATTGTCAACATATCGCTGAATATGCTACCTTGATAAATTATTAAATTCTACTCCAATCACAAACTATGCGTTCTAGATATTCCTTTTTGCGAATATGACATTTTAACAGTTTAGCATATTCGAAGAAGTTTAGCATGTTAAATTAAAATAATGAAGATAACTAATATTACAATACGTTTACATTATCGAAATTAATTCCAGAAATGTACAAGAATCATATCATAAAGGTTCAGATAGTCAGTACGTACGTACCGTACTCTGTGTAGTATTTTCAAATGTTATGCTTTCTCAGATACTCTCATTTACTCGAAAATTTGTTGGTGGAACGCACTTGTGTACACACAGTGTTACTTTAAGTTACTACGAGTAGCTCGTGGAACAAACTTAATATGAATATATGAAGACCATCGTTTAAGTCTTGGGGTAGCACACTCGCAACTCTCTTTTTCTTTCTATCTCTCCTCCTTCTTCGTTTCTTGTGATTGCAAATATCGACATTTAAAACAATTTTCATAACAAAAATTAATTACTAAATAATGGTGATAAACCATTGAGAAAATTCTGTATTAGACTTTATTCGTATAATTTTTTTCAAGTAAAATTTGTGTTGATGTGTGAATCAGCTTGAATTTAAATATTTGAATTTAAATTTTTGAATTTAAATTTTTGTATTCTTTATTTGCGCAGTACTGGTGTTCTCACCAGATTTTAAACAGACCTATTATTATTCATTATTATTATATCTAATTCTTTAAGTTAAAATTTTTTTTTAATTATAAAAATGATCTATAATCCCACCGATATAAATTTTGGTTACGAACCTTTCTAAATATAAATAGTATTTCTAAAGAAATACTAGTTATAATCTTAAATTGCATACGAATAGATTGTAGAAGAATTTGTAGAGAATTTTATTGAAATTGCAAAAAAAAAATTGTTTTGTATGGACTTCGGCCAAAACTCTGATTTTATTGACAGATTTTTTACAAATATGTCATTAATATCGCTAATACATGAGGAAATTTTTGTATTAATTATGAACTATACACAATCACATATAGATAAAGTAGACATATTAAATAAAAATCTGAAATAAGGTTAAAAATTACAAAATACACTAATACCTCGCTTTGCAATATTTCAGTTAGCGACGTTTCATATTGCGTCGAAAAAAATTTGCGAAT
>NC_051846.1:2281858-2283352 GCF_002237135.1 Teleopsis dalmanni
AAATATTTTATTGAAACTGTCTATAGAATAGATTAGAAATTTTGAAATGATGGGCATAAAGTAAATAATAGCAAATATTAGATATATGTATTATATTAGATATATTTCTTTTAGAATACTTTTTAATAATCTTGTTTTTCTGTGTATCTAAAACTAGACATGTTTTAGTCTTATAAAGAGCTACAATCTCTCCAGAATCCAGTCAAACTAATAAAGAATATCAAATTATCTGCTAAAACTCTGGTTATTGCAGCCCACTATTTTCATTAGATGCTAATTTCACTAATTGAAGCCGGTCATGAAAATCTTTGTGTAATACAAAAAATCTGAGCAGCAAAAACCGACCTAAAAGGGCACTCAAAATCAACTTGGAGCAGAGTGTGACCATATTCTTAATGACAGCTCAATGACTTGGTACAAAGGATCTATTGGCAATGATTCTTGATGAGCTAATCTGGCTGAATACAATAAATCTTTTAATATTTTTACATTATTTTGTTATCTGTTGATTAAAGAGACTTGACAAAATATCAATCAGAAATGAACGTTTTGAGAAAAATTACTTATTACACAGTATGAAAATGTTTAGTTTTTCAATAAATTGATTCGAAGTTTTAATTCCGCTGAAGAGCAAATCAATTAAGATTAAAAGGCTAAAAGCTATTAATTTTTTATTTTTAATTAAAAATTTGCCAGACAGTCCCGAGAAAAAATATATTATAATTAAGTTTAACACTAATCTAAATATTAATAATTAAAATCGCAATCTTGGGGTTTATACATTTTTTGCCCCAGAATATGTGGCGAATGATTCATAATAGAGAAACCGCAAGATTAACGATTCAGTAAAAATACGTCAAATGATAAAAAATTAAATTAAAAAATCAAAAAAGTACTATAATATGTAATACTGGCAAGAGAAATAATTTTTTTGTTGCATTTTTTTGTTTTTATTTTTTTTAACATTTACTTTAAATTAATACAATAAATTAAAGATTTGCCAAATCACAACAAAAACTAATACAATCCCAGCAGTAGTAAGACAGTAATAGGAAAAGGTATCGAGTGTGAGTATTGTTTGGATTAAGATTCTTTTATGAAAGTAGCTAACAAAACTTAATTCTAAAACTAAAATATGCTTAGAACTACTTAAAGTATTTCTCAGTTGCCAGTATCAGCCCTCTTTACAAAAATACTTGGGTCTCGGCTGTGTGAATAAAAATATGTAATTTATATATTTTTCATTAACAACTTTATTTTTATACCCTTAACCGAAAAAGTGTAAAAAGGATGTTAAGGTATGTTATCAGCTGGTCGTGGAATTAAGTCCAGTTTCTTAGTTTCTAAAGAATTCAATTAAAAGTTTGCACACATACTTTTCGGAAGTGGATCTTGATCATTTATCGGATTAAAGAAAATCGGATCACTATATTCTATAGCGGTCACATAAGCAGAGCAATAGCTTTGCTTATATGAGTTTTGTTCGCTTTCAAT
>NC_051846.1:2283452-2291813 GCF_002237135.1 Teleopsis dalmanni
GAAATTATATAAAAAAATTTAAATGAAACAAGATTTATATTCTTCAATTTAACATTTCTCCAGATTTTTTATCGAGACTTTTGGACCGCATTAAAAATAATTCTATATTATAGCACCTTGTAGAGAGGAGTCGAGCACTTTTTGTCACAAATGCGAAATTTTTCTTTTTAATACTTGATAAATGAAGCAATTTGAACTGTTAATTCACTAGTCGTAGTCCTAACAGGAATTTGCTCTCTTAATAGTATATTTATTATGTCTAAAGTTAATTAATTAATTAATTTTCTATAAATGTTAATTAATTAATTAATTATTGTTCGGGAATATTTTTACAATAATTGGTTTTTGTCTATAAATATTTTAGTTACTTATTTTGAATTGATTATTACTCTTTGAGAATACTAATTCTCTAAGTTAAACTGACATTTTTTGTGCTACATTTTTAAAATATTTTTTTTTGTTGATATGTTTTAATAACCCATTTAATTTTCAACAATAATTTTTTCTTGCAATGAAGTTTAAACCATCATTAAGTCGCTGATAAGTCTCAAAGGAACAACTCATTATCGCCGACACTTCATTACCATTTCTGAATAGCACATGCGCCGCTACTTTGTTGGGGCCTTCGTACGTACATGTTCATCAGATAGTTGGAAGTGGAGTTGCACCTTGTAAGTGGTGACGGCTTAGATGCGTGTCTGTTGGCGCACACACAACTCCATTCGCGCTTATTGCAATCGTCAATTTGCCATAATTTCATTAAATCGCTCAAGTTGTGGCCACAATTCGTTTTAATCGGAAATTATTGTTGCAATTTTCTTTCCTCACACCTCATCCTCCAGTATTCATATTTCTCATAAGAATATACATGCTTATATACAAATGTGAGTATATCTGGTATATGTAATTTATATTGACATATATTGTTATTATAGGTCATTATACTGTTATATTATGGATACGTTGCTATACATTTCCTATAGAATTTTAAAACGCAGAGTGCAGCATTTTGGCCTTTCGTCGGTTGTGGTATTGGCTTTTGCGAAGGACTTAATATACGTTGATCGTCATATTCGTGCTCTAAATCACAAAAAATGTGTGCCCACACACATGTGAGGAGAATTTCTGCAAGCTTTTATAGATTCACAATATTGTAAGTAAATAAATCCATCCATAGGGTATGTATGCATGTGTGTTCACTGCAGATGTTGCTATAAATTTCTACGCATGCTTGTCCGCTGCGAGGAGAAAAAAGATCGTGCTGGGGGTCATAGATATTACTTCTTTGTTTAATATTTCTTTTTATGTACTTTGAGGATTTATGTTTTATTATAGTTAGCTTAAATATACAGGGTGACCAAATTGAACTTCAACCAATTTAATTCTGCTTAATGTTTCAAAATTTTAACAATACTGTGTCCATACTTCGCCCATTGATAGTTGAGAATATTGTTTAGAATTATGCCGAAACATAGAAATAAATCTCAACTTTTAGAGAAAAGTTTGCCCGTGATATATTTCAAACATAATGATGTGATACGCCAATAAATATCGGTAATGCGGAGGGGATATTTCAATAAGATCATTTACCGGAACATGAAACATATACCAATACATATACCATAGCTGATACAATAGTAAAACAATGTTTCACACCTCATTTCGATTATAAATTCCATTGCCTCCCAATGCAGTTCAGCATTAAGAAATATATCGATATATTATTAAGATACTTTTTACATGAATGAATAACAAATCCATTGGTCCTTATTTCTGCAGTATTGGACTGACTTAGAGCCATAGTTTATCAGAAAGTCGTCATATCAAAAGTTATAGAGAAATTTGAAACATCTAGTAATTCTTCAAAATGTATATGTAGGTGCGGTATCGCTCATCAATGACCCAATTTTACCCAGTAAAACACCTGGAATATGGTATGAAAACTGTCCTTGAATCATGGAATACATTACTAAATTTATTTTAATAGTTAATGCTATAGTATATGAGCCCATAAGTTATTGTAATTCGGGGTCCTTAACTTATCCTCTTGTTTCTTTGTAACAAAAATCTGGAAAATAACTTCAAGACTATTCGTCTTTTTTTGCATAGTTTAGAGTACACCAATGAACTTAAATCTAATAGAATTCAACTGTTTAATTCCATAAATTATAATAGTTAATACTCAAGAATTTAAGTCCATTTGTTTTTTTTCTGGTGAGTTCCAAATATTTTCTTCTCTTTCTTTCTAACAAAATCTTAAAACTACCGTAAAGACTATTCTTATATATTTTGGCTTCGAACAAAAACACCAAAGAATTCGAATATAATAGATAGTATTCTGCTATATTTGTGCATAAATTCTAATAGTTAAGACACCATCATATGAGTCCATACATTAATACTTTCCAGTGAGTACTTGACATGTTCTCTTATATTTTTTCTGATAAAATCTTGAAAATGATATCAAGGATATTTTTGTGTATTTTGCATATTGCAGAGTACTATTTATTTAAATGCAATAGTTAGTTAGGTCTTTTGGTGAGTATTTACCATTTCTTCTTCTTCCTCTCTAATAAATAATTTTTTCAATAATCTCTGGAGCAAATGAGAGGTATTATATATAATTACATATAAGAATGTCAATCTTTATACATATTTCTTTTTTATTTACATTTTTGACAGTACTAAAGTTTGTTAGATATATTTATACCTTAAAGATTCTATGAATATTTGTCTAAACTATGGAGATAATGGGATATTATGGAAAAATGAAGTAGAGTAGAAAAATGAAGTAGAGTAGAGCAAAAAATTTCGCAATTAAAATTTATAGAATTGCTTTAAGTCATGTCGCTTAAGGCTGTTATTATTCCTCATGTCAATAATTTTTCCTTTCAACTTGGGTTTTGTAAAGACCTTACATATTAGTAATTATTTCTATTACTGCTAGTAATAAAGTATAGAATGAATTTCGCATAGCCGTAGAAAATATTACTAAAATATAATTGCCACACATGCAACAATTAGCAAAACAAATACAATCTCATAAAGTGATATTAATTTATGGTTGCAACAGTCACAACAGTAGCGAATCATGAGGAGAATTATGCGCAGCAATACCATTGGAACCAAGCCTGACCACTGTGCTGAAAATGCGTTGTACATGCGTAATAAGCACCTCTCAGAATGATATCACAATAAAATGTCATGATATGCCCCCATGGGTGTAGCCATTAAAAACGATGGCTAGGAATTTGATCAATGCAACCAATACATGCAGTATTGCCAATTGCATCACCAACACACCATCAGTTCCACTCACTATATAGCCAAAATGTTGTACTAGAAATGTTACACTGGCGCACCTGCGTTCTGTTATTCCTGTCTATGTCCATGTGAGACGTGCACTGGAAAAACGTCTCACATTACAATTAAAATCAATAAATCGACACTAATTCTAGGCCAGTGCCACTTTGTCTTCATGGGATACCTTAGTTGGATGCTGTCATGGCGGCGACTCCGTGCGTGTCGATTATATCTCAGCAACTGGCGGCTGTGGAAAAACAACCCATAACAGTGAATGAATAAAAAAAAATAGAGAAAAACTAAAACTTACATGAAATGTTACTTGCGCTAAAGTCATAAAGCCGGGCCACTTGGAAGGGGGCGCCAGCGTCTGAACGTGTGTGCAGTGCAGTTAAGCAATAAAATCTCAAATTTTATTACAATTTAATTCACAATAATTGCGGCCTGCCATATTGTCCGTTGTTTACACAAAGGAATGAATGGCTGCGTATCTGTTGATGGTTGGCCTATGAGAGCATTTTAACGTAATTTGCGATAAAAAAATTAGATATTGCCCAAGTTGTGTCCACACTTCAAAACCTCTAGGCATGGAATCGCAATATAATGTTCAATAGAACGGCATAAGTATTACAGACTTTCATTTAAGAAAGCTGAAATCCATATCCTATTTGGTTCATATTAACATAAGCAGAAGAGTTACTAGTTGAAATAGCTACGAATTTGATATTGTGAATTCAATTAATATTTTCTTGTCGAGAGTGACTCGTCATTATGACGAAAAGAAACTATTTAAAAGTTAGATGGATTCGAATAGCAAAAAACAGACAAGAACAAAAATTTAGTTCATTTATTGAAATTTGGTTGACCATACAACGCTGTTTCGAGTATTGCCATGGTCTTCATCATCATTATCAGTGGTCTTAGAAAATATTCGAATTTTTCGATTAGTTTATAGTCCGTATATAATTTGTTTGAACTAACTAGTCCACCCTAGATTGTATCTCCGCTGGAGTTTAGGGAGTACTGTCCGAACTTGATGTACGAGAATAGAGAAGGCACGAATGCATCACTGCGCCTTAATGAGTTTAAAAAACAAGCGCGGACGATATAGAAGGATTCTATAATTAAACATCTTAAGAGATATGTAACATTTTGATACGCAACTTCTAATGCACTATTTAATGACTAAAAGTGAATTAGACGAATTGAATGTCTTGAACGAAAGCCGAACTATAACACAATACATAAAAGCCCAAAGATTGCGCTGGTATGGACACGTCTTACGAATGAGTAACGAAAGAATGATTAAGAAAATTTTCGAGACAAAGCCAGAGGGGAGTAAAAAAGGAGGACGACCGCTACAAAGATGGTCACAAGATGTAGAAGACAACATACGAACGATGAGAACAACATAACACAAAAAGAAAACGAAATGCAGAGAAGAATGGACGCGTATTGTAGAGGAGCCAATGGTCCATCCTGGACTGTGATGCCAAAATGATGATGAGTGAATTTGAATTTGGGTTTATGGGTTTATGTGTAGTTCACTTTTCTTAAACCATAAGAAGTTAGTAATTGTTTTGATGTAACTGAAATCAACTACAAAGTGACTGAGATAGAGAATGTTACTCTAGATTATAAAGGAAAAATTATTTTTTATTAATTAAAGTTATTATAACAATAACTCTAGAAATAAGAGTTCTAACAATCAGGAAAATGATTTATCTATTGAAAATAGAGTTAATTTCTAAAATGTGATTGAAACTTATGAATCCTACAGGTTCTGAGTCTTATTAGAAATTTGCCACATGCAGACCTAAAACTTTTGTGTTATTTAAAAGTTCTAAGTCAACTTTACTTTTCATTTTTTCAATAAGCAGAATGAGGACATTGAGGCTGAAAGTCGTTTATAGAGGGGTTCATCTTAAATTGATTTTAGAATTTAAACAACTAAATAAAAACACCGTGAGAGTTATTACAGACTTTGTACAGCATTCGATTTATAGTGCCCTGCTATGGGTCGAATTTTTATTTTATAAAATTGGAATTTTTATTTAATCTAACTTGTATATCTTGTAGGGAAGAGAATGTGACAACAAAACTGAGAATGGGCACCTTTTCCGATAAAGAGAGATGAAAACAGCAATTACTTTATTCGATAAGATGTAAGTATATTCAATACCGCAATTTATAGAGGATATTTATAGACATAGAAATCCATGACGGGGGTACAATAGATTTGAAACCCTTTGCACAAAGTCTTCCAACTTAATAATACTAACCATTGTATTATTAATACAAATTACTATTAAAAAGATGAATAATTCTTAAAAGAAGAAGACAAGCTGCAAATAAAATTTAAAAAACAACTATTATCTAGTAGGATCTATTAGAGATTCAAAAGGTAATATAGCAATAAAAAAGATTTTTATTTATATTATCCTACATACCATAAACCAATAAAATAGTTAGTAAAATGTAGTGTTACATTAGCACAATTTTAGCATTTAAAGAATCACTTCCGTACTATTGGAGAAACACTTTTAATGCCTATTAAAGACGAAGAAGCGCGTTCAGTTGGTGCAATGCTTCAGTTGCTGCGGAAGTGCATGCCATACATTTATATCTAGAAGTCTGTAAGTGGAAATAAGGCACTGGTGCTGACTACCATCGTATCAAATATAATGCAATAAATGCAGAACAAACTGTAAACGTAAAACAATAAAATAAACAGAATGATTGAAACAAATCCAAACAAAAGTTAACTGCAAGAGAGAAATTAAATAATAAGAAATACGGTTCCACATCGACGAACTGATAAGGGCGTGTAGCATTATTCATGCTGCTTAAGCATCGTTCCAAATGGAGTACAAACAAAGACGAAGTTCAGCAATTCTTCACGGACGATTTGCGGTTGGGGAAATAAACAATGAAACCGAGGCATTTCTATAACTGCAGCGTGCACATTTCTTGGCAGCAAAGCCTGTAGTCATTATCGAAGCCGTTGCGAATGCCGTTCACTCCGCGCTGGAGCAGTCAATTGCAACGATCAATTCGACGATTAAAATTTTCAGATCAGCAATTTTCTGCTGCAGTAGCGAAAGTCTCGAAGAACTTTTTTTGTCGATTTAAGTTTTTAGTTTTATTTTCAAAATAGAAACAAACTTAGAAAAAAAAATATTTAATGATTAAATAAACGTTTGTGCTGGCGTGAAAATAATTTTTCAAAAGGTGCTGACTACGTCGATTAAATTCGATCTTTTCCATAGACAGGGCTACGAATCAGGCAATGATTTATCATTCGATATGTTGGCATTTCGCGGGTATATGCTGCAGTTGGACTGTAATTGCAGCGGTAAACTATTTTTTCTTTTAATTATTGAGAAAATTGAGTGGAAACCAAATAAATTCAAACGCTGACATACGGTGCCAAGGCAGACAGACTTTAACGGCACCGCGATCTTAGGAAGCAGTTATCGAAATGTGATCAGTGGAAATTGTTTTTAATGTCACTTTAATTTGATACGATTTGAGGCAATTCAATTGAGATTGTGTCAAGCTTCATGGTTGAAGGAGATTGTGGATGTGTGATGTGTGATGTGGAGCGATAATGTCTTCGGAGGTGGGCACACCTACGCCTTGTATTGAGCAATGCGAGACAAGAAGCATTTGACGAAATTTTATTCATGACACAAAGTTATAGATATCTCATAAATTTTATTACTATTATTATTATTATTGTTATTATTATTTTTAATTAAGTTTACTTAATTAATGCCACGATTTCGCTTTTTAAGCGTGTCAAAGTATATAAAGGCCCGAACGTAATTAATTTTATTTCTTCAATAACAATTTTCTTTTGAAGCAAGAAAATTAAAAATTATCTTTAATGCTTTTATGCCGATAATTTGCATATTGGCTGCTGCAGCAACCGTGCATACATTAAGCAACATTGTCAATCACAATAAAACTCAGTTGACGTTTTCCGTATCTCAGCTGGTTCGCAATCGTCTCGTATCTTCTGGTTTCTGGGTTATTGGCAGCAAACAAGTTGCAACGCATTTTTGGTTGTCTGGCGTTGATGAGTTTCGTAAATGCAGCACGTCAACAACGCAGAACCACTGATCGCGTTCCAAAATAGTTGCAACGACAGCGGCAGCGGCACCAAAACAAGAAACTCTGCAAGCTCTGCAAACTCCATAACTTGGTCTAGCAGTGTTGAGCTAGTGGTATTCTTCTTGTGTCTGCAACAGCCGATATAAATGATCTTTTAATTAATATCACTTTAGATATGAATTTGAGTTGCCATGGAGTTGTGGAGTTGTGGACTTGCAAGGCAAACATGCGATCGCTCGCAAAATTAAACTTGATGGAATGGTTCGTTAATGCAAAGTGATGGCCACACCGTTCCATATGCTCCGCCACTTAATTATATTCTCAATAATTGTATTGGGTTACATTGCTGTTGCGAATGATAGAGCCTCACAAGGACAATTTTAACATAAAGCATAAATGGAGCAGTTCGTAGTATTTTATTAATGACATCATCATAAATTAAAATTAAAACAATGACTTGAGGCTATGAATTTATAGACTTTGTGTTCTTTGTATTGTGTAGTGCCAAGTACGTGCATAAAAGTCGAGAGCGTTTAGATAATTTGTCAGTGTTTATTGTTTTGACTGACAACTTCATAGTTAAAGAAAATTAAAAAATATATTATCTAAGAGATATGCTACATTTAACTTCTACGATGTGGAATTATAAGCAATGAACGATGGTAGGTCAAAGTTCTTTAAAACAATGTGGTCTAAACAAATGTTTCTGTTTGTAATCTATTTTTAAATAATTTACTTATCTATTGTGATAGATTATAAGTAAATTAATAAATGCAAAAGATAGTGTTAAGTTCATTAATCTCAGTACTTTTTATAATTACAAATAAATAATATTTCAATCCACTAACACCCCAAACTATATGCTTTACTTAGAAACGGATTAATCAACACAGTTTGTAGACACCGTGCAAACTCATTCCGGTTACTTAAGAAAAATTCTTA
>NC_051846.1:2291913-2327443 GCF_002237135.1 Teleopsis dalmanni
ATTCTCATTTAAAATTCGCGCGCTGTATATTTTTCGATATTTTAAGTTTATGTAGTTTGGCAGCACTGTCCTTAATTACTATGCCAAAAATGAGCTCGATCTGTCAGACAGTTCGTTTACGGCAGCTGTTGAAACCAGTTCACCTCAGTAGTGCGTTGCGAAATGTCTTCGACGGTCGTACGACCGTCCTGGAAGGCTTTGTACCACTCATAAACTTGAGTTTTCGATAAAACTGATTCCCCATAAGCCTTTTGTAGCATTCGCAACGATTCTGCACACGAAATTTCGTTCGAAACACAAAATTTGATGCAAACTCTTTGTTCAATATTTTTTTCCATTGTTTTTTTCGCAACGCCCTACTGAGGTGAACTGGTTTCAACAGCTGCCGTAAACGAACTGTCTGACAGATCGCGCTCATTTTTGGCATAGTAATTAAGGACAGTGCTGCCAAACTACATAAACTTAAAATATCGGAAAATATACAGCGCGCGAATTTTAAATGAGAATTTCCGAAAGCTTTTCGGTCTTTAATGCTATGTGTTTGGCTGGCGTATGGCCGAGAGTTAAAATCTTTTATGCTCATCTTAAGTCCTCGAGGCTGACATCAACTCTCCAATTTATGCCTCTGTTTTGTGAACCAAAAATCTCAAGCACCCAGTCCAGAGCTACGATGAACAAAAGTGGTGACAGGATACAGCCTTGTGTGTCCGGGTGTCACGTGATTGAAGTAAATGTATCCCTTAATTTGCCATTGTGGAGTACCCTGCATATGGATCCTTCATAACTCTTCATTATAATATTAATAATTTTTTGCGGAACGCCACTTCTTTGTAGAGCAAGCCAGATGCACTCTCTCTTGATTAAGTCAAAAGCCTATATATATATATAATATGTATATGTTCACAACGAAAAACAAAGATATATACATATTACCGGACCTATTCTATACACTGGACAGATTTGTCAAATTCTTGAATAAAATTTTTGATTTTTATAAAGCAGAAAGCTTTTTGGTATTCTGGACACATCTTGACAAATTTCAAAGCTCAAATACCTAGTGCTTCCCACCACACTATGGTGTAAAGTGTTTTGTATAGAAAACTGTTCGTAATTGTTCGTAATTGTTCGTAACTGTTCGTAAAAAATGCTTGTAAAGAGCATATATTTTAAGTTGTCAAAAGCATTTTTTATGCATTCAAATAACAATAAAAAATATGCTTGTAAAGAGCGTATATTTTAGTTAAGAATATTTGTCATGCATGCAAATAAAAAAAAATGCTTAAAAAGAGCATATTTTTTTAATCGTCTACAGCATTTGTAGTATTGACAATTAACAAGGAAAAGAGCTTTTTATTTATGTCACAGAATACCAAAACCTTTACAGCAGTCAGTTTTGACAAGTGTCAATGTTTGACAAGTTTATAAAGTGCACAGAATAGATCCGTATATATATATATATAGGCATCTGGTTTGCTCTACAAAGAAAATAAGCCATAAATGTATAATTAGCCAAAACTTTTACTTCAGATAACAACAATATTTTGCAGACTTTAACCAGTATCACAACAATAAACCCAGAACTCACAAATTTCGTGCTTTATTTATCTCTCGGGCGAGGTAAACTCCACGAAGTTCAAGTAAAATTCTCTTTTGATGCAATAAAGTCTGTTCTTTCTCGCATTCACTAATCCGTAAATACTTAATTATTTCACAACGAAAAACTAAGCTAATTGATTTTTTATAACTTATTTCGTTATTTTTTTGCAGACTAAAAACTGAAGCCCACTTACCAATGCTATTCTTATAGCAATATAGTACAGAAATTAGTAAACTAACAAGAGTAAGTTAATTTGAAGAAATTATATTTAAAAAAAAATTATTATCTAAGAGCTACTGGTGCTTTAAAGTGTTTATTTCAATTAACCAATTTTTATTTTAATAACTAAAACTAATAACTTAACGCATAAACTGAATTGGTATTACTATGCTCTACTTACAATACTCCTGATGAAACTGCCTAATATCCATTATCGTTATCCATAACAGCAAACACTTAAAGTAACTGCAAATAGAGTCAGTTTCGAAATTTCCATAAAAGTTGGTTTCACTTCGTAAAGATTTCCTTTGAATGCTTAGGTGCACTTCGGAACGACCACAACACTAATTCGGGTTAATTTCCTTTTAGTTGCAACTCATGTACGTCAAGTGTTGTACAAACTTGAGTCTCCACTACCGGCGGATAACTACGCTACCAATCTTCATCATAGGGCTAATACTCACTTATGACCTCACTTAATTAGGAATGATGGCAGGTAACTAAAATTGCCAACTCATCGCAACTCATGCTAAGCTCCTACCTGAGTGCTGTATGAAGAAAGTTGGTAATTAATTTGGAAGCCATTCTGAGGCAAAACTGCTATAAAAATAAAATCAAATCACTGGTAATTTGGTTGAAAAATCATGAAAAACTATACTTCACAAATCGTTAGATAATGGTGGAATTTTCTTTATAATGAAATTGTTGCTATAATTGCTTGTTTGATATATTTTACTAGAAACCCCAATTTTGCTAATTGCTTATTTAATTAAACTGTTTCGGAGCTGAAGACTAACACTCAAAGCTCTTCTTGTTAAATATATCTCAAATGTAAAGTGATATTATGAACTTCACTCTTTTCTAACTAATTCAAATTAATGAAGTTTATTTATTAAGAACTATTGTTTTATATATTAAATAAGTTTATTATACTTTGAATTTCATTTTTACATTCGTTTTAATAACCTTTTCAAGTTTTGCTAAGTTATTTACTGTAGTTTTACAAGGATTTCATATGCAGTTTGCTTATAAAAACTGCATTGCTTAGAAAATAAATTCTGATTAACCACCAACATACAATATATTTGTTTACGAAAACTTCACTACCCATATTTATTTCTTACTCCAGTCGTTTAGGGTTTATTGAACATAAAGAGTTTTTAAGATTTCTTTTTTCCTACTGGTATACGAAAGAGAGATGCTTTCTGCTTTCACACCATATTTTTATAGAAATTGTTTTAAAGAAATCATAGTCAATAATTTCCCAATACTATTATGTATGTATGAATAATAATTTTCTCTATACTTTATGTACATAAAATTATCCATTTCTCTATTTATATTTCTGTACTAATTGGATATTACATTGGGCATTGAATACAACATTACTTAAACGTCCACCAGTGGACAGCTTGCAATACTTTCACTTCATTTCAAGGTGATTTTTAATGATAATACTAAAACTAGTTCAGTCATAACATTAGTACTTAAAACATCAATATTTTAAGAGCTATCTGCATTAGTACTATCACTTGGGAAGTTCCACAGAAATATATAAAAGGTTCATTCATGATAAATCACATAATCTTGTTGTGGAATGCACATTACCAAAACATATTTATACACTCAGATTATATTCCATGTAAATAAACCACAACTTGTATGACTTTTAACACCGTCTTCTTACAACCACATTTCTCCCATAACCACGCTGTAGCTTTACCGGTTAAAACCAGCAGAATCGACAACTTGTCACACCTGTGTCATTTTCAAAAAAGTATAGATATATCACATATCCAAACCAAATGCTGAAACCTTACAAGCTGTTATATATAATAGAAGACTATAATAGACTACAATAGAAGCTAAAGCGATCAAACCATCAGAATTGACGATTTGCCAGATATGTCATTTTTAAAAAAGTATTGTCATATCACAGTTTAAGATTAAATGTTAATACGTAATAACAATATAATGATACATGTGTATATACCTTATAGGCTGTCAGACTATAATAAAGTCAGTATCGATCATAACTATCATAATGGATGATTTGTCACACAAATGTCATACTTCCAGATGAATGGTGAAACATACCATACCTTTGTGTAGATACCTTACATGCTATCAGTCTATAATATTGGCTAGATAGCTTGGTCTAGCCCGTATTACTTAAGGACTCCTACTACCCAAGACTGTTAATTTTCTTTGCCGACATAAACACCAAGTAAAGAATAAGACTCCATCAACTTCTATACATAGCGTAATACCGGTATCCAAATGCTGTAGTTGCATCACCTAATCAGCATATATTCTATGCATAGGACATACTGTTCAGTCAGCACTCAAGCAAAAATTATGAACCAAGATTAATTCTCAAGAAGAAGCCAGTATGAGATAGATCTTTTGCTATAATTTTCACGGTACTTTTATTTTTATTCTATTTTTTCTCTTTCATTTTCCTTTTTGTTTACTTCAGCCGTTATTACTTTTATTATTTGTATTGTAAGGCATGAGTGCTTTTATGCACAGTAATGATTGCAAGTTTAAAGCATTTTCTTCCTTTCATCTTAATTGCTCTCTTAATTGTTGCTGTATACTATATACAAATATGTGTACACAAAGGAATAAATATAGTTAAATATATAATAGATTTTTATTGCAGTTTAATGGGTAGTAAGTCAAGTGGAAATAAATCGATCTTCCCCAAATAATTGGAATACATTTTTGGTTTCACGTACCGTAGTATAAATGGTAGTGAGCGAGTTTCACTTGCAGTATCCAATCAGAAGTGTAAATCTAATACGACGGAGGTCAGATCCCTATTCTTCCACTTTCCTAAAGACACATTAAAGAGTTTTGGGAATATCATGGTTGATGTGCCTTAAAGTCAAGGGGTTGCAGCTTCATTAAATTCATTTAATTTCATTGAATGTGTAATTGCATTTTCCAACTGCGTGCTGTAATCCAAAGTAGAAATATTAAATGATCTTCACTACATCCCAAGGAAGAAAATTTAACTAAACGTAACCAATAAAGAGATTGAACTCCAAACTGAGTGGAGCTGCTAAATCGCAACAAAATCGACCCATTTCTGAAGCGATTGATAACCAGTGATGAAAAATGTTGACTGATCACTTACGACAATGTCAAGTGAAAATGGTCGTGCTCGAATTGCGGTAAAACGGTGGCAAATCCAGGATTGACGGCCAGAAAGATTTTGGTGTGTGTTTAATAAGTTTGGCAGGGAATCATCTACTAACAGCTGCTCCCCTACGGTAAAACCCTTAACTCAGAACTGTACTTTCCATCAAAATAATTGGACCATCTTAAGGAAGCAATCGTCAAGAAACGGCGATTGTGTTTCATCAGGATAACGCCAGCCCATACACATCGATATCGACATCGATGACTGGTTAAAACCTGCGGGAGCATGGTTGATAAGTTTTTATGAATCCATCTGCTAGTTCAGACCTGGCACCAAATGGTGTCCATTTGTTTCTATCAATGTCGAACGATTTTTCTATTGAAAAATTCAAGAGACTTAAAAGAGACTTGTGAAAATCGACTATCTCAATTTTTTTCCAATAGGGACAAGAAGTTCTAAGAGAGTAGCATAATGAAATTAGCATCAAAATAACAACAATTTGTCGAAAAAAACAGCGCACACATATTTGACCTAATTCGGTTCATTCTAGCTATGGTAAATCAGCCTTCGATTTTATGCAAAAATAATGGATTAATTTCTCCTAAACCTATTGATTTATTGATTTAAATTGAAGTTCTATTTTTGAAAATTTTGTCTGTTTAAAAACAAGTACTGTTAATTTTAACAAACCACAGTAAGAGCACAGTAATTAATTATTTGTATTTGATTTTAGGTTTTTAAAATTCTTATTTTTTTTTTATAGACTTAAGTCTCATAAATTCTCCAAATCATATGAAATTTAAAATGATAAATTTCAAAGCATACGCCACAATTTTTATTTACCTTTTGGTCGTAAACACCCCACAATATTAACTGCTCGTACATCCAAATTTATATGATATGCCTGGAGAAACACTTAAGGAACAAAATAAATAAACTCACATAAATTTCAGCATTTTTGGTAGCTCTAAAATGTGAGCAGAGCACAGTTCAGAGCAAAGGTGTCTTAATCCGAAAATAATTTCGTTTCATTTTATTTTTCGTAGCTCCTTTAACTGCCAACGATTCACTTTAAAAAGTGCAAATGAAAATGTTGCTGCTACACATACCCAAAAGAATCATTTTAAAGACAAAGTAAACACTTATTGTTAGCAACATAACAATCATCAGAAAATACACAGCTACAACATAATAACAACAGCAACATTAACATTAACAGCAACAGCAGCAGCAACAGCAGCAGCAGCTGTAACAGCAATAACCGCAACAAAAATCCATGTTGTAATTACCGACTACATAGTGAACCTGAAAGAAATCCAAGAAATGTTTACCAATAACAAACTGCATGTGCACCGCCTGCCTCCGCAGTTGGCTCACATGATTAAAGTAGCGCTACAAACGCACACCAAAGACACGCATATATGGTTCGAGCATGGAATCACCCAGCATTGCTAACTCATGCAGATCGCAGAGTTCGAGTTCACAGAAACCTGAACCACGCAATGGAATAAGCACTAAAAATAATGGCAGCAACGGAACAGCAATGATCACTCGATCGCAACACATTTGGTTGGCCGGCATTTTACTAGAATTCATCACGCGCCTCTGATTGCCTTCAAAATACGAGAAAATACGAGAAAATGCGCAAAATAACTCAAAATAATGCAAAATAACGCTTTGGCAGTTAATTTGTCCATATGTGCAAGTCCCACTGCCAGTCCCAGTGCAAATACCAGTGCAAGTACCAGTGAATCTGTTCACTGCAACAACAAATCCAAGAGCAGTACGAATATGTGTCCAAAAAGGCATTAACAATTTTGGCAATATGGCATCATTGGTGGGTTGTGCTTCGTACTATACTTCGTACTATATAAAAACATTATTCATCGCGTCAGACCGTCACACGGAAAACAAACTAACCAAACACTATGGCATGAAAGCCAAATTGCCAAAGTGAGACATACATAATTGGAACACTTTACGTCACTTCGCTCCGCTCCACACCACACCACACCACACCACACACCCTAGTAGTGCCATACGCTATAGTCCAATTGAGTCCAAAACAATGCGCACCGCACCGCTTTAATGCAACTCTGCGCCACTTCAGACGCAGTCGATTTCAGCACAAAACTCAACGCTGCCAATTTAGTTGTCACAGCATCGCAAGAATTATCGCTTTTGGCCAAGTAAATTTTGTTGTCAACGTGCGAGAAAAACGCTCCGTTGCGGCCACAGCAATTGCTCTTGCCATTTATGTAGCTGTTGCTGTTGTTGCTGCTGTTGTTGTTGTTGTTGCCGTTGCCGTTGCTGTTGCTGTTGCTGTTAACTGCAATATTGCAGCTATTCGTGCAGGCAGGCGTGAGTTTATTATTAGCAAAGCGTATGGTTAAGTAATTTTATTTGATGAGCCAAGAAAGCGTTTTACTTATTTTGGAAATTTCTTCTTTTGCCACATTTTTGTATTCGTTTTTGGCTTTTTTGGTGGATTTCAGCTTAAGAAAAACAGCAGACACATTTGCGGCGAGTTAATAACTAACTCAGCCCAGAATCGGCAAAGGGCCTAAATATTTGAAATGCATTCAAACTTGTTAGGAACCCTTCAAAAATGATTAAAATTGATGTGAGGTTAATTTGTGGTTTAACCATTTTTTGTCTCGATTCCTACGGTTTTTTTTCCTTTTCGTTTTTCGAGGGTTAACACTTCATAACAATTTCCATTGAGTTTTATGTGGCAAACAGAGCAGCACAGAAGCGCGATTAATTTCGCCATTTCGCCTGTTATGCGCTAAGGATGAGCTGAAAAGGATTTGCTCTTGCGAAATTCTCAGAAACTTTTGAACATACGTTGAAATAGTTTCGCAGCGGACCCTACTTAAAATGAACCCTTTAGCAACAAGATTAAAATATCTATGAAAAGATGCTAAAGATAAATTGAGGTTTACTTGAAAATGTCAAGGTTAGCAGAGTTAAGTTTCATTGGCTTTGTGCTTAATTGATATAAATTTTTGGGATAACTTGAAAAAGCTTGACAGTCCGCCTAATTGACTATTCGATACATGTATTTTCAGCTGAACCTATGTATTGAAAACCTACGACAATGTGTCCTAAACCAACCTACTACTATGCTTTTGAAATAAGACGAGTTTGAAAAGCATAATTCATACTTATTTAAAAACATAAATGTTAATCTATATGTAATTTAAATGATAAAGAAAAAAAACTAATACAATTGTTATAAAGTATAATGGCAGAGTCCGTATAAATATCGTTGCATTAATCACTATATAATATTACTAATATTCTTCAGAAAGTAAGTGGTTAAGTCACTAAATTGATAAACATTAAAAAACTCATAATCATTGGATGGTTTAAACAATTTGATACTTAATTAATTAGCATTTCCAGTATTATTTTGAAGCATATATTAAATGTTATAAAACGAAATACATTTTTTTTCCAATAGATGCCTTTAGTTATCTATGTCCCGGATTCAATAGGTGCAATTGAGTTACGTTAGATGACATTAGATTTCAAAGTTAAAAAATCTTTTGACACTTTGGTAATTGGTTGACGCAGACACTAGCAAAGAGAAAACTGCATATACCCCATAGTTTACAGATTTTTTTTGAAAACGTAAGTCAGGACGATGATTGTAATAGCTTATAATGTGCAATATTGGTTTCGTCGATTTCCGATTCCGTATTTTCGACAATTTCAATATCAAAGATGCCCCATGCACCACATACTGGAAAGCCAAATGTCGAAAATGTCGATAAAATCAAATTATGAAAATTGTCGAATCCAACCGTCATTTAAACATTGTTTCGATAGCCGAAGAGTTAAAGTTTGCACAAAAATCAAAACCGTTTGGATCCACTTGAATAAGGTGGGATACAAAATAAAGCTCAAAGTACGGGTGCCACAAGAGTTAAAGCAAAATTACCTCATGGTTCGAATTTCCAACTGTAAATCGCTAATGAATCGCAATAAAATCGAACCATTTCTGAAGAGGTTGGTGACTGATAATGAAAACTAAATTATTACAACAAAGTGAAGCAATACACGAAAACGGCCGTAGGTAAATCGCGGTTAGCCAACTGACACGGTTCCTAAACCCAGATAGGTTTTTCTGTGTTTGGTGGAACTGTCAACGAATCGTCTACTATGAACTGCTCCCTCCAGCAGAACTCTTAACTCGGAAATGTACTGTCAACAATTGAACTGTCTGAATGAAGCAATCGCCCAGAAACGGCCAGCTTTAGGCAACAGTAGAGGAATTGTGTTCTATTAGGACAACACCAGGACACATCCATCGATATCCACATCGATGACTCACCAAAAGCTCCGAGAGCTTGGTCGGGAAATTCTTATGCATTCACCTTATATTCCAAACCTGGCACGAAGTAACTATCTTCTGTTTTTTTGAAAATTGGGCATAAACCAATAATATGACATATATTTTCTACTTCATGACGATTACACAAAGAACAATAATATTCTGATACATTAAATTCTCTGGCGTTCAATTTAAAAAGACCTCCTCTACATTTAAAAAGTACACTGATATATGCTGAGTATTTTCATAATAGAAACTATGCATAATGTTATATGGCAACTGTGAATGCAAATCATGAGATCCCGACCTAGCATTCACGATAAAGGCTTTGTGTTCACTTCATTTGTATAAACTTATAATTTTATTGTGTAAAATTTAAGATCCATACTCTGAATACTGGTTATTGAAACACCAAATTCTAAACGCAAATTTTCCGAATCTTTAGGTCAATACATGCCTTTGTCAATACTGAGTTCAGCTAGTATTCGAGGAACCTTTGTGGAGAGGAGATTAAGAATTTTTCTTAAGTAACCGGAATGAGTTTGCACAGTGTCTACAAACGGTGTTGATAAATCCGTTTCTAAGTAGAGCATATAGTTTGGGATGTTAGTGGATTGAAATAAAATTTATTTCTAATTATAAAAAGTACTGAGATTAATGAACTTAACACTATCTTTTGCATTTATTAATTTACTTATAATAGATCTCAATAGATAAGTTAATTATTTAAAAATAGATTACAAACAGAAACATTTGTTTAGACCACATTGTTTTAAAGAACTTTGACCTACCATCGTTCATTGCTTATAATTCCACATCGTAGTAGTTAAATGTAGCATATCTCTTAGATAATATATTTTTTAATTTTCTTTAACTATGAAGTTGTCAGTCAAAACAATAAACACTGACAAATTATCTAAACGCTCTCGACTTTTATGCACGTACTTGGCACTACACAATACAAAGAACACAAAGTCTATAAATTCATAGCCTCAAGTCATTGTTTTAATTTTAATTTATGATGATGTCATTAATAAAATACTACGAACTGCTCCATTTATGCTTTATGTTAAAATTGTCCTTGTGAGGCTCTATCATTCGCAACAGCAATGTAACCCAATACAATTATTGAGAATATAATTAAGTGGCGGAGCATATGGAACGGTGTGGCCATCACTTTGCATTAACGAACCATTCCATCAAGTTTAATTTTGCGAGCGATCGCATGTTTGCCTTGCAAGTCCACAACTCCACAACTCCATGGCAACTCAAATTCATATCTAAAGTGATATTAATTAAAAGATCATTTATATCGGCTGTTGCAGACACAAGAAGAATACCACTAGCTCAACACTGCTAGACCAAGTTATGGAGTTTGCAGAGCTTGCAGAGTTTCTTGTTTTGGTGCCGCTGCCGCTGTCGTTGCAACTATTTTGGAACGCGATCAGTGGTTCTGCGTTGTTGACGTGCTGCATTTACGAAACTCATCAACGCCAGACAACCAAAAATGCGTTGCAACTTGTTTGCTGCCAATAACCCAGAAACCAGAAGATACGAGACGATGGCGAACCAGCTGAGATACGGAAAACGTCAACTGAGTTTTATTGTGATTGACAATGTTGCTTAATGTATGCACGGTTGCTGCAGCAGCCAATATGCAAATTATCGGCATAAAAGCATTAAAGATAATTTTTAATTTTCTTACTTTAAAAGAAAATCGTTATTGAAGAAATAAAATTAATTACGTTCGGGCCTTTATATACTTTGACACGCTTAAAAAGCGAAATCGTGGCATTAATTAAGTAAACTTAATTAAAAATAATAATAATAATAATAGTAATAGTAATAAAATTTATGAGATATAACTTTGTGTCATGAATAAAATTTCGTCAAATGCTTCTTGTCTCGCATTGCTCAATACAAGGCGTAGGTGTGCCCACCTCCGAAGACATTATCGCTCCACATCACACATCACACATCCACAATCTCCTTCAACCATGAAGCTTGACACCGTATGTCAGCGTTTGAATTTATTTGGTTTCCACTCAATTTTCTCAATAATTAAAAGAAAAAATAGTTTACCGCTGCAATTACAGTCCAACTGCAGCATATACCCGCGAAATGCCAACATATCGAATGATAAATCATTGCCTGATTCGTAGCCCTGTCTATGAAAAAGATCGAATTTAATCGACGTAGTCAGCACCTTTTGAAAAATTATTTTCACGCCAGCACAAACGTTTATTTAATCATTAAATATTTTTTTTTCTAAGTTTGTTTCTATTTTGAAAATAAAACTAAAAACTTAAATCGACAAAAAAAGTTCTTCGAGACTTTCGCTACTGCAGCAGAAAATTGCTGATCTGAAAATTTTAATCGTCGAATTGATCGTTGCAATTGACTGCTCCAGCGCGGAGTGAACGGCATTCGCAACGGCTTCGATAATGACTACAGGCTTTGCTGCCAAGAAATGTGCACGCTGCAGTTATAGAAATGCCTCGGTTTCATTGTTTATTTCCCCAACCGCAAATCGTCCGTGAAGAATTGCTGAACTTCGTCTTTGTTTGTACTCCATTTGGAACGATGCTTAAGCAGCATGAATAATGCTACACGCCCTTATCAGTTCGTCGATGTGGAACCGTATTTCTTATTATTTAATTTCTCTCTTGCAGTTAACTTTTGTTTGGATTTGTTTCAATCATTCTGTTTATTTTATTGTTTTACGTTTACAGTTTGTTCTGCATTTATTGCATTATATTTGATACGATGGTAGTCAGCACCAGTGCCTTATTTCCACTTACAGACTTCTAGATATAAATGTATGGCATGCACTTCCGCAGCAACTGAAGCATTGCACCAACTGAACGCGCTTCTTCGTCTTTAATAGGCATTAAAAGTGTTTCTCCAATAGTACGGAAGTGATTCTTTAAATGCTAAAATTGTGCTAATGTAACACTACATTTTACTAACTATTTTATTGGTTTATGGTATGTAGGATAATATAAATAAAAATCTTTTTTATTGCTATATTACCTTTTGAATCTCTAATAGATCCTACTAGATAATAGTTGTTTTTTAAATTTTATTTGCAGCTTGTCTTCTTCTTTTAAGAATTATTCATCTTTTTAATAGTAATTTGTATTAATAATACAATGGTTAGTATTATTAAGTTGGAAGACTTTGTGCAAAGGGTTTCAAATCTATTGTACCCCCGTCATGGATTTCTATGTCTATAAATATCCTCTATAAATTGCGGTATTGAATATACTTACATCTTATCGAATAAAGTAATTGCTGTTTTCATCTCTCTTTATCGGAAAAGGTGCCCATTCTCAGTTTTGTTGTCACATTCTCTTCCCTACAAGATATACAAGTTAGATTAAATAAAAATTCCAATTTTATAAAATAAAAATTCGACCCATAGCAGGGCACTATAAATCGAATGCTGTACAAAGTCTGTAATAACTCTCACGGTGTTTTTATTTAGTTGTTTAAATTCTAAAATCAATTTAAGATGAACCCCTCTATAAACGACTTTCAGCCTCAATGTCCTCATTCTGCTTATTGAAAAAATGAAAAGTAAAGTTGACTTAGAACTTTTAAATAACACAAAAGTTTTAGGTCTGCATGTGGCAAATTTCTAATAAGACTCAGAACCTGTAGGATTCATAAGTTTCAATCACATTTTAGAAATTAACTCTATTTTCAATAGATAAATCATTTTCCTGATTGTTAGAACTCTTATTTCTAGAGTTATTGTTATAATAACTTTAATTAATAAAAAATAATTTTTCCTTTATAATCTAGAGTAACATTCTCTATCTCAGTCACTTTGTAGTTGATTTCAGTTACATCAAAACAATTACTAACTTCTTATGGTTTAAGAAAAGTGAACTACACATAAACCCATAAACCCAAATTCAAATTCACTCATCATCATTTTGGCATCACAGTCCAGGATGGACCATTGGCTCCTCTACAATACGCGTCCATTCTTCTCTGCATTTCGTTTTCTTTTTGTGTTATGTTGTTCTCATCGTTCGTATGTTGTCTTCTACATCTTGTGACCATCTTTGTAGCGGTCGTCCTCCTTTTTTACTCCCCTCTGGCTTTGTCTCGAAAATTTTCTTAATCATTCTTTCGTTACTCATTCGTAAGACGTGTCCATACCAGCGCAATCTTTGGGCTTTTATGTATTGTGTTATAGTTCGGCTTTCGTTCAAGACATTCAATTCGTCTAATTCACTTTTAGTCATTAAATAGTGCATTAGAAGTTGCGTATCAAAATGTTACATATCTCTTAAGATGTTTAATTATAGAATCCTTCTATATCGTCCGCGCTTGTTTTTTAAACTCATTAACAATCTTTCAAGTAAAGATGTTGCTCTTAAAGTTACCTTCTAAATTTTTGCAACTATCAATTCCTTAATTTACTAATTCGTACATAACAACCCGTTACCGGGTTTCGGACTGGCATAGCATGGTTCTCCAAGAGCCAGTGCTGTATGCGTGCCTTCTCTATTCCCGTACATCAAGTCTGGACAGTACTCCCTGAACTCCAGCGGAGACACAATCTGGAGTGAACTAGTTAGTTTAAACAAATTATATACGGACTATAAACTAATCGAAAAATTCGAATATTTTCTAAGAGCACTGATAATGATGATGAAGACCATGGCAATACTCGAAACAGCTTTGTATGGTCACCCTAATTTCAATAAATGAACTAAATTTTTGTTCTTGTCTGTTTTTTGTTATTCGAATCCATCTAACTTTTATATAGTTTCTTTTCTTCATAATGACGCGTCACTCTCGACAAGAAAATATTAATTGAATTTACAATATCAAATTCGTAGCTAATTAAACTAGTTACTCTTCTGCTTATGCTAATATGAACCAAATAGAAAATGCTTTTATGCTTTCTTAAATGAAACTTTCCAATACTTATGCCGTTCTATTGAACATTATATTGCGATTCCATGCCTAGAGGTTTTGAAGTGTGGACACAACTTGGGCAATATCTAATTTTTTTATCGCAAATTACGTTGAAATGCTCTCATAGGCCAACCATCAACAGATACGCAGCCATTCATTCCTTTGTGTAAACAACGGACAATATGGCAGGCCGCAATTATTGTGAATTAAATTGTAATAAAATTTGAGATTTTATTGCTTAACTGCACTGCACACACGTTCAGACGCTGGCGCCCCCTTCCAAGTGGCCCGGCTTTATGACTTTAGCGCAAGTAACATTTCATGTAAGTTTTAGTTTTTCTCTATTTTTTTTTATTCATTCACTGTTATGGGTTGTTTTTCCACAGCCGCCAGTTGCTGAGATATAATCGACACGCACGGAGTCGCCGCCATGACAGCATCCAACTAAGGTATCCCATGAAGACAAAGTGGCACTGGCCTAGAATTAGTGTCGATTTATTGATTTTAATTGTAATGTGAGACGTTTTTCCAGTGCACGTCTCACATGGACATGGACAGGAATAACAGAACGCAGGTGCGCCAGTGTAACATTTCTAGTACAACATTTTGGCTATATAGTGAGTGGAACTGATGGTGTGTTGGTGATGCAATTGGCAATACTGCATGTGTTGGTTGCATTGATCAAATTTCTAGCCATCGTTTTTAATGGCTACACCCATGGGGGCATATCATGACATTTTATTGTGATATCATTCTGAGAGGTGCTTATTACGCATGTACAACGCATTTTCAGCACAGTGGTCAGGCTTGGTTCCAATGGTATTGCTGCGCATAATTCTCCTCATGATTCGCTACTGTTGTGACTGTTGCAACCATAAATTCATATCACTTTATGAGATTGTATTTGTTTTGCTAATTGTTGCATGTGTGGCAATTATATTTTAGTAATATTTTCTACGGCTATGCGAAATTCATTCTATACTTTATTACTAGCAGTAATAGAAATAATTACTAATATGTAAGGTCTTTACCAAACCCAAGTTGAAAGGAAAAATTATTGACATGAGGAATAATAACAGCCTTAAGCGACATGACTTAAAGCAATTCTATAAATTTTAATTGTAAAATTTTTTGCTCTACTCTACTTCATTTTTCTACTCTACTTCATTTTTCCATAATATCCCATTATCTCCATAGTTTAGACAAATATTCATAGAATCTTTAAGGTATAAATATATCTAACAAACTTTAGTACTGTCAAAAATGTAAATAAAAAAGAAATATGTATAAAGATTGACATTCTTATATGTAATTATATATAATACCTCTAATTTGTTCCAGGGATTATTGAAAAATTATTTATTAGAGAGGAAGAAGAAGAAATGGTAAATACTCACCGAAAGACCTAATTAACTATTGCATTTAAATAAATAGTACTCTGCAATATGCAAAATTACATAAGAATAATCTTAATGTTATTTTAAAGATTTTCTTAGAAAGAAAGAACAGAATATGTCAGGTACTCACTGGAAAGTATTATTGTATAGACTCATACGCTGGTGTCTTAACTATTAGAATTTATGCACAAATACAGCAGGATACTATCTATTATATTTAAATTCTTTGGTGTTCTTTGTTCGAAGCCAAAATATATAAGAATAGTCTTTACGGTAGTTTTAAGATTTTGTTAGAAAGAAAGAGAAGAAAATATTTGGAACTCACCAGAAAAAAAACAAATGGACTTAAATTCTTGAGTATTAACTATTACAATTTATGGAATTAAACAGTTGAATTCTATTAGATTTAAGTTCCCTGGTGTACTCTACACTATGCAAAAAAAGACTAATAGTCTTGAAGTTATTTTCCAGATTTTTGTTACAAAGAAACAAGAGGACAAGTTAAGGACCCCGAATAACAATAACTTATGAACTCATATACTATAGCATTAACTATTAAAATAAATTTAGTAATGTAGTCCATGATTCAAGGACAGTTTTACTGGGTAAAATTGGGTCATTGACGAGTAATTCCGCACCTATACACAAATTTTGAAGAAGTACTAAATGTTTCAAATTTCTCTCGAACTTTTCATATGACGACTTTCTCATAAACTACGGCTCTGAATCAGTCCAATACTGCAGAAATAAGAACCAATGGATTTGTTACTCATTCATGTAAAAAGTATCTTAATAATATATCGATATATTTCTTAATGCTGTTCCGAACTGCATTGGGAGGCAATGGAATTTATAATCGAAATGAGGTGTGAAACATTGTTTTACTATTGTATCAGCTATGGTATATTGGTATATGTTTCATGTTACGGTAAATGATCTTATTGAAATATCCCCTCCGCATCACCGATATTTATTGGCGTATCACATCATTATATTTGAAATATATCACGGGCAAACTTTTCTCTAAAAGTTGAGATTTATTTCTATGTTTCGGCATAATTGTAAACAATATTCTCAACTATCGATGGGCGAAGTATGGACACAGTATTGTTAAAATTTTGAAACATCAAGCAGAATTAAATTGGTTGAAGTTCAATTTGGTCACCCTGTATATTTAAGCTAACTATAATAAAACATAAATCCTCAAAGTACATAAAAAGAAATATTAAACAAAGAAGTAATATCTATGACCCCCAGCACGATCTTTTTTCTCCTCGCAGCGGACAAGCATGCGTAGAAATTTATAGCAACATCTGCAGTGAACACACATGCATACATACCCTATGGATGGATTTATTTACTTACAATATTGTGAATCTATAAAAGCTTGCAGAGATTCTCCTCACATGTGTGTGGGCACACATTTTTTGTGATTTAGAGCACGAATATGACGATCAACATATATTAAGTCCTTCTCAAAAGCCAATACCACAACCGACGAAAGGCCAAAATGCTGCACTCTGCGTTTTAAAATTCTATAGGAAATGTATAGCAACGTATCCATAATATAACAGTATAATGACCTATAATAACAATATATGTCAATATAAATTACATATACCACATATACTCACATTTGTATATAAACATGTACCAATATTCTTATGAGAAATATGAATACTGGAGGATGAGGTGTGAGGAAAGAAAATTGCAACAATAATTTCCGATTAAAACGAATTGTGGCCACAACTTGAGCGATTTAATGAAATTATGGCAAATTGACGATTGCAATAAGCGCGAATGGAGTTGTGTGTGCGCCAACAGACACGCATCCAAGCCGTCACCACTTACAAGGTGCAACTCCACTTCCAACTATCTGATGAACATGTACGTTCGAAGGCCCCAACAAAGTAGCGGCGCATGTGCTATTCAGAAATGGTAATGAAGTGTCGGCGATAATGAGTTGTTCCTTTGAGACTTATCTGCGACTTAATGACGCTTTAAACTTCATTGCAAGAAAAAGTTATTGTTGAAAATTAAATGGGTTATTATGAAATATTAACAAAAAAAAAATATTTTAAAAATGTAGCACAATGTGAGTCTTAAAAATGGCAGTTTAACTTATAGAATTAGTATTCTCAAAGAGTGATAATCAATTCAAAATAAGGAACTAAAATATTTATAGACAAAAACCAATTATTGTAAAAATGTTCCCGAACTATAATTAATAAGCATTTAAATAACATCAATTAATTAATTAACTTTAGACATAATAAACATATTATTAAGAGAGCAAATTCCTGTTAGGACTACGACTAGTTAATAAGAATTAACAGTTCAAATTGCTTCATTTATCAAGTATTAAAAAGAAAAATTTCCGTAAAACAATAGCCTATCAATGTTCTCCGAAAATGACAATCCAAGACAGTGAAAACATGGAAAAAAAAATCACTTTGAAAATTTTTATTCCTCTTAAATCCCAAAATATTCATTATTTGCAGAGACTGCTTTCGAATTCAATTTAAATTTGTTCCAACATCACCATTTTTACTCGTATAAATCTGATAATTAAAAAAAACTAATGAAACCCGTAATGAATCTACTCCAATCCAATCACATTTGGTTAATTCTTATAAATATGTGGATGGCATAACGCCTCATAACATGATCTGACAAGCTTTTCTATCGTAGGTGCATTATAATTAAATTTCTATTTATAATTGCTATTTGCTTTACCCAATTTAGCAATTTAAGCCATCCAAAAGTATAAACATCAAAACATTTCCCGCTTAAAAAATTATCTTCACACATTTTGGATCGCATTTGTGACACAAAGTGCTCGACTCCTCTCTACAAAGTGCTATAATGTAGAACTATGTTTAGTGTGGTCCAAAAGTCTCGATAAAAAATCTGGAGAAATGTTAAATTGAAAAATAGTAATCTTGTTTAGTTTAAATTTTTTATATAATTTCTAAAAAAAATTTTATTGAAATAATTGTCTATATATAAAAGACTGCTTTATAAGGTATCGCAACAAAATGTCTCTTCCTTTCGTGTTGGTGGACAGGCTTCTTGTTGTACTGGTAAACGGGCTTTCTCCATTGTTGGACGCTGGGATTTCTCTCGTATTGGGATCGAGTTTCCTCTCGTACTGGTGGACGGGCTTTCTCTAGTATCTATATCTGCGTTCTAAAAAAATATCTTCGAGAACTACTTAAAGATTTTATGAAGAGGACAACACTAGTCCGAGAGTTGTTATCCTTATATGAAATTAGTATGTTCTCAAGAGCTAGTATTCGGCTTTCATCCGTAAAGCGAAATGTTTTCAGTTAGAGTTGTTAAGTAACACAAAATATCAATCATAGTCACAGTATTCTGCTCTCTGAAAGCCATCAACCCATTGTTTTTATATTCTATTTATTCTAATTATATATTTTAAAATATTAGGTGGGTTGTATGTTGTCAACAGCTTACATTTTGACTTTCATTTGAAAGGTGGAGTGTCTTTTCTTCAGTCTGTAAGGGGCATGTTATGCAGAGTGCCTCGGGCACGGTATGAGTAAAATTGTTGTTGTTTTGAATGCAAATTTTAAATTTGAGAATGAGAGAAAAAACGATATGGCCGTTTAAACTCCGGCATGCGAGCCGAAGTATTTGTACCCCAGCACTCAGGCAAAACAGTGTTGTTTAGCAATAAATTAAAAAAATTTGCGCCTTTTAGGAACAAATAACTACAATTCGAATACGTTTTGGATATAAAATGGCAGTAAGCAACACAGCCTTTTTTTATAATTCGCTTATAATATAATTATTACACTTTCCGATTTTAAAGAAAGGCTTAAGTACTGTTAACAATTATTATAAGAAAATATAATAATAAATTAACATTATTACAGCCTCTATTAGTTTTTTCTTACCGTGCCCGAGACACTTTACATAACGTGGCCCTAAGTCTGTCTGTAAGTAACAAGAGATCAATCATAGTCACAGTGTTTAGCTCCCCTATAACCAGAACTCTACTATATTCTATTTATATATTTTTAACAGATCATCGAACCGGATTTTTTCCGTCCTTTTTTCGTTCCGGTTCAAGACAAGAAAAATTTTTCGGTTGGGTTCCGGTTTTCATTCCAGCAAAAATATCGGTTTTTTCTGGATTTCGGTTCAGTTCCGGTTCGATGCCCTAATTTTTAAATATTGGATTTCTCAACGGGTAAATTTTTAAATGCGTATGGATAACCATAGGTACTGATGATTCTACAAGTCAATGCATTAAAAAATAGTTAACTTAATGCACATAATGGCTACCTTAGACACATAATATTTACTATTAAAGAATTAGTATCATTTAACGATTACTTTTAAAAAGATGTCATAATAAAACAATTTCTTTTTAGTTGATAATTTAGTTACTAAAAAATGCTAAAGTTTGGCAATATCGAAATAAAACAACATTTTATCCTGCGTGTATATATTTATTAATCATTATGTAGATAATAACTATAAAAAAAAATTTTAATAATGTATTCTAACAATTTTACTACAGACAATAACTATATTATATAAGTTCAAAGTAAAAAGACAACAATTTTAATTTGTTTATATTAAACCTTTTGTAAAAATATGATTAATTAAAAATTATTTACCTTCTTAATTTAAGAGCATAATAAAGAGTATTATTCATATATACACTCTTAATATTAAATCTACTCATTTCTTTAGAGATTTATTTGTTATGAGTAGTTTTTGACATCTGAAATAAAAATAAACAAAACAATGTTCCAATACCAGCATCGCAAATAAATCCAAACAAAATAACTTCAAACACAGATTCTAATTTCAACGCCAATTTGTACTGCTGCAATTGGAATAAAACCCACTCAAACCGGAAAAATACTTGTTTTCTTCCAATAAGCGCATGAGAATGAAAATGAAACAGTGTAGCAAAAAGCCGGTTCTGAGCAAAACAAACTCAAACATACTCAACAACTGAAAACGAAACAAAACAGAAAAAATAACAAAACAAACAAACCACATGAATGAGTCTCGAATTGAAACACATGTTTTCCATACTCAATTCTTGCAAATGTTACTCATACGACAAAACTCTCTGCTGCATAGCGCATAGCAGCAAACACAATTGCAAATTTTGTTTGTTGGAACGAAATGTAACGAAACGAAACGGAAATGAGTTGAAATTTGTACTTATCATAAATCCATAGCCTCAACAAACAAATGATTGCGCTTGTAAAAATGCTATCGTTGCATATGCACACGCCACTTCAACTTCAGCCGAGCACTGCAAACACATACATACACATAGAGTGCATACAAATTTCTCACAAGAATATAAAAATTGCATATGAAATTGCTCGTGTTGGCTCTCGTTTTTCATATTGTTTACATGCATGTGACTATGAATGCGTGTTGTTTTGAGTATGTATGTGTGCTGCTTAAACGAACACAATTTTGAACGATAGCAACGACACGATATGTTGTTTATATTATTGTTGTGATTATTGTTGTTGCTGTTTTTTTGATATTAACATGCTGCTATTGCTGCTGTTGCTGCTGCTGCTGCTGCGAACTCTGTAGCCGTTGCTGTTGCCACTGTCGTTGTAGTTGTTGTTGTTGTTTTAGGTTGACGTTGTGTTTGTTATTGCTATTGCTGATGCTTGAAGTTGGCTGGCTTCTTTGCGCGTTGTATGGCATTTTCGAAAATTTGCCTGTTCAGTTGAAGTTGAGCGCTTTCTGCCGTTCGAACCGTGAAAAATAAGTGTTCGTATGCACGCGTCAAACGCTTTTTTATGTTTTTACTTTATACGTAAAAATTACGAAAATTTTGCGAAATATAATAATAATTTTTAATAACGGTATTTATTTTATTCATTTTTTTGGAAATTAATATTTATTATAAATTTTTAAATTTAATAAAAAATGAAAAATTAAAATTCTTTTTAAAAGTGTTAAAAAATAATATTTTAAAATTCATTTTTTTTCATTTATTGTTATATTGTGTTAAAGTGCTTATATCTCTTTTCTTTTAAAATTTTTTATTGATGCATGCAAATAATTATTTGACAAATTGAAAAAAAAAATTATTTTTTATTTTGCTCAAAATATTATAAATGCAATTTACTTAGAAAAAAAATATTAAATAATAATTGAAAGTTCATTTCATACATGACAAAAAGTTCTTTTTTCTTATCAATGCAAAAAGATCAATTGAAATTATATTTCCGTGTGCACACATCCGAACGCCTCCTTGCTGCAAACTATGCATTAACGTAGCATTTGGCTTTTCTAACGGTTCAACTTTTGGCGCCAAAAATAATTGTTGACTCATTTCCACTATTGTTGTGTGTCGTCTTTTCATCGCTTTTTATTACCGTGTTTTTTTCCGTTTTATTTTCGTTTTTTTTTTGTTTTTTGGCTTTTCGTGTGCGTGCTGTCGATTTCTCGTGTGAATTGCTCCGGAAAAGTTAAGCTGAAATTGGCATTTTTGCTGCTGACAAAACACGTAAACCGGGTGTGCAAGCGAAATCAGCACGGAACTACACAAAACCGTTACTAGTGTCAATAATAATTTAAACACTACAAAAAAAAATAAATTTAATTTCACAAAACCAAAAAAAAACAAAAACAAAAAAAACAAAAACACAATGTAAAATCAAAACGATAACAAAAGTACACGGAAAAAAGTGAAGGAAAATGCTCGTCGCATTGAGTACGAAGTTTTCGCTGCTCTCCTTGTGAATGAAAATGGAGCTGACTTAAGCCGGCAAAGTGAAAAACCCTTGAAAGGAAAAACTTCAGCAAAAATGAAAAAATGAAAATATAAAAAAAAATTCATAAAATTGCAGAAAAATTCTGTTAAGAAATAAAAATAAAAAATCCTGGCAAAGGTGAATAAACTTTCTGTTTTTGTTTTGTTTTCAACATAGAACAAAATTAAAAATTTAAACCGGAAAAAATTCATTTGTGTTTTGTTTAAACTTCAAAAATATTTTGGGCAAATCTGTGTTTTTTTTTTGAAAGCCGGAAATATTTGGTCCTAAGGGAACAATAACAGAAAAGTCAAAATAAAATCCCAAGACTACGATTTCATTTGGATTATTCGAGTTCGTGGTATAAAAGGAGTTCAATAGGACTTTTTTATTGGTAAGTGAATTTATTTTTATACACATTAAAAAAAATTATCCTATCAAATGAAATACTATAATTATTTTAAAAATATAGAATAATAATTATTAATTATTTATTAAAATAATAATTTAGTGTTTTATGGAACAAAATTTAATGTATTATTTTAATATTTTTTAAATGGACTAATTGGACATTTGTTGAAATAAAATATATATTTTTAAATAATTTTTAAAAATTATATTTAACCCCTACATACTATTATTTAAAATTTGCAGGAACATTTTTACAAACAATAACCGAATAAGTAATACCTACTAAAATGCTTAAACAGATCTTTATTATAATGTCTTCTTTTAGAGTCTCACCTTACAAAAATTTCTATTTAGTATGCTGGTGAAGCACAGTAATATTCTTTTGTACTAAACTATGTTTCCAGCCTTCTGGCTAATGTGAAACCAGAAATAGCCAACTGCTTCCAACTGTTTGCATCTATTAAGCAACTACCTAAACGACACATTCAGAACCATTTGTTCTATCTAGGCGCTTCTAGTGCAATGTTTTTAATTGATCTGCAAAAAGTAGACTTTTCTCATTGTAAAGCACAATTTTAAATAGTAACTGAAAATATTACATTGGATTTGTAGTGTACTAAAGCTAATAGACTATCACTGCACTGGTGTTTCGCATATGAAGGTGGAGTGTCGATAACGTACCGTGCCCTTTAACTCTTTCAGCCATAGCAGACAAGTTCTTTAAGTAAATTCTTTGGACAAATTCGTTAAACAAAAGCTTTGGACAAATTCTTTGGAGAAATTCATTGAACAAATTCTTTGGACAAATTTTTTAGACAAATTCATTGTACAAATTCTTTGGGCAAATTCCTTGGACAACTTCATTCGACAAATTCTTTGGACAAATCCTTTATTGATATGTTAATTTCCTAAAAACTGGGGTATAATAATGTTGTTCTTAAAGATAACTTAACGTACCTTATTGCTTTAATGTAACTTAAGTTAATAGAAGAGTTGACATTGATTTAGTTATAACTTATAAATATTTTTCATAGGGTAGTTTACCTCAACTAAAAAACTAAGGGAACTAAGGGAATAATCATTGCAGAAGTGAGTTCGTTTAGTTGCTACTCGCCTTAACACGAAAAACATTTCTCACTGTGCTTTACTGCAGCACCATTTTGGGAGACAAGTTCTTAGAAGTTATCGAGTGGACGTTGCGGTAGATGATACCACAGAGTCTTAATGTTAAATCAGCAAAATGAAGTCTTTGTTCTAATGTAACTCAAATCAAACTTAATTCAGTCTTTAAGACAGAGAACACTATATTTTTCATAGCTAACAATGTTGCTAATGTTAGTAACAGTGACAATAAGTTTCAATACTGTATATAAAAAATTAATGAAATTGAAATATATGTATATTGCTATTTGATTAATAAAAAAATTATATATATTTTGAAAAAAATAAAATTTTATTATCTAGAAAAAAATTACACTACAATTACAAATCTGTAGTGTCATTGATGGCTTATTAAAGCCAACCGCATAACTTAAATAATATTAGCTCATAAAACTGTATATAAAAAAATGAAATTACAAATAAATGAATGAAAAATTTACTACAAAATAAGTAACAATAAATTACAAAAAGGAAAAAAAATGACAATAAAATAAAATGAAATTAAATAAAGATAATATTACGTTTAAAATTGTTATTGGCATGATTTGCAAATTAGTATTTTACAAAATTAAGTACGCGCACACAAAGACTTCATAAGCACGAGTCAGGCAATTTCATAAAGTAAAGCAAAACCTACTAACAGTCAGACAAATAAAAAAGATATTCATTGTAGACAGTTAGATACAAGCAGACAGACGGTGGACGGATACACTAAGTAGGAAGCAAAGCTCACTTAATGAGCTGAGAAGAAAACAAGCAAAAAATCTTAAAATCACAAAATCACAAGAATGAAACGGAAAAAAAAATTTAATATAAAATTACATAAAAATTATATCTCTAAATTTAACTACGAAAAAAAGATACTTTATATTATTTATTTTTTTTTTTGGGTATTTCTAATTTTTTTTTTTTTTGTGTGAGTCCCACAAAGTCATATGAAATGAAAAATGGAATAAGAAGCACCAAATAATCTTATTAAGCATATGTTTTCGCACAGAATGACAAATTTAACATGATTATTTATGCTCATAATGTATCTGAGAAGTACGCGCACAATGCAGTGACAAGATATTAGGTCTACTAGCCGCGCAATCTTGGCACATGTCAATGTCTGCTTCACTGTTGACTTTATTGAAGCACAAAAAGATACAAGCAATTTTTAAAAAAAAAAATATTTTAATAAAATTTAGTTAGATTAAGTAATAATTAAAACCAAAGAGAAAGCACCGACAATTATACTAAAAAAACTGTTTTCATATGATTTTGAATTTTTTATTAAAATATAAAAAAATTTGCACAACTTTTAATTCAGAGCAATTAAAAATAATATCTTTAAAATAAAACTTAATTTAAGTCATTAAATTGTTAACAACAGCAATGTTCTCATAAAGTAATTTAATTTTTTTTTTAATTTTTTTTGTAAACTTAAACTCTTTCGAGTATAAAAGAGTCCAAATCTAAACAAAACCATATTGAAACAAACGACAAAACAATAAAAATATATAACAAAACAAAAGATACAAAAACAAAAATAGATACAAAACAGGAAAAAAAAAAGATATATAAATAACAATAACAGCAGCTATGCTTTATAGGAAGAAAAAAAAAATAATAATAATAAATAAAGAAGATCTTAATTAAAATCTTGTGGCACTCGTCGTGCAGTTACTAGAGCCATACAAACTATGCCGCATTTTCCACACTCCTCTCCGGACTCCAAAGCAGTTGCTGCTGCTGCCTTTTGTTGACGTTGAAGCCGTTGCCAAAGATGTTGATGTTGACGTTGCTGGCAAGACCTGCCTGCCTTAGCACTCAATTTCTGTATAGGTCGAGTACTCCAGTTAGTACGACAGCATAGACGCATGGCTTGCTGTAATCGTAGTAGTTGCGGTAAAAAGGTAGAGAAAATAGATAAAAATATTAGAACTGGAGTGTACGTAAGTCGTAACATAACTCCAAAAATAACACAACAACTCGAACCCACAATTGTGTGAGTTTGGCTTTTAGTGTCTAAACATAAACACAGATATAAAACAATGTATCTCATGCTATACTGTTGCAGATACTCGTTCTATAACGGCAAACCAGGCAGCAATACAATAAGCACCTAAACGAAGGTTAGCAAGAAGTTAATGAGTTTATTTGTAAGCGTTAGACAGTTAGCTTTTGTGCGTAAGAAAAAATAAAAAAAAAATAATCATTTTTATTACAATTTCAAAAAATAAACTTTTGTACTCGTAAGCCACAATTTTCCAAAAGTCAAAAATTTCTACTGAAATGATGAATTTCTCAGCCGCAACTGAAGTCGGTCGGTTACTTAAGTGCAAAGTGTGATGTATCTTACCCAGAGTGTTGGGTAATTTTTCTTATTCGCAGTCACTCTGGAAACAAAATGCTTTCTTGTTTTGTTACTTGATTGCCTTGCGTTTTCTTGAGTTCATAATAAAAAATTCTTGATTTGTAAAAGATTTGTTATATGTAAAATAGAAAAGGTTCATATCATGGTAACAAGTATTTCTTAAATGCCTTTCATGTAAATTATTGGCAATTACAAGAGGAAAAAAATTATTTTTACTTAACATGCAATCAATTGTATTATTTATTAATTATTAAATAAAAAACTCATTTTTTCCATAATTTATTACTAATATTCATTATGAATTATGAATATAACTTTTATTATCATTATGAATTGTAATTTTTGTATCTTGGTTTATTTTTTTGTATTTATATATTACACTACAATCACAATATATAATATAATATATTGCAAATAATAAATTAAAGAAACAAACTAGCCAAACTAGCAGTTCAAAAATTATAAATAATAGAAAAATGAAACTTAAAGACATGAATCACAGAATTATAGATTACTTACCAAATATCTTTTTTTCTTTCTTCTATATATTATATTACAGTATATAATACAGCAATGCATTATTGCAAATAATAAATTAAAAACAAAAAAGCCAACCTACTCAGTTGCTTAAAAATTATAAATAATACAACAATTAAACTCAAAGATATGAAATCACACAGTTAAATAATATTTATCAGATATAACTTTTTTATTACTAAAAGCAAAATAATAAATCTTTTATATTATTAAGGAACTAAGCACGTTTGATAAACATTTTATTTTTTAATTTATGTTGAAAACCAAAAATATATTAATGCAATACTACATATATAAATAAATTACATATCTACTGAATATCTTATAAATATACTTAATAGAAACTGTATATAATAATAATTACTAAAAATAGTTGTAAGTTATTAAAAATTTTTGCAGTATCATTGCTAACTTTAAACATATTTAATAATTAATTAATAGTTAATAACACTTTAAGCAATTTATATTACCTAACATAATTTTAAATAATTTTTAAATAATTTATCTATCCGTTCACTTAACTGTTAAATTCTTTACACACAAAACTTTGGAACTTAAAATGAGATTGTAAATGTAACTGATGAAGTCTCAGCTTAATTAACAAATCTAAAATTATACTCGTTCTTAAGTGATCTTCCCAAACAAAAACAGAATATAAGCACTTTTAGATTTATTTTTCTTTAACCCTGACTAGTACTAACATGCATTCCCCACGTAAAAAAATTATCACTTTTAGACTTCTTTTTCTTTAACCCTAGCATCTACACTCATTCCGCACTAAAAAAAAAATAGAAGCACTTTCTGACTTCTATTTCTTTAGTCCTAGTACTAACATCCATTCCACACGTAAAAAAATAAACCATAGTACTAACATTCTTTCTCCACGTAAAAAACTAGATTTTTTTAGACATCTTTCAGACTTCTTTTTCTTTAACCCTAATATTAACGTCCATTCAGTATGAAAATATGGAGCCACTTTCAGACTTTTGTTCTTTAACCCTAGCATCTGCTTTTTCTTTTAACATCTATTTCGTACGAAATAACCAGTTTTCGATTTATTTAAAATATATATAATTATACTATGTATTATAAAAAATCACATATAGATTAAATTGATTTGATGTGTTGATATCCATAACATATTCAAAAAGTGGGGTTATTATTACAAGAAGGAATTTTTATATTGTTATATGTTTAGTTAACTAACAATTCCTAATAGAGTACATAGTAATACTTATATTTAAATGTTTTATTTAAGTTGTAATTTTTGTTATATTTAAATATATTTATTTTTATTATTATCAAATTTAATTGAGTTATATAAAGCCTTCTTGTAGTGTGTATTATATATTATTTCACACAATTTTTTTAATTTATTTTTCGATATGTTTATTAAAATGGTTTTTTATATATTTTTATTCTGGCTATAGGTCCCTTTTTGTTAAATAATAAAACTTTAATATTTTTTATTAAACTCTATATTTCGACGCTCCTTGAGAGTATCATTAGAATTACAATTATAAGTTACTGAGTTTGTTTATGCATTTTTAATTATAGTAACTTATAATCGTAATCCTGATAATGAGTCTCAAAGAGAGTCGAAATATAGAGTTTAATAAAAAAATATTAAGGTTTTAGTATTTAACAAGAAGGGACCTACAGAAAAATGCCATCAATTATTTTATTATTTATTTATTTTACTTTTTACTTTTTACTTCTGATTTTAAATTTTAAAAATGCCGTTGTTTATCTAAATATAAATTATTTTTTTCTTTATTAATTTTAATTTTAAGTATATGATTTTTATTCTTTTATTAAAAACGAAATAAATAATAATTATTAAAAGTGCAGTTATTAATATAAATTAAAACTATTATATTATTCATTAACTTTACTTCTGATTTTTAATTTTATTTTCTTTTTATTGTAATTTTATAATACAATAGGTATCGTGAACTTTCTGATTAAACTTTGATTTCTGATTTTTATTTTTAATTTTATTTTTATAATACAATTTATGATTAAACTTTAATTTTTTATTTATTTACATTTATATTATTTAATATTATTTTCTCATTTAAATTTTTTATTTTATTTATTTAGTACCAAAACTTTTCAGTTTTGTTATTTATTATTATTTTTTCAATATTTAGAGGGTTTCGAATATATAAGCTATTAAAATAACTTCTTTGTCATTATAAGAAATAATATAATATATAATATAATATATTTATAATATAATAATATAATAATTTATTTATTTAAAAAGATATGAAAATTTATAAATTAAACAATAGTTATTTATATAAATTATTACACCGGCAGATGACTAAAATGCCATAGCTGTAAGCTTTATATATATAATTTAATTGTTATTGATTTCTATGTAATACAACAAATTTAAAATGAAGTAAGAATAAAGCTAATAATACTACTACTACTATAAATTATTATATATTTTTCAATCATTTTAATTATCACTTCTATATTAATTTTATTTTTTTTTTATTTATAAGTCCATAGTTAACTTAACACTTGTGTGCTTTATAATTAAAGTTGAATTCTTAATTTATTTTTATTCATCTTATTTAATCTTAATTAATTATTTTACTTTTTATTCTTAACTCAACAATTAATTTTTATAGAAACAACTGTACTTTTAATAATTACTCTTTGTTGCTTTTTTTAATATTTTTTTTAATATTTCAAATTTTTTTCTAACTCTTATTGAGTCACTTGAATATTTTTAAATATGTTTTCATATATAATAATTTTTGATCCTAATTAAGATTAATTTTTTTATTACATTTTTTCAACTAGCTTTAATATATATCCCGCAAGTTTTTTTTATATATATTTTAATTTTTTATTTAATATTTTTTGTTTCCAAATATTATTGTCAGTTTGAAAATAATTTTATATTTTTTTTATTAAATTTTTAAATTTTATTTGCTTTCACTAATCTTAAATACTCTTAATTCTGCAATTATTTTTATATTATTATATCTTGTTATTTTTGTCTTCTCTAGTTTAGTTTTTATTATTTTATTTATTACTTTTTAGTTTTTTTATCTTAATTTATATGCTTCTTGGTCATCTCACCAAACTAGTACCTTTTCTCTGTCTATGATTTATTTTAATTACTCTTATTCAGTTATCATAACTACTTCAAAGACGTGTACGTTAATGGGGACATACACTTCTCTATATTAATATAAAATAGGTATATCATATTTTAAGCACATTTTTATATAAATTATTTTAATGTGTCATATAAGTTTTCTTGAAAAATATTCCAGTTCACTTGCTTAATGTCACGTAGGTAGAAGTGAAATTAATATTAAATCCACTCATGAATGCGATATAAGTAAATATAAAATAACATCAAATAATAAATATGAAAATGACAATAGATATTTTATAGCACGAAATTTATATCATTTTAAGCACACTTGAAATAATAAAGCTCAACACTTAAAATAAACATAATATCTAACATAAACAATATCTAACAAAGTCCATATGGTATTAAATGGACAGAAAAAGATAAATATTTAAAATTTTTGCATGATGGAATATATTTACATACGAGTATCAAAAAAAAAAAAATATATATAATATAGTTGATTTTTGCATGATCAATGCTATTAAAAATTTAATTTTTATGATTTTTAAATTTAGTTGTTCATCTGCACCGAATGTATATATATGCAAATTACAAATTTAAAATAAAAAAAAAAATTCGGACATTGCAACTTATTATAAAATTTGATTATTGAGGAACTACAGTGAAATAGAGATTAGCAGGGACAATAAAAACCAAAAATATTGAATGTTATATTAAATATATTTTTATATCTTTTACAGAAAAAATTTTAAAATGTGATTTCAATAAAATTTTATTATTTAATAAAAATTCGTACAGAAATATTTATGCATACGAGTTAATGTATATGTTTTTTTTTATTTAAATCTAAATTGAAGCGCTTTACGAATAAATTCTTGGAATTAGAGGGACAGTGATCGAATTAATCTGACAGTTTGCATTAAAAAATACCACCAGCATATTTATAAATAACAAAATATTAAGTATAATTAAAATTAAGTAAATAAAAAGAAATAAAATCTCATACATATAAGATATGTAAATTGCATTATTGACTTTAATATTGTATGCTCATTATATATATTTGAATTACTATAGAAGGAACTAACTTATAATTAAAAATAAGTTATACTTATTATTATTATCTCCTAAGTTATACTTTATATTATTTATCCAGTAAAAATATTTGACATATGTATATAATAATTTTTGACGGTACTTTTTATATATAGAAATATATATGCATATATAATAAAATATATGAATATAAGAAATTGTTTGTTATACTAAATAGCTATTATGTTTTATTATTATTATTGTTATAATTTATACAATTTACAATTTATACAATAGAAGAGCATCTTTAATAACTAAAAATCTTATATCCGCATCCACAAAGCATGCCTGGGATGCATAAAGGAGTATTCGATCTATCATAATAACTGCTTCCTCCTTTCAACAACAGTATCCCATAGCAGTCTTTAAACTGCTACCACAAACATTATGTAGTGCTGTTATTGGTAGAAAAATAATTCAACCAGAGCTGTTGTAGATTATACATGTAGACAATGTTGCCACATGTTTTTCTACTAAACTCAATTGAAACTCTATTTAGCGTAAATTATTTATATTTCTGATAAAAGTATATATGAAATAAAAATTCATCTAATTTTAAGGATCAATTAACGATTTATATCATCTTTAAGAATGAATTACGAATTTATCTCATCTTTAGTGTTGAATTAGACATTTATCTCACATTTATCTCACATTTAAAGATGAATTAAACATTTATATCATATTTAAAGATGAGAATAAAACATTTATCTCATCTTGAAAGATGAGAGTGAGAGATTTATCTTATCTTTAAAGATGAGAGTAAGAGATTTATTTTATCTGTAAAGATGTATTGAAGATTTATCTCATCTTCAAAGATGATTTACACATTTATCTCATTTTTAAATATGAAATTAAGAATTATCTCTTCCTTAAAGATGCATAAATTAAAGATATGTTTTTAAAAACATAATTATATTAAAGAATCTGGCAAAACATTGAACAACATATATTGACTTGACTATACTGACTAGTAAAACAATGAAAATATGAATTGAGAACATATAGTTTAGTTCCTTTATAGTAATGTGAATAGTTTCTAAATTAAGTTTACATTTAGATAAAGAAATTTAGATAAATAGTTATTAATGATGTTTACACATCTTAAATACGTTTTTATTTAATTTAATTTTTAAAGTATTTTTTTAGAGGAGTTACGAGTTCATTTTTTTTATTATATTGATATATAAATTGATTTAGCGGTTTCAAAGTTTATTTGACTATTGTCTCAGGGCAAAGTGTTATTACAATTGCTCTTGAAAACATGTTAGGTAGTTGTTTATATTAGAATTTGTTCAGAAATATAGTTCTGATTTATAGTTTATTGTTGATTATTACAACAATAAAATAAATAATGCACAATACAATACAATAAACAATTTTCATTTTAATTAATATATATATAATATGTATAATATGTATGTATATATTTATTTTTTATTTAAAATATCTGCACATATAAAATACATATGCGAAGTTTCAAAATTTGTGGAGCTCATTTTCTTACCGACATAACAGAGTTGGGATTTGGCCAAATGTATTGATTCATAAGGTTGGGTTTTACTTTCAAGAGAATTAGAGATTTGCACCTTTCGACGTTGTCTATATTCTGACTACTGCCGTCCATTCGAGAATCCTTCTGGTTTGCGAATGAACGACGCTAATACTAGGTATCACAAAGGACCATTATTTGAGCTGAAATGAGCTTTGGGCACAAGATCAGCACTCAAACCTGACGTTAGTACATATTATATATGTATTTTAATATTCTATGATATTTTTCATGAAAAAGTTATTACCCTAACTTGTGCGGCGTGATAGTCTTTTTATCCGTTTAATATAAATGAGTTCATTTAATTCTTAGTGAGTTTAATGCTGGTGCATAGTGGATAGGAAGGTGGCAATTATTTCTAAGAAGACTTTCTGATAAGTAGCTTTTTAATAAAATATTTTTTTTTCTTTTTTTTAGTAACTATTTAATACAATATTTTCTATTTTGCATGGGTTTCCAAAGCGAAAAGTATTTAATATAAAGGTATATAGGTATATAGGTATATAGGTATATAGGTACATATTGAAAAAAATGCATTGAAAAAGATTAACGTCAAATAAATTGAAACCATTAATATTCTAATATTACACTATTATGAGAATTCAGAACGAAATGCAGTAATACTGCAGTCATTGAAATAAAAAGGATGTGGGCGTTGTCCTTCTCGTAGGTTCTTTTCACTAATGAACTAGCCTTAACTAGTACTTTGGTGTATATTGTATTCTAACTATTTGAAAAGTAACTTATAAAGGCGATTCTATTATTTACAAATTTCATTGTAATTTTTATTTATTTTCTTTTTTTGTTTTTTGTTGTTCTTACTATTAAGTTATTATTTATATATTATTTATTTTTTTTTTTTTATAACGTATAGAAATCCTTTGTCTTAATTTCTTATTCATAATTTTTGTTATAATTTCTGTGTTCAAGCAACCTTGTCCTTGACGTTGATGCTATCAAGCTTTAGACAGTTTTCCTGGTTATTTATATACTTCTTTTGGCTATTAGAACTCCTGTTGTAAGGCAAAATATGAGTGAAATAAAAAAAGGGGTTGTATCTGCAGAAAAAAAAAATTTTGCACCACCAGCATATCAAAATAATAGTACAACAACAACAACAATTATGCTGGTAAACAACAAAATTGGTTGAAAAAAAACGTTCATTACAAAAAGGGGGACAAATTGTAATGAAGCTTATGAACCTTTGTAAGAAGTCTAGACTATCTTGCATACGGAAACGTTCCCTGACTCATAACTTCCAGATAAGCATTTACTGCAAAAAAAAAATAAAATAAAATCGTGAAATAAAAAAGAAGTTGGATTTTTGAAGAAAAGAAATAATTAAAATTAATCCTAAAAAATTCAAAGAAAAATCTTAAACAATAGCAATATTTATTTTGCGGATGTAAATAAAAATTTAAATAAAATTTTCATATATAATAATTTGCCAAAATATTTTTTCTTCAGAAAAATTTTATTTGTTTCACATTATTTTACAAATTAAGTCATTAATCAATTTCTTACACAAAAAAAAAATAAATATTAATAATGAAGTCAGTTTAAAACTAAGAATTTATGCTTAAAAGGTTAAAATTTAGTAGAAAATTAAAAATTCACACATAAATTCATAATTTAACGTTAGAATGGTTCATTTAAGCTACAACCACAAATTAAGCCGACATGAACGCTTAATAACTTTATTAATTAAAGCAGTTGAGTGTAATTAAAGCGGCAGCAGCAACAGCCGAAACAACAGAGCGGAATAACATTTTGCATTAACAGCTGTAAGACAACGACAGTAGCGTTAACAGCAGCCGTCGCTGCAGTGAAGCAGTCGCTGCAGTGAAGTATTGCAGTTGGCGTTGCCAATGATACCAAAAATAAAAAAAAAATGTTTTTGAATTTTTCTAAAGAAATCAACTTGCTTATGAGTTTGACTTAAAGTGGCCATTCAAGTTGATTTGCGGTAGCTTTGTGTGTTACTTTTTATACAACAAAAATTGTTTACTGCCTTTTTGGTTTTGAGTTGCTATATTTTGAAATGCACAACCAAAAATGTTGAATCTGTATCTGTCCAAATAGTAATGAACAAATCTTTTCTGCAGTTCACCTTCTTCGCAATAATGAAACTGCAATACTCTTTTGCCAAACACATGTTTTTAATCTTCTCGTATGTATGACTCGTACTAAAAACTCCTCAACTGCTGCCTACGTACGTGCAGTAAATATTTAAAAATACATAAGTGAAATAAAAAATAATAAATTCTCAAAATATTGTAAATTGCAGTTCAAAGAGTTCTGCAGAATTGCCTCAATTTCATTTCTTCAAATAAACACATTAAAATTATACACTTTTCTTCAGCGCTGCTACGAGGTTGCACCAATTAACTTCCGGTTGCAACGCACACTTAACATCGGACTACCAAACACACTCCACAGTACATAATGTACCATAATGTCTTCCCCTAAAATAATCAGCAACACAAAGCAGCAGCAGCAGCAACAGCAACAACAGATCTTAATGAATTCTGAAGAACTCTTTTCTGTCTCCTCCACTTTTGTCGTTGTTCTAACCAAAAAGTCAATAACTTAATTAACGAAATTAACAAAAAAAAAAAAAATTAAATGTGGCCCCGACCGACGATTTCGTCGACTATGGCTGACTATGCTTGACTGTGGCAAACAAAAATTTGTGATAAATTATGGCAATGAACTGTGGAAGCTCGAAGCTGTTGTCAACACATGTAACACGTTTTTAAATTTTAACTAAATTTGGTGCTAATTTCAAAACATTTCATTTCTTAATTGTTAGAGTTTCAAAATAATGAAATAAATTTTAAATTATGAAATACAAACAAAATTAAATAGAAAAACACTAAAAAACGA
>NC_051846.1:2327543-2336655 GCF_002237135.1 Teleopsis dalmanni
AAGCCTTTGCCATTGAACTATGTCTTTAAAAATCATTTATAGTTGATGTTTTCAAATACTGATGTAGTGTTACTTATTGACTTCATAGAAAGCTTCGATGGTTAAGGCATTTCGTTATCAACTGCTTTATTATCGTCGAGTCCTTTATAACCTGATATCATGTTCAATCCACATCTGTTTAAAAAACTATGCGAGAAATATTTTCATTTAGTATATCATATAAAAAATATATGATTTGTTTATTTGGGAAGCATAAACTTTTTACTTAATACATATTTACCCACTGCTTATATTGATTGGTTTCAAAATAACAATCTAGCGATTAATGAGTATTGCAATAAAGTCATATCTAACATAATAAATATACCTGCTAACGAAAGTAAGAGTGCGTAGAGTTGGTTCCATTCTATTCCTTCTAAAAATGAAAATAAAAGTGATAATTATGTATTATCTCATCTCATTTCCTCGACCACAAAATTTAAATAAAATTTCGTGTTCAACGAACATGCAAACGGATACAAAAGTTTCGATTTTAGACTTTTAGTGACCGATGACAGCATTCATTGGAATTTTATAATCTTAAGACAATAAAATGTATCTATTTAAATGCACGAAGAAATAAGCTAATGGCCCCATACATAAGATTTACAAATAGTTGAGAACAGGTTCAAACTATATACATAAAGAGAAAAATTATAGAAAACAAAAAATATTATAATGACAACAACAAAACAATAGCAATTCAACACAATGTCAAAATTCTATAATTTTATGCAAATGAAAACGAAACTTTTCTATAAAAAAACAATATTTTATCTAAATAATGCCTTCAAAATTATACTATATATAATATATCCATTACTGTACTATGGGCATAATAAAGCGCAAAAATTATGTTCGTATTGAGAGTGAAGTCAATCTGATACACTCACATACCCGTTCGTATCTAAGTATTTTGAAAGTATCTAAGTGTTTGGATGTGAATGTGAATAAAGATTTATTCGTTTCGTTCTAAGTTAAAACATTAAATTTTTATATCTTTTTTCATGCGCTTAAGTACTTAAATTTTCTTCCAAAACAAGCGGCTAATCCGTTTAAAACTTTAATGCGTAACAATTTTATATACTGTTTTCACGGTCCAAATTAATTGTTATTAATTTCGTCTAATATTTTAATCTTGCAGCTTTTTATGGCATCTAATGTTTTAATTGGAATATAAACGAACATCTTATTAAACTCAAATGATTGATTCCCCTGACGTGGAACAAACGGATTTTCACTAATTTATTTGCAATGTCAATTGTAAAATTAAATATTTATCTCACATTCTTTCTGACGGAACTGTGATAATATATAAGTTTACTTAATTGATTTTAGAGTTTTTCTGTGTTTTTATCGGTATTAATTTTAATTCCGACATAAAAAATCACCGTTGGGTGTAAAAGTTTAAGTTATTCAAATTAAACTACTACTTAAGTAGTTTTTTTTAGGAAAAATTTAAAACAGCTTAATTTCACGGCAATCAGATAAATGTTGATTAATAAAACATTAAGTTAAACACTTGTTAAATAGTTTAAGTATGTTTACTTAAACTAATATGAAGCATTGGTAACTCTAAACCAGCAATGTGCTAAACCAGGGATGGGCAAACGAGCAATTTTATGCTACTATTAATCATTGTATAAAATTCAATCAGGGCTATCAACAAGTGTTGCTCCTATGTTTACTATATCTTGAAATATTTAAAGCCAAATAATAGCAAAATAGTTTTTGAATTACTTCCTCTTTTTTAATTAATGCATTACTTATTGGGATCTCAAACACTCACGTTTATTCAGTTGGCATATACCACATTCAATAGGAGTCTACGCATGCTGAAAGTGTGTTAAATGTGCAAAAAACAAATATATTTATAAAATACATTTAAAGAAGCAAAAGTATCTTTTCGCATTCTGTTAATGTGTTTTCAAATAGATTCTGGACTATTGGTAGCTGAGAATTTATATAATTTGTCTAATTCTAAGTTTTCATGGAACATTTTTCATCGCAATGAATCTATAGATAACCAAGCTATTAAGGACTTTTTGCATACCGTCTTGCATAAATGTTTCTGAATTTACTCCATGTTTTTAGAGACGATCTTTGATTACAATGAATCCATAAATAACTAGGCCATTAACTCATGTTTAACTGAAGAAACTTTTGCATATCGTGTTGTATAATCTATAATTAAACTTAACTTAAGTTCCTTAAGTTAAACACGTCCATAGTTATCTATGGATTCATTGCGATCAAAGATTGTCTATGAAAATCTGGAGTAGTTAAGTGTCGTAAAGAAAAGAACGAGTCCACGAGTCTTTAGCTAAAAAGCCGGTTTGAATCCACAAAATCTCGTAGTAGTGGGTAGAAGAGAGCAAATCAAGTTAGAACCAGCAAGAGGTATTTATAAAACCTGGAGTAAATTCAGAAACTTTTATTGATAAATGAAAGTTAAATTGTAGAGTATGTAGAGTATATATATATATTTCAATTTTACATAATATAAATAATTTCATAGAATCTTCTACGTAGTTCCAGAAGATCTCCGATGTTTGCTTCTTTAAATCTAATCTCAGTTCTTGCGTATTTCTTGTTTCTCTTTTAATACATCATGTACTTGTACACTCTGTCAAAAAAGTAGCGAGAATTAATTAATTTAAAAACCCTCTTAAAGGGATTGTCAAAATTATATTTATAGCTAAATTGGCAACGCTGTTCTCTATACTCACACTGATTTTAATCCCTACTTGTCATTTAGTTTATTTACAGTGCCTTAAAAATCAACAAATCTTGTCGAATAGTCATTCTACTTACCTGTATTGGCTACGGACGACTATTTCGTTTTTCAAAACTCAAATTATCTCTTCGAGGTAACCAATTTTTAACCGATAGATGATATAAATTGAAATGAGCGGCGAGTACTGGAATTGTTTTGATGATAGAGTTATTCGTTGGCGTAAGGGTATTATTTCGATAGGGGCCATATAATAAATTTTATGAATAATACACATTTCATTGTCTGATTTCTGTTTTTTAACAAAATAATATACCCAGCTACTGATTCAGAGCAATATTTAAGGTAGTTTTATTGCAGTAGTAAAATATATTAGAAACATTATCTAAATGTTTAATATTATTACTATGTAGCATCAGAATTGTGGAAGATTTTCTGAAAATAGATTATTTTATAGTGAGCGTTTCATAAGGTAGATATATATTTGTTAAAAGCGTTAAATACGTTGCACAGCAGGTTTTTGTAGACATCGGCTGATAAAGATTATGTTATGAGTTTATATTATAAGATTATCCTATAACGGTAACTATGTTCTTCAATTTCTCTCCGTACTTTGCTGTTCTAAAGACATTTCTGGGCTCCTATCTTTTGCAAATCAATTTTTTCGGCGTCATCAATTCACCTCATTTTTCATAACACTTATGTTTATATATACGATTTAATACATTTATTATGACTTCATTCTTATTATCTTACCAAGCTTTTTAAAGATGGAAATATACTTTCTTATAACCTTCGAAATCTGTATGAATAATTCAGCTATCTCTGGTACATTGAATATTAGTGAAAAACGTGAGTGACGCGACAATAAAATAAATTCTAATTGGTTTCATCTATTTTTTTAGTATCTAACCAACAATGGATAGTGCTCTTTCTTATTGAGAATATCCATATAATAATAGATATTTAAATATTAAATTTTGATGGGTTTACAGTGACATATATGGAATTGAAAGAGTTTAGATCTAAATTATAAGCCAGGAGTTTTATCAAAGTATTAACTATTAACTAACAAAACATTCTTCGTATTATTTTCAATAAAGGATATATTAGAAGGTAATGTTGGGAACCATACTGACAAATCAATTTAATGGGTTCATTTGTTAGTTTGGGCATTAGTAAGTTCTTCGTTAACATAGCCAATTAAATGGCATTTTGTAGTCGAACTTTTTATGACCCCTGACTGAAGTGTGAGACTGAGTAAAATTTGTTGATTGAATCATGAAAGATCATAGGATGGCATATTATATTGGATGAAGAAATAAGATTTGATAAAGTTCGTTTGATATTAGTATTTAAAAAAAATTGAAGTCAAAGAAACAGAGAGAAGCAAATTGAATCTTTATGTCGTAGTGCGAGTCTCAGTGATTATTAAAGGTCCAATAAAATATAAAAGCATCTTAGTTTCTGTAATAAAACTATTAGTGTGAAGGGTATTAAAGTTTTGCCTAAATTAGCTTAAATTAAATTTTTTCTGAGATTTTAAAAATGATTTAAATATGCCTTTTTGTTCTTAATAAAAACTGATGGGAATATATGAAAGTTTGGTGAAGAAATCCATAAAAATAAATTTTATTTTTTAAGCGCTACTTGTATTTTATTAAATTTCATTATTTATTCTTTTTATTCTTTATTAGTATTTATTAAATAATAAAATGATTTTGTTGAAGCATTTTTTTTTTCTTACAATTAAAATCAATTTAATGTTCTTTTCATTCTCAAAACAAAATACCGTTTTTAATTAAGCATTAATTTTTAAAACCAATTAATTTTACGTCAGGCAAAAAAATGCAAATTATAAAAAAATTTGTCCGCACCACCCACAGAAACGTAGATACTTAATTACCAGAGAGCCAACTTTAGCATGAGATTCAAGGTCATTTTTCAGCATAAATAATTGAGTCAACAGAAACAACTTCTGGGTTATTTCGTCCCACCGAAATCGTAAATATTTATTTCGTAAATTCTCGAGAGCGTTTGATTAAATATTCGCATTAAGCTGATTTTAGCACCTCTGAGAAACGAGATCGATTTTTGCATTACTAGTTTTGTACCTTTTAATTTGATTTTATTTTTACATAACTATAAAAATTGAGTTAATTTAATTTTATTGACTTTTGGCCAATTTCAATGTAGATTTTATGCATGAACCGCTAGAAGCCAAACAGACACCAAATCAATAGACATTTTCGCTACATTAACGACACCAAGTATCATAATATACAATTTTGATTACAATAGATACTACAAATATTTGGGAAGCATACTAAGTTATTGAAGTAAGTATTAATTCTTTGAATTGTCAGAACTTTTTACTGTATATCATACTATCATACAGATATAAGATCAACATAGATACAATTAATTCGATTCGGTTATGTTGAAGATTGAAACTAAAAACTCACGAAGATACACTATGGTAAGATACAACCAATGTAATAAAAAATGGATGCAAAATCATTACAGAAAAATAATAGGCATTTAATTCTCACGGCAGATGGTATACAATTATAACTAGGCTGGCCAGATATTGTTAAACGATTGTTATAAAACCTTAAGACAAGAGTAGACAAGCGGCTACTTTTATAACATCAGAGTCCTTTGTAACGATGTAAATTGTCTATTGGATGCTCACTGAACTTTTGTTAGTCAGCGGTGTTTATATAATTAAGAGTGCATTTGAGTCAATAAACTAGTTCATTGAGGAACTAAAGCAACAATTGTATTATTTATAGTACAACATTTTAAAGTGAATAGGATATAGAACTTAAACAGAATAAACTAAAATACCAAGACCAAATTAATTCTTATGTCTAAAACAGACTTATATAAGTTAGATGAAGATTTTAAAAGATAGTTCTAAAGTTAATATATATCAACCAACTTGAAGAACTTGTTAACGACTGCATGTATTTATAATTAACACAGATATTAATTAGGTAGGTATGTTATACCGGCAATCCCAAGGGATCCACTCAGGCCTATAGGTCCATTATATTACAGTATAACTAAAAAGTCAAAGTTTAGAACCACTTAGAACCTTTGTCAAAGCTATAAAAGGTATTCAGGGGAGGTCTTGCAATTCGCTAAGATTCTTAAAAAAGAAAGTCCCTAGAGTGATAAGGCGACGCCGTGTATTGCTGAACAGAAACAAAACAGATGGTAGGCATTTTCATCGTCCTCTTCACAATTACGGTAGATACAATTGACATTTTATAGTGAGGTTTCGAAGTAGTAATTACAATTTGACGTTGAATCATGCATGACTTTTTCCGTATTAGTTCCTATTAATTCTATGTTACAAGAAAGAATAAACTATATGCATATAATATAGATAGACAAATTTAATATGGAATTATAGTGAAAATATAATAATATATCTAAAAATATATTCTAGATTAGGTTCTATGTAAAAGGAAGAAATAAATTTATGCAAAAAATAATGCCTCTACAAAAGAATAGTATTGAAATTTAATAATTAAAAATATAAATATAATTAATCAATTCAATTATTCTACAGCTGGTTTACGATTCCGTTCTAATATAATACAGCAAGTAAATTTGTTGATGTACTTTTACAGCAAATTAACAAAAGTCCAGAGAAATGTACGAACCTGAAAGTTAAGTACAGCTTTGGGTCAGTTGGCTAATGAGCACTGACTCTGAGCTTCAAATTTGACAGGGTACGAGCTCAACCCTTGGTACTTGCAACCTCAAAAAAAAAATATTTACGAATAATTTAATACAAGAAAAATTTCAAAACCACTGATGATGGGTTTTTGGCAATACTCGAAATAGCTGTATGTTAAGTCGAAAATTCAATCAATTAAAATAATATAAAAAATTTTTGTTGTTGTAGTGCACTATTTTTCGAAACCTCTCTATTAAATACTTTACTTAAATATTTATTTTTTTGTTTTCTGATACCTATATTCGTACATATATATACTCCTTCTGTAGTTATATACTTCTGATAGTATAACCAATAAAAGAGTAAAGTAATCACCTATAATTACCAATAATTACATCAAAAAATGTTTGAAGACAACCGCATTTTTATGACATTTTTTCTAAGCTAACCGCTGTGGAAAAAAAGTGTCCAAATGAATTTTAAAAGAAAGTAAGTAATTAAAGCGTTTTTGACACTCCCACAAAACCCAAATCTAATGATTATTTTATTTATTTTTAGCTTCTTTAGGCTTCCTAATATCTTTAATGCTTAGTTATTGTTATTTTTTGCGGAAAGAAGGTTTTTATTTATTATTTTTGCCACCATTAAAATATAATTTACTTTACTTTTGTTGGTTTTGCCTCAAATATTTGCTTAGATAATAAAATTGGATTTCGATTTTTTATTAACTTTCAATTCAATTTAAATGTCATTAAGATCTTAAAAGGTTTTTATATTCGCATATATTTTTTTAAAATAAAAAAACAAAACAACTTTTGATTTTTATGGTCCTAATTTAAATTGGTAATTGCCTTAAAAGTGATTGTTGTTCCAGAATTATTGCTTTATTTGTGTCTTCTGTGATTTGTGTGAGATAAGATTATAAATGAATGCCTTCGTTCAGATATTCGCAGGTCTATTAAATATTTGATTATAATTTATTAGAAGGTTTCAGAAGGTTTTTTCAGTACTAAATTGATAAAATTTTAATATAGGAATAAAATAACTAAATGTAGGACTATAAAAATAATATATTTGAGACACTTTTTTAATATTGATCTATAGGCTAGAAAGCCAGTAACAAATAATTACGCGAGCTATAAAAAAATTATTTTAAATTTATGTATGTATTAAGTTACGAATAGAATTTTAATTTATTTTCGAAAATCATGTATACATACTTGTTTTGAAATTAATGCAGAAATTTAAAATTTAATTTTCAATACAGAATTAATGTCTATAATTATAAGGCACTGATAAGAGTCGTAGGCCCAATGTATATCAGCGGCAAAAACGCGTGTGTACAGCAAGTAGTGCCCACTGCCTTACATAATCTAATATATCTTTCAACCGCTTAGATCCGTAGAACCGCGCTTTAAGCTTTCAGCAAATAATATTAGTAAGAGTGACTAATTAAGATTTCTCTTTCATTAGAACAAAAATCTATATATAAAAAAAAAGAACAATTTTCTTCTAATGCAGTTTTTTCATTCGCATCAAAGCTTTGATGTCTTTAAGCTCCTCTTCTTTCACACTATAATACTGTTGTATTGCCTTCAACAATAACGTATAGGTACATATATACAAAGGTACTGTTTTAATAATAGTAGCCTATAGGTATAGCAATAGCGAAACTTGTAGAAATCGCCATCCATTTCTTAGACGTTTTCTTATTGTTTGTTTGTTTATGTTAACTCCTTCAAGAATAAAAAAAATTTACCTTGAAAAAGGTAAAAAAAAGTTTTTCAAAATACCTGCAGCATAATATATAATATCCAATTATATAAATTTAATCCAAAATTTACTTTATCGCTTTAAAAGAGAACTTAATGGTCTCGCTATAACTTAAGCGGCTTGATGGTTTAATATAATTATGACAACGCTTGATTGAATCTGTTATAAATATTTTGTAGGAGAATTCAGGTATAGTCTTCAACAAGCTTATAGAAACTTTTTATGGTCATAATTTATTCAAACCCGTCTTCCTGAAGTAATAAGTTCAATTTTGAGATCAGAAAAAAGAGATCATACGAGACTATGTTAGATGAGTACCGTATCGTTTGTTGGATTACATACGTTGAGTTTTTAACCAAAAGCCTTAACACAGTGATGGCATTATCTAATCTCAGAACATTCAAAAGTTTATTTACAAAAACTGCAAATACAAAAGCATTGGATAACAGATTACTCTTAGATATCGTCAGGCAATATAGTAAACTGCTACCAACCTAGAACAAAATATTAAATATATATATATTAAATATATATGTATTAAATTGTTGATCATTAGAACAAGCCAAATTTATCTTGGCATGATGTTTTGTCTGTCTGTCAGAATGTTTTAAGGAAAATTACCTTCTCAGTTTTGAGCTAGACTACTGATTGTAATTATGCACGCAATGATTCTTAAAATGGATCTTCAAGATTTGTCATATGACAAACTGGTTTATATCCAATATTCAGAACAGATCTTCCTAGTTATTTTGAGTAAAAGTTATCGGGTAATAGTAGTCGGTCAAGTTAATCAAACCTTATATTTAGTTATGCATATATCCAACACTTTTTTAATCAGTTGCAGGAGGACATTTTAAAACAAATACCCATAGATG
>NC_051846.1:2336755-2350466 GCF_002237135.1 Teleopsis dalmanni
AAGAACAACAAAACACAACAACAAAAATTCGAATCGTAATGAACTACAACAACAAAAATTTTTATTATTTAAATTAATTAAGTTTTTGGCGAACCATACAGCTGAGAATTACCCATCATCAGTGGTATTAGAATCATATCTTATATTTAATTATTTGTAAATAGATTTTTGAGATTGCAAGTACAAAGGGTTGAACTCGAACCCTACCAAATTTGAAGCTAAGAGTCAGGCTATTTATTAGCCAACTGATCCAACCCTGTACTGAACTTATATATTCGAACTTGTATGGTCAGCCAAAAAATTTGTTGTAATTCACTACTACTCAAAAACTCTTAATTAAATACAATAGTTTATAGTAAGTAAAATAATCACTGTCATCATAACTGATTAAATATACATATACTATAAAATAATAGTTTATAGCACTAAATATAAAAATAAGAATAAAATACTGCTAATAGTTATATAATAGTAATAGTGGAACTGTACAGCACTTTATTAATATTTATAGGACAAAACAAAACAGAACTATATATACGGTTTAGTTGAAGTGTTGAAAATGTTTCATTTATTTATTATTTAATGTATTATTATTCTAGTAAAGTTAAATCTTCGTCAAACTAGTTGCATACTGATATATCCGAGATCACTTGAGATACCTGAGGAACCTATAACAAAATTGCTGATTGCACCTTCATATTTTAACATTTGATTTTAGTTGGTTTGCAACAACCATTAAATTTAATCATTAAGAATATACATATGGATAGTATATACATATGTTATGGTCAAGCTAAATATATAGCCATGCATTACATACAAGAGTGAAGTTCTCCACTATATTCTTATATCATTGATAAGTAAATAGTAAGTAAATAGTAAGTATTTTAAAAGCAGAAAATTTTTTATTTCTGCTTTAATTTCTATTAGTGAGATATGTAAATTTTTTTGATCTAATGTCCTAATAATCTAATGTAGTTACGATAACTATAGATTTCTATATATTATACATTATCTTTATTAGTCAATTTCATTATGGTACTAAAAGTCGAGGGGTTTTAGATAACGAGAATTTTTAATACAGCCTGAAATAATTTATACGGAGAGGTACTGCAGTTTACAAATATCATCTGAAAGAAAAATCATTTCTCAAAATTTATGAAATCTACCAATGGAGAAGAACGGTCTAAAGTTAGCTAGCTGAAGCACGATATATATGGAACGACATCCGCAAAAAAACATCAAATAGAGTCAGATTTAGAAGAATTATTGCGGCCCTGTGTCCCACTGGGGTAAAGTGGCCAATAGTAATAATAACCAAAGTAGATATCGTGCTTTTTTCCAATTAGAACGAGTTTATAAGCCAAAGCTTATAAAAGTTGCTGCCGAGTATTATAATTCATTAACTATTAAAATCTTAATATCATACTTTTTGCAAAAATATTTTGTTGTTGTAATTCACTACTATTCATCAGATCTTCTTTTAGCAAAAAGGGTTTTTCGCTATATTTGACTTCAAAAATTGTAATTAATATATCTGTTTTTGATTTGTGTTTATCATATTTTAAAAGCAAATACCTTTCAAATTATTTTCAGTTTGAAATCTTAAAAGAAACTAATTCTCTTCTTATGCCAGTGTGGTTTTGCTTTTTAATCCAATAAATTCTAAATTAAATAATCCACTTTCATACTAATTTCTCAAACAAATCTTAAATTTCTGTCCCTCTCAATAATGATTTCATTCTCTCACCATACAATATACTTATTATACTGAATTTAAAAATTGATTTATATAAAAATTATTCACAAATCCTTTAATTTACTCGGTGGACTCCGTCTTATTTTTCATCGTCTGGAGTTTATAGAAATCCCACGTAGCAATTTTTTTTATTATTTTGCAATTGTTCGTTCATAAATAAAAAATGAGGACGTAAGCAAAAATACACTGTCCTACAAAGCGAACACACAAAACAATAAATCTTTTATGGGTTGCGTTTGTGGCCGGAAAGTTGTTAAAAGGATAATAGCTACACCAGCCCAGTATATTTGGAGGGAGTGAGAATTTGGAAGAACGTAAAAGACAAATTTTTGTGTTACTTTAGGCGCAGTGGTGACAGTCGAAGGGCTTAGATAAATCCATGGCACAAAAAGTATTCGAAAGTTAGCTCATCAAAAAGGATAAAATCCAAGAATCAGAAATGCTCTGGGAATTATATTATGAGCCAGTTTTCATGTTGAGTTATTTTATGATTTTTATTTATTTTCTTTTTGTTGATTTTGGAAAGATTAGTTTAGTTTTTGCGTACTAAAAATGTTGTATTATTATTTACTTTACTTGTCTACCTTTTAAGGATTTGGCATAAAATGAAATCACTCTGCAATGATGGCCATGGATCATTTAATTTTAGGGCAGAGTTTCGATATAAAAATGGAATTGTTGACGATAATTTTGAAGGTGGGTAAAAGATTAAAGCTATGTATTACCACTTGTATTACCACTTCAGACTGTAAACTGGGAAACGATATAAAATTTTGTTTGTGTATCTTTGATATATTTATGGTAGTTAAATTGATTTTAGCTGAGCTGCGTAAATAAAACAAAAAATATTTTGTTTTAATTTAGATGGCGAAGCATTGAATTTTAAGATTGCTTCCATGAAATTATAACTTTATAAACAAATTTAATTGAATGAAACCTTAAATATAGGAAATTATTAAGGAAGTTACATAAAATAAAAGCAACTTTTTCTTTTATCCTTTTTTAATTTCATTTTTGAAATAGAGGAAAGGAGACGGAAACAACATTTTAACTTGTTTCTACTAAAAGCCCGAAGGAAAAATTAATGAAAGCCTATTAATATCTCACACTCATTTTTATTGACGATATCCTTTGCATTTTTGTTTATTTAGCTAATAACACAAATTACATTCCATAATAACATATTCGTCAGTACTTAAAATTTCTCTTTGATTTAAGTTTCCTCCTGAAATCTCAAACCAGGAACATTTCGATTATCCTAATGGCTTCGCATGCTGCGCTTAAGTGCTCTTGCTACATATTGCGTGCGTGGAGAAATTAAATTCCTTCCTAGAATATATCACGATAATTTGATTAAACACCCAACTTCTGCTCAGTACATATGCATTAGTGTCTCCTTCGGCAATTCCAAATGTGCTTTTATAACGCATATTTTGTTAATCAAGTTACTTTGGTTCTTAAATAAAATCCTATTATACTGTCTGAATTCCCCATAAAATCTAATAAAAATAATTCAAACTTTTCTTTACGACATCACTTCCGAAGGAAATACATTAAATCCTTATTTTCCATTGACCACATGTGTTACCCTCATTGTCTTGGCCACATTTTTCTTTCCGAGCATTCAGTCATTCCTCGTATATGTTTTATGATAAAGTTTTCTAATTTCTTTTAGAAGTTCTATTTTGGAGTAAATGTCTGAAATGTGAAAAGTTGGTAATTGTTTTGCTATCAGAAGCAATTAAACTATTGCAAGAGATATTATATCAGTAAATTTATGATATTATGTAAGTGTGACCACACAAAAATGTTGAAGTTGGCACAGGCATGTTAGAGTGAGAAATAACTTAAAAATATAATTTAGTGTCTCAGTTGAATTTTGTAAAGAATTAGTAAAGCTGCTTTTTGTTTCTGCCCCTACCTAAATTAACTTAAGTTATAAATAACTTAACTAATACTTAGCATACTAAATAATAAATCAGATTTTTAAAATCAATTATGACGAAAAAAACTATGTTTCTTAATAGAAACTATTGTTTTAATAAAGATTTATTTGGAACAGTAGTGAATAACAACAACAAAATTTTATTATTTTTAATTAATTAAATTTTTGCCTGACCCAGCATCAGTATTTTTAAAATTACTTCTTAAATTTAATTATTCGTAAATAATTTTTTGGAGACTGCAAGTAGCAAAGGTTTGACTTGTGCCCTGCCAAATTTAAAGCTCAGAGTCAGTATGCAAACTTGACTTGTGTGTGCAAACTTGGAGCTTTGTTAATTTGATTTAAGGCTTCATTAATAAATTCACTTGCTTGTTATACTAGAATAAGATCATAAATCTACTGTAGAATAATTGAATGAATTAGTTACAGTTATTTTTAATTATTGAATTTCCATTAATAATAATTAATTAATAATTATTAAGCTTTAAAATCCAAAATCTGTTTTTAGTTGATGCTGGAGTATCTAAAGGTACAATTAACTATTTTGTGGATTCAAACTATATATTTTTTAAAAAAATTCGTGTATGTAATTGATGGGATCAATGTTGAGGTCCCTGAGGACGTTATTTGTCCTAATGTACCATGGTACTTTGAAAAGTCTTCTCAGAGCTTGGCTTTATGCAATTTCTAGCTGTGAATAGTAGTGTTTGAAGTTTTGCTAAACGCTAGACATCCATATAGAAGCGACAGACGAATTATTTGGTTATATATCAATTTCCTGTTCTTAGCATTGAGATTTTCAATTCTGAATAGCGGTTAGAGGTGATGAAGAATTTTGGCACAGCTAATTCTTTTCAGTTGAACATGTTTAAGCCATGTGAATTGTTTGTGCAATGTGATGCCGAGTTATTTAACGCTATCCTCCCAATTTATTACCATATTATGTTTGAATTAAATTTTATTTATATTTGAATTAAATTTTAGAACAACCTTTAACTTTCAAAACTTAAGTAATATTAATTTAAAACAAATTTAGCTACAAAAAAAAAACAGGATTTAACTTAAGGACAAAAAAAAAATGATTTAAAGGAGCACAAAAATTTATGGTCCTTTGTTAGACGACCCTTTTTGCTCGATATTTTTAAATAACAATTGATCGACTTCATACTACGTGCTTTAGCAATTTAATAGCAATATCACTTCACAGATTCATTGATGAAACATACAATATTTCACTTAAAGGAACTTGAAATAATGGAAACAAATATGCTTTGTTAAGTTAAAATTTCCTTCCGTTTTCAATCTGAGCATGTTTGTTATTATTTGGTCCTTATTTGACGTTGAATAGATATTTTACCCGCCCATGTGGCACTTGTATGTGCAGCAATAATGCCGTAAAATGATTGCGTATTGATAACCACTTTTAGCCCTTCTGAGTCAACAAAGACAGGCAACAAGATAAAAACTCGAAAGGATGCGTTTTTCTTTTCGTTTTGCTGGAACTCGTCAACGCTTAACCACAATTTTCGTTGTAGATTATCTTGAGTGGATTCTTTCAAAAATTTGAACGCTGCACTGTTACATGTTAAATATCAGATGATAAACTGACAAACTTACGAACGGAGTAAGAGAAATTAAATAAAATAACAAAAGTAAAATTCGCAAAAAATATAAGAAGTTTTGGGTTTCCTTTAAGGAGGATGACACGTGCCAAGCTATGGCAAACCAACCACTAATACAGAGTGCAACTTCAACGAACCTGGAAAAAGCATGAATTTGAAGTTGACAAAAGGATGTTCGAGTAGTAAATCATTTATGCAAATGCCACGCATTCGAAAGAGTGTGGAAAAGGATGAACTGAAAGTTTTCAGACTTTTAGGAACTCAAAAAAAGATGCCAGTACTAACGCTGCTTGAAATTTTTTTTTATTTATTTGTTTTTTTATTCGAGCAAGAAATCAATGTACTTAAGTCTTTAAGAAGATTTAAATGTGATATATATAGACTAGACTAGGTAAACATGTTTTCCATAAGCGAAGAAAAGTTCTCAAAAATAAAATTAATTGCCTTTACTCGGAAAACAATATTTTTGTTTTAATTGATAAGTATATTCTTAATTCCGTATAAAGCAAAGAATTTAACTTTCTACAAATTCTAAGTTCAAAAATTTAATAACAAAAGAGAAAGAAATAAAATAGAAAGAATACAAAATACTAATTTCTATCAAAGTTTTAGCAATAATCAAATAATGTGTCAAAGCAACTTTTCTTCAACATTGATGACAAGCCAAAAAGGTCGTGATCTATTCGCGTTGGGCCGGCTAAAACGGTGACTAAGCAATCCGGCTAAGACTAACGATCAGGAAGGTATTGATTGCAATGTATCAATCAATTGTAGCAATTAACTATAAGTTGCTACCCTACGGCAAAACTCTTAACTCGGAACTGTACTCTTAACAATTGGACAGTCCATCCGTCAGAAGAAAGCAATCGCCAAGAAACGCGAAGCTTTAGGCAATAGGAGAAGAATTGTGTTCCATCAGGGCGACGCCAGGCCACAGACCGCGCATATCGATAATAACTACCCAAAAGATTGGTTGAAAAATTCTTATGAATCCACCTTATAGTTTAGACGTGGCACTAAATGATAACCATCTGTTCTTGTCTATGGCGAACAATTTTTGTGCTGAAAAATTCGCCTCAAGAGAGACATGTGAAAATCGAATCAACTATGATAATTCAAAGATACAGTAGAGAACTATAAAAGAACATTTACCAAGTGATTAGTGAAAATGAAGCGGTTTCTTTATTCTTCAAAAATAAAAAAAAAGGAATATCGAAAAAAAGTGAGCTGGAGAGTATACGAAGGATAAAAAAGGGGGAAAGAGAGATATAGGCAGAAGGAGGAAAAGCGGTATGGGCAGGATAAACAACTAGTTACTAATATCGAAAATTTATTGAAAGTGTTATTAAAGCATTTTTTGTTTATTGCGAAATCGATTAAATAACTTCTAATGAATAATATTATTAATAATACCTATATTAATATATACAGTTATTGTTCTATACAATGAATGATCTTTTTTACGAATGTTCCATGAAGGTAAGAGTACATATTCTCCATTAAGTTAGATTTTACAAGTCGACATTCAATGATTTATGAGGTGTTATGTACATACAAGAGTTAATCGATAAATTAGGAAATATTAGATATATTAAAGAGAGTAACCCATTGTTTAAGTGTCTTTTGTTTGTACATTTATCTTTTACTCTAAATATACTACTTTAATTTATTTCTCACACTTGCATCTATTTATATATTTTCCATTTATTTTACCTTTTTCAATTTCGTTTTGAAATGAAATTTTGCAAAAAATATGAATATATTTTCTGCACATGGTACCTTGCAATTCCAACTTCATGGAAACAAAACTGAAATAATTTTTTTTTATGCTTTCATTGAAACTTTTTAAAATTTATATTTTTCTGTTTACGCGAAAATTGCTTAATAAATAATAAAATAAGAATAGAAAAATACTGGAAGAAGTACTCAGGAACTTAGAATTATTATTGTTTATAAATTAACACATAAAGGTGACTTCACAATTTCGTTGAACTCCCGTAAAATTAATATTTTTTTTAACTTATTCTGGCAATAATTTTAAACTTAAAGCTTAAAGTTGTATTCTAGAGTCCACCAAGACTAAATAAACTCTAAAATACAAAAAACACAAATAATTATGGATGGAATATGTATCACATAAATAAAAAACCGTGAGCTGCTTGAGCTTGAACTTCGAAGTAAGCAACACAGAATATAGACATACATGTATATATTCTAACATAGGTGAGTATATATACATGTATGGACGGTAAAAGTTTTAATTAACTTACCAATTAACCCGTTATGTACGTTTAAAATGATTTGGTACTCAAAAATCATCTATAGATAATATAGGATCCAACTAATACAGTCAACATTTCACTTGGATTCAAAATGGACTCAATTTTGAAAAATGGACATTTTGTGTTTGAAAAGAATGAAATCACGTTTTGTGCCAATAACGTTTAACTATATTTGAAAGACAGCGTCACGTTGAAATCTATCAAATAATGCATTCTAATTATGAAAATATGTTGAAATGCATAACAATCGGAAATGAGATGTGGATGATTCAAAACCGAAAAGATTACACCAAAAGCATTCAAAACTTAAAGCTATATCGACATGTTTCATCGTATATCGCCTTGTAGTGAACTATAAACTTCTTACAGTGGACTAAAGGATTATAGAGAATATTATTCGTGCAGAATAACGGGCAGATAATTACCAGTTGTAGCACCACGATAGTACATTACTTTAGATTGGTTCATCGAGAACATATAGATCTTTTTAAAGGTCTTAAGGGTATATAAAAAAAATACATATAGATCTTATATAAGATATAGAGATCTTCTATAGAAAGGTATATAGATATTCTTGTATAGATTAACACCATACATAGAAATTCCTTAGACAACACATTCGCCTGATTAAACACAGTGTGATATATACATGTCCAATAAGAAGGTATATAGATCTTCGTATATAGATATATAGCACTATCTATAGTTCTCACTTAGTCAACATATTCGTTCGATTAGGCACAGTGTGATCTTTGGTTATTGTCCAAACGATTTTGCAGAACTTAAAGCATGTGTTGTGTATTGTGTAGGGAGAAAGGGTGGAGCATTTGATGGATAGTATTTAAAAGACGATTAAAAAGATTTAGTAAACTACACAGAAATTGTAAAAATTATAAACAATATAACTTTATTTTCTGATTATAGTGTTAATACCGGCAAAGTATTACTAATAAACTACCTTCTATTCGATACAACTGCAATTCTTCAAAAAGAAAAGCTAAATCTTTGGTCTCTAATTTATTTTTAATTTGTTATCTTAAAAGACATCAACTTATTTTTGTTATCTTGATTTAATTTTGAAATTTATAATGATAAATTTCAGTCAAAGAAAATCGTTTAAATCACATCCTTAGGCGTTAAAAACTTCTAAAAGCAAATAAAACAGAGGAGGCAATTAATTATTAATTCTTAAAGTAGAAATACGCGTTTAATGTGCAACCAAGCAACCCTTCACTTCAATTCAAAGTAAAATATAAAAAATAAGATTTTGCTTTCGGCTGCGAAAAATTGGAATCAATACTCAACACCTAAAAGTATGCTTGTATTTTTGAAATTTATGAGCTAATAACATTTTGAGCACGTTTTTAACCCCATTTTAATGTACCACCAACCCCACTGCAATGCTTGTACCGAAAAGGTGTTGCTTTTTAATAAATGTTCTTTTGTTGTTGTTGCATGTACTTTTCCAACAATGGCTAAAGGAATCGGGCTAGGGCGAGAAAAAGCTTGGCTAATTTTATTAATGTTACCAATTTATATGGCAGGTACCCAAGTAAAAGGCGTTCATATGAATGCAACATTGTGTGCTTATTTCGCAGACAATTAAATATGAAATATTTCAATGTAAAATAAGATAAAATAACATATTCGATAGTAGAAAACGTTTAGGGGGAATTGTTTCAGAAAAAGTGCAAAAATAAGTTTGCAACGAATACTTTGCAATATAAGGATATCAGCGTTAACTTGGCCAGAAAGGGAGGGTAGTAAAGGAGTCGAAACATTATATCAAGTAATTGTGAATAATTTAGCATTTAAGGCAATTAAAATGTGAAAGTGTTGATTAATAAGATTCTAAATTGGGTTAAGTGTTGTGTGCTTGAAGATTAGAAAATAAATTTTGCTAAGAAGCAGATGCAAAGTACTTACAAGTACTTCAGCAGAAATAAGTAAAGTGCTAATTAAAGTACTGAACTTAAAGTATCACCGGGTTGAGCAATAAAATTTTCTTTATTACATTTTTTTACTGAATTTCTTTTATAAAACTTGTAATACTTTAAGTTTTATTTAAATTGCTTCAAAGTCTGCAAAATTTTGATAAGAAAATATTATACTTTCCCCTTCTTTATTTACTCCTGACTCTGTTATGCATAAACTCATATGAAACATATGCTTCCTTGTATATTGTTTCTATGCAAACAATTTATAAAACAATTTTTTATATAAGCTCCCCTTCCGACAATACAAAACAAAATTTAAACAAATTGCAAAAATTTTCATTATTTTTGAACGAAACATGAAAAAATTTCCTAAATTATTAGCATTTAAAATACTTCTGTACTCAACCCCAATATTTGCTTGAGAAAAGTCCCTAAAGCGTTTGTCGAATCAACAAAAATAAATAAATAAATTGAGAAAAATAAAATCAAACGCAAAATATTGTCAGTCTACTGCATGCTTTTAGGCTCTCAGGACATGTATTTTGCTTAAACAAGCCAAAATCTGTAGCAGCAGAAACCCGCCTGAAGGCTGCATAATATTTTCTTAGCTAAAGTGGATTTAACACTTTTCTTTTTGCACTGAAATGTTGCACCTCATTTTTCCTTCGTGGGTAATATTTTCCGACTTTCAAAAATTTTTTATTTTATTTTTGTTTTCTTGACACCTTAAGGAATATTTTCCTGCTGTGTCTGTTCTCAGTTATATCTGGTTTTCGAATCAACGTAGATAGTCTTATAATATTTCGAAGTTATGGCAGACATTATTGTTTTAGCAATAAATAAATTTATATACCTTTTGGAGGGTTTTGCTCTGGTCTGGTTAACGGCAGCCACAAATTGAATTGTGAAAGTTTTTTATTGCAAACATAATTTGATTTCTTATTTTTGTTTTTATTTTCAGTAAAAGGGATTTGTTTCAGAAATGTTATTTAATAAAGGAAATTTAATTTTTGTCGATTTTTTACTTGAATAATGAATAATATTTCTTTTTTGTAGACGAAATTGTGTCATATCAAATCTTCTACTTTTATTGATGGATATATGGTCTCATACTGAATACAGGAGTAGCACAAAGAAGTTTTTTGGAAACTTCAAAATTTAGTTTTAATGTTTGTTTTAATGTTTTAATGTTTCTTGTTTAGTTGCATCAAACTCTAATTTAGAGCGTGACAGTATCTCTTTTGGGTACTCAAATTATGTAGGGTATATATTTACTAGGTTCATTTAAAATCTAGTACGTATAAATGTAATCTAGCTAAAGCTTAGCTAATTAACTGCCATTTATGCCGCAATGTAGAGCCAGTAATACAAAGATTAATTTAATTGACGACAAACTATCCAAAAGTTTTCTTGATCAAAGCTAATTATCTTACAGGCAAAAACCAAAAGGATAGGTTTCTTAAACAAAAGCCCGATGTTACGTATTAAAGATTTACTTACATTTAGATTTAATTCTTTTTTGGTGACTCTGTTGAACAGTTCAACAGAGTTATAGCAAAATTTCGAGCATTCCTTTTTTTGGAATTTTGGGAGAATTTTGATCCTTCAATAATTCAGTTTTAACTTTTCAGATCGGTTAACTGTGATAGTCAATGTCACTTGGTGATTGTAAATTTATCATGTTCTACTTAAAAGAAACAGTATTAAGAACTTTAACTAAATAACTTAACTAACTAGTTTAGTTACTTTTAAGAAACAGTGTTAAATACTTTAGTTAATCAAACTTAAGTTCTTTTTTACGGAAGATGTTTGTGTTCAATATACCTGATAATCAAGATCGGATCAACTATGAATATAATTTTGGAGATAACCTACAAATCGGATGAATTTATTATAATTTATGAGCATTTTCTTCTAAATTAAAATCCTAGTAATTTAGTCAAAATATTGTGTCTTAGTCGGTATCAACTAGCTACTTGATTTAAGATCAATTTGGTACTGAATACGCTAAGTCCGAATCAAATGGCAACTTGCTTTAACATAACATCAATTTTGCATTATAAAACCGAAAGATGATTCTTGATGTTGTTGTAGTAACTCTTTTAGATGGAACCTAAAAGCAAATAGCATGAGTGATTTTTCAGGACGAATACATGGGTTAGGATGTGGAAGGACAAAAGAAAAGGGTAATGGGGGAGAAGGGGTGGATTGTGGATGGATCGAATTTAAATGGAAATCAATCTGGGTCAAGGACACATCAAGGTAATGAGGCGAAAGATCGATTGGACACCGGCTAGTGTGTGCAGTGCGACAAGAGAACAGATGGACGGCATCATGGGGGTAGAGTTGCTGAAATTATTGATAAGTAAACGTTGGTGACAGAACACCACCACACTTAGTGGTGGTATAATAAACAATTAGTGAAGATCCTGAAATTCGTGTATTAAGATAATGGTTTGTGAAAAAAATATTAAAAACAAAGTTATACTCTTAGCGAACTCATTGAACACTGAAAAAAGTAGATTTCAACAGAAGGCAACTGAAGTAAGTAAGTAACTGAGTAATGTATTACAAGTCGAAGTGCAAGGCTAATCAATTGAAGCATAACAGGGCCTGGAACCGATAGAAATCAAAAATGACGAAAGTAGTCCCTATAGGAAAATATATTTCGAAGTAACACTGACGAAGTCTTAGAGTACAAAATGGTCTCTAGGATGAGGAAGGGGGAGAGGACGCTGGGGATGTATGGTACGTGCAAATCGGACATTCACTAACTCGTTTTATTATTAATTAGATTGTCAGATTTTAATATGCAGGAATTACTTCTGGAGATATATATGGGCAAGTAGTATTAGTTTCGGACTTTAATATTGTTTTCATTATTGCTTCTATAAGTGTACGTATATTAAAATTTTAAAGCCATGAGATAAATACAATAAATATATATTAATTTTTAAAACTTGTATTTATTTTAATTTACTTCTTGAAAGCCATGTCTTAATTATGTCCTTATATAAACTTTGAGTTAATGAAACACATTTTTAACTATGCATTCTCATTAAATTTACTTTAACGGTGAAATTCGTTTCGGCAAAGAGATTAACAATTAGAAAATTTTCCGTTTGGTACATCAAAGTTAACACAAAATTTTAATATACTTTAAAATGGAACTCCTTGTTAAACGAGTACCACTAATGAAATGCTCTATTATTTATCAACTCCATTCTGGGGTTACAATGTCTTTTGTGAGTGTTCGCTTGCTTTGTACTTCTCGATGTTCTTTTACATACGAGTATGTGCGGCTTGAACTTTATTAATTTGACACCAGAAAAGGTGTTTACCTACTACAGTTCTCAGCTGCCTTTTGTATACGAGTATTTCATTTCGCATGATTCGAACTCAGATCCTTTTTTAAAAGTGACATAAAAGACGTGGTGTAAAAAATTTAAGTGAAAATCCATTTGTGTTTTGTTGTTTAAAATTGGATTACAATCAAAATGTAATTATGCAAGCAACAGCAGGCGGTCTCGTTACTGTCTGTATTATTTATTTTCTAGAAACTAGAGTTCCTTGAATCAAAGGTTGAGGTGCAAGTGATGAAAAAGGACGATAGTGTGAGTAAATCTTCAGAAAATCAGTTTAACAATAATTAAAAGTGATTTGATTAAAAAGCGAGTTTACTAAACTTTTGATAGAAGTCAGTATTTAATGGTTAAGACATCTGAATTTAATTTATGCTTGAGTTGCTAGACAATATTAAGTGACAACGTACAAAGTGAAGAACGTACAAAATTGATGGGATGGAATGAATGTTTAAGTTTGAGTACTACAATATTATTTTCATTTGAGGAAGTTCAAGAGTTCATGTTTTCATTATTTTAAGGAAGAGATGTTCCATTGTTATGTTTTTTAATTATATAGTGATTTTAGTTGTTCAGTGTACCACATAAGCAAACTTTAATATGATCCCTTTACCAAACTCTTTTCACTGAGAAATGAGAACACAAAAATGAAAAACAACCGAATCGTTCAAGTTTCAAAGAAATAATAAATTATTGAATTCAAAAAAGGCTTAATTCATACAATTATAGGGTTGCCATGTGCAACCAAAAAAAAACAAAGTTTGAAAAAGAATTAAGTTAGTTTATTAATAACAATAATTTCAC
>NC_051846.1:2350566-2362716 GCF_002237135.1 Teleopsis dalmanni
GGAACTTTAATTGCCGGTGGAACATTCCAAATAAAAGTGAATGTGATATGGCGAAATTTTTCTTAATGAATTTGGATACGTCACTGGCTAATGGTTAAGCAAAAATAATTTTTATGGATGCTTGCTTAAGAAACACCAACACTTATAGGTGAACTGATGATTTTTAAAGATGATTTCTTAAGAAACACCAGCACTAATAGGTGAACTGACGATTTTTAAGAATGCTTCCTTACGAAACACCACCACTTATATGTGAGCTAACGATTTTCAAGGATGCTTTCTTAAGAAACACCAGAACTTATAGATGAACTGACGATTTTCAAAGATGCTTTCTTGAGGTATACCAACATAGGTGAACTTATTTCAAGGATGTTTCTTTAACGAGTATCCGCACTAATAGGTGAACTGACGATTTGAATTTGACAATTATTTACCTCGATCTAAGATATAAAATAAAGTAAGTGCTTGATTTATGCTATATTCTAACAAAAACTAAGTTTAATCATGAAACCATGGAAATCACTGCTCTCTCCAATTTTAAACAGAACTTAGTAGGTTTGATGATCGATTTACTATTTCGATAATTTCGCTATTTTCAAAAAGTGGTAAGAAAAAAAAGTGGTAAGAAGGGTTTAAATGATTATCACATAGAAAGGAATTTCGGTATAAAATCGATCATTAAAAATTAAAAGCAATTACAAGTTTGATGTGGATACAGTACATATACATATCTCCAATTTTAATGAAGATATTTGAACTTCAACTCGAAAACACTATATATAAAATATAGATTTATGTAAATAGATGCTATATACTATAAATAGGAAACAAGAACTCAATCTTTTAATTGCAATTTGATAAAAAAAACGCTTTTGAAACGTGTCTAGAGAATATTACTAAAAATAATTAAATTTAATTATTTTAAACATGAATATTAAGTTTTGTTAAAACTCCTAAATAATGTGAATTTTAGTTTATAAAAATATTTTATATCAATAAATAAAAGTTCAGTAATCAAATTGAGTATCAGGAGGTCATATTGTGCAATTTTAATCATCATAGCAACAGATGTGTAAATAAATAACATTCCCAAGAAGAACGATTAGGAAATTTCATAGATTTAATCACTTAATTAATCTATTATAGCAACTTATTATTATAATTTGCTTCATATTAATATGAAATATAGCTGCATATATATCTTCCATGATAACCTTTAAACAATCTATCCTTTTTAAACCCTATTATATCACACAAAAATGTCTCGAAAATCATTCCATTGATAAAAAAAAAACAAAAACTCACCATTTGCATTAGCGGCAACTTCCTTGGCAGCAACGGCTGCAGCTGCTGTTGGATTACAATGTAATATGTCTGATAAGGACAGTGAGGATGCGATTAACTGTCGTTTCTCCTCAAAATTTAAATAATCCAATGAATTGCTACGTTGTGGCGTGACTGTTATTGTAACAGATTTCTGCATTTTGGCGACGACACACAATTGCTGCTGCTGCTCCAAGTCATCAACGTCTTCCTTTTCAGCAACAGTATTGGGTGCTGCCAATTCCTGTGCTTGGTAATGATTAATAAATTGAAATGTTGGTGGCTTGTTGTGTGTATCAGCTAGACTATTGCCATTGGCAGCAACAGTTGCTGCATACGATGGCGGCGAATTAATTGTATTTACGTTGCCTTGACTATTGTGTGTTATTGCATTTGGCGGTGCTGTTGCTGCTGTTGTTGCTGCTGACAGTTGATAACAATTTTCATTGTTAATGGCAGCAACTAAGGTAGCTAAATTATTGCTGCGACTATTATTTGTGATGATATGTTGATGTTGTTGTTGTTGTTGCTGCTGGTGTGGGTGTTGGTGCTGTTGTAGTTGTAGTTGTGAGGGTGGTGACTTAGACAATTGCTGCTGCTGTTGCTGGAATTTATGTTGTTGTTGCAGTTGTTGTAATAGCTGTTGTTGCTGTTGCTGGAATTGTGGTGTTGGAATGAAATTTTGATGTTGCAATTGTGGCGATTGTGGTTGAAATGTCGATTGAGCATTCAAATTATTGCTACGTAGCGACATAGCGACACACTTTATGCGGCAAGTACTCCTTACAAATTTAGCCGATTAATTGAGTGAAATTGCGTGTTAAGGCCTTGGTTGACTTATGAAAGACAACCAAGACACCACAACGGTCTTACAATTTAATTAACGCGTCTTTTTCTCCTTAAACCCAAAGTAAATTGTTGATTGCGTTAATTTTAAGTGTTAAATTTTTAATTGACACGCACATGAAACTCTTGGTTTAGGAGGTACACTCACGCAATTTGTGGGCTTTATGGGCTTTGCGGTTTATAAGCACTTCACTTCACTTCACTCCTTTATTTTATATAATTGGACTTGTTAATGACAAGTCGTTCGATTATTTTAAGTATAATATATATTAAATGGTGTAGAAGTAATCAATTGTAACATTTTGATTACAAGTTTTAATTATTTCACACTTTTCTTTTAATTAGAATTGACTTTGCTCCACATTAATTTGATCTTTCCATTACAATGTTTTCATTAGGGCCATTATAAAGGCTTTTATTATAATTATAGTGGACTTTTTATTTTTTAACTTCAGTTCTTTAATTTAACACAAACTAAAATATTAAAAAATTATTCAAAAAATATTGCTATTTGCATATTATTACTCTTGAAAATTATTTTTAACATAAACTTGTATAAAAATAATACAATTGTTAAATAAATTATATTTTATTTAAACTATGTACACAAATTAAAGATAACTGTTTTTTAATATTAATAAAATATTTTAGAATATAAAATTATGTTATGTTAAAGTATTTGTTTTATTTTAAAATTTTCTTTTACTTTACATATTGCAATATACGAGTAAATTTACATTAACTGTTAATTATTTTTATAATATGTGTTCTAGCATATTTATATTAGTTAATATACCTCATATTATATTTGTTATAGATTTTATTTTATATTTTTATATATAATATATTTTATATTAAATACATTTTATTAATTTATTATATTAATATATATATATAAATTTTTAATATAGGTAATATAAATTTTTAATTATTATATGTTTTATTGTAAAATTATTTTGTTTTCAATTAGAAATACTTAATTAATTTTTTTATTTTATACAATTTTTTTAATTTAATTGATTACTTTATTCAAGTGATTTTTAAAAAATTACAATTAGTAATTTATTTAAAAATGGGGTCTGGTAATAGAAAAGTTTATAGAATGGCTACCATGGGTATCACAGAATCCATAGGTAGCGCACCCTAGAAAGTTCAGGTTCAGTTGAGGTAATGAATCGGCTATCGTTACAAATATTCCACGACTTTGCAGCTAAAAGTACTAAGACTACGAGAGTGTAAGGAATGGTATTCGACTAACTATAGACACAGTATAATTTTGGGTGAAATGAATAAGAGATGTGAATGCATGTTCATAATTGTTCTCAGTAGCAGGCTACATGATAATAACTCTGAACTTCAAACTAAAATTTCTACTCTCTATCCAATCAGGAAACTGAGAGATACCTCTAAGGTTACCATCTATATGGCCGGCTACAGAATGGAGAGAGTAATAGAAACAGTGCAGTGTCCATTTATGTTTATTTCAATCTTTCTTGAATTAATTATAATTATTTATTTATTATCTATCTGTCATCTCACTGATTCCAGCAGTGTCTTTCTAGCTGAGATATACCGAATCAACAGAAGCAGTCAGACTGATACATGTTACTACGATTCGACTGTCAAATATCACTATTTTTATATTCCGATCATCAGATCACAATAAAAGTAATTGAATCCAGAACAGCTAAATCCAGTATTTTTCATTACAATCTAACAAAAATACAGACACCAAAGTATAATTAGGAATATATACAAAATAGTAAATTGGTCATACGAACATACTAGAGCATAGATTCTAGTATCTGTCAATAGACCAGTGTTGGTCCACGAATAATCCGCGCAATTAGCACCACAGGTCACGTATTTTATTTTCGTTATTTATGATATTATACTTTGGAAAAACATTGATACAGTCTTTTTAAAAAGTTTCACAGTCCGCAGTTCCTTTTGTATTAAGAAACACTTTACTAGAGTTTTAAATATCATTTGAATTGCTTCAAGCTTTAACCACTACGATGTTCAAGTATGCTTAAATTCACGTATTTGGTATATGATCTGCTGTTCGAATAGCTCGAACCTTTTAAGTATTCGATCGATCGGTTATAATTCTATTATATCCTAACAACTCCAGCATTGCAGTACTCCAAAAGTTTAAAACAGTGGCATATTTATTAAACATAGTGGCAGATTTTGACGATGTGATGGACGAGTAAGCTTTATTTTTAAATATTGTAGTACATATAGTAGTACATAATATGGAATACAAATACTAGTATAATTAAAAAATGTATTATTTTTCTAAAATGATATAATATATTTAATTGACAATTTTACACTAATTTATTCGTGTTTTTTCTCTTTAGAATTATACATTATCTTTAAATCTTCTTCAAAATAATTATTGTTATATATCAATTTTTTTCGTTAATTATTTCATCTTGAGCATGAACTCCAGTAATAAAATAATCATTCTTTTTATCATTTCGTTTGCCTTTAAGTGTCTTTTAGATGCTGTGAAGTGTTTTTTAACCCTTTACTTCTCATTTAAACCCCTGTTTTCTGTGTACTATGGATTCAGTGTGTTGTATTGCAAAAGAATATCATAATTTTCTATATATCTTGTGGTGCACTGTTCATATAACGTTTTCTCTTAATTTTTATGAAATTATTAAAATGAAAACAATTTACGTGAGGGCACTTGAAGTGCATATGAATGTGATTATGAGTAAATTGACGACTGCATTCGTTAAAAGGAAATTTATAATTGCAAAGGAAATTCATTTAAATGCATCATTTACCTCTTGCAACTTCAAGTTGAATTTGAGATTTGAATGAGCATCTAAAATGACTAATTTAATTTATACAAGAAAAAGGGGAATCCAATTTGCTTTTTTTTTCTTTTAATTCTTTTAATAAATTTTAATTTTTTGAAAAATTGTTTAATCTGATATGGTTCAATTATGTTAGAAGACCAACTCTTTTTGGTTTTAATAATGTATATTTTGGAACAGAAGTTCAATAACTTTATAAGACAGTTTAAAAGATATAGAGTTAAGGTAATAATTGCTTAAAAATAATCTAATACATTTATTACGTCATTTTCAAAAAAAAAAAAAACAAAAATCTGTGACTAATGTGGTCTAACTTACACTAGTTATAGTTCAATAAAAATTTATGAAGATTTAATAAACAATTATGTAGTTTAGCATATATTTTTTAGAATATTTATTATTATGTTATTATTGTAAAAGTCATATAGATAAACATATAACTAAGCTCATATTCAGTCCATCCCTATATTATCCTTTAAACGGCTTTGTTAATTCTAATTGGATACAAGTTGATATTTTCATATGACATGCATTTTAAGTAGAAAAACCAAAGGTAAAAAGCCTTTAACAATGGAAATGTACACAAAAGCCTGTGCTGTCAAGAACAGGATTTGCCACGGCTTGCTATTCTGTAGTCTTATTGTGTCCGAATTCGAAATTCTATACACGTTTCCTGTTTTCCGTCTAAATATTTTCATCCATCTAAATTGTACATGTTTTTTTTATTCTGTTATTTTATTCTTTTGTTTATATGACAAAAATTCTTTAAAGGAAAATATTTTGTTTGATGTCTCCGTAGATTGTGAAATATATGAAAATAGTTATGTTCAACTCCTGCATAAATAAATATATTCAGTTTTTTTTATTATTTTCTTATTTGTTATTCTTTATTTTTAGCTATTTAGGTAGTATAATGAAATCTACACCTGTTGTCAGCTCAATTACAGAAGCACAAAAAAATCTTGACAAATGAAAAAGATTTACTGAGGATATAATTTCTTCCCAAAGTGAAATGAAGCCGAAAATTGTATTTTTTCTAGATGAAAATTAGAAGGAAAAATTTATTTACCTATACTGCCATACTTTTTTATAATATTACCTTAAACAAAAGGAAGTCACGCATTTATTTAATTAAAAAAATTTGGGAATTAATTAAACACCTAAACAATATTTTTTATTTGAAAAAATACTTTATTTAGCCGAAAGAGTATTTTAGGTTACACGTGCGTGTAGAAATGTTTGAAGAAATGTATTCGCCTTAAGGTGTAGATATTGATTTACATGCATCTCGTGTTAGCTTTCGAGGAAGTAATTTGCAAGAATTTGGTAATATTCATGAAATTCCTAGAAACTTTATTAAGTATTTGCATTTATTGCTTTTTTATGATTAATAAAGAAGGAAAATCACATCCAATTTATACCAAAAACGAGACGGTACACTTATACCTGCATATATTCATTTTTTATTTAAATACATTACGGGGAAAAAGTGGGGAAAATATTAAAATAGCATTAGTCTATCAAAAATTATTTTGTCATCTTTAAAATAGATCAAATCTATCCAATCTAACGTATATTTCTCGTACGCTGATTGTTATATGGTCTTCCAATTTCTTTAACCAATTTTCTATACTGTATTGCAGTTTTTTGCAAAACTTGTTAAAATAATTAATAATGATAAAGAAATCATAAAAAAATGAACTTAAGATATATTTTTAAACTTGTGCCGAGCAGTGCATAAATTGAAAAGAATGGGACATCTAAAATATTGTAATAAAATCAAAGTAATCACACAGTCTACAATAACTTTAGATTGTGTCAGTACTTTAGCAGAACATCAATTCAATGAAATAGAAGCATAGTATCAGTTTAACTGATAGACATTTCGAGAAGTTCGCATTATATAAAATAAAATAATCAGTTGACTTACGAACTGAAACCTACCTGACCATATAAAGTGAAAAAAAATCGATGATTGCGTTATGAATCTTATTTTTGTACAAAAATCATACTCAACTTTGAGACTCAATTTTACTATGATACCTTCGACAAAATTGTTGCACTTGGGAATGAGAAAAGCTATCTCTTGTCTGTTCTCTCAACTTGTGTTCTTTATGTCTCTGAATCATTTTTCGCCTTGAGAAATATCTGTGTATTTTAGTGCATATTACTGTCTAAAATTTGCCTTAATTTCTGTCTTTCTTTCAATCTTAATCTGCATTAGAAGCTGTCTCTGTACAGCACTAATTCTCGCTAAGCTAAATTGCGATTTAGTTTGTGTCTATTCCCTTGTCTTTAATTTTATGTGTCTCTAAGTCATTTTTCACCTTGGATACTATCCGTGTACCTCTTTGCATATTGCTGGCAAAATTTGCATTGGGTTCTTTTTATCTAGTATTCTTACACTGCGTTAGAAGTTATCTCTTCACCGCACTAAATCTCGTCTTCAGTACTTGTTATCTTTCAATTTCACTCTGCATTAGAAGCTATCTCTGTACTGCACTACTGCAATATTGCATCTCACTAGTCATAATTGTGCTGTGTCTATTTCCTTATTTTTACTTCTATGCGTCTCTAAATTATTTTCTACTTTTGAGACTGTCTATATATCTCTCTAGAATTTACTGGTCAAAGTTTTATACAAATATATGATTTTCTGAACTTAAGGCAAAAGTTTTTTCTCTCTCTAGATCATATTTTGCCTTTAGGGTTCTATCCACAACAGCTCTTTTCAAATAATAGCATTACTAGATTTACTACTAATAAATTTCTGTTTCAATAACTATCTTACTTTTATGTTAAGTTCTAGAAATGTTTTACAACACTTGCGGTAGCAATATTAGAGACTTTTATTAAAATTTTTTTGTAAAACATATTCTAAATTGACCCCAATTTTGAGTTGAATCCTGAAAGATTAAGAAAATGTATCAATCGTATATTTTGTTGACATGATTGCCATAGCTTATACTCTTGAGACTTACTTGAACTCAACACACAAGGTATATATCACATGTTATGTATTCCATTACTACTTTATCAGCATCACTGCTTTTTATAACTTTTTTATGGCTTGAACTCTTAACAAATACATGTAAAAGTGTAAGTTTGCGACACAACATTAAATTTGTCATAAAAGACGTCTATAAAATATTGATCATAAATAACAGTTGTAATATTATTGGTTAAAAAGTCATATGAACCACAATTTAGGTAGGTGACAAAGCTGTTAAGTTTTTTATATATTTTTTTAAATTATATTATTGGAAAGTTATGTGTTATGTTTCTATCCAGAGAGAAAAATACATTTAACTAAATTTTTACAATAACTAAAACAAAAAATGTAAGGCAACAGATGTGCAAGAAAGACATATGTATGCAGAGTGTCTCCCACCACTGCAGAAAGGTATTAGGCACAAAACAAAAACATATTAATATTTTTCTTCTATCAACTGTTTTTGTTGTAATTTTGTTGTTTGTGCCATTCATTGTTGCAATATGGACTCAAGCATAAAAAAAGTACCACAATTGTGTGGCAACAAAAAATAAAAGCTAGCAAGCAAACATAAGCAGAAGGAACATAAATTCATAAATGTGCAGCATTTTTCTTTTGTGCCTAGTTTTTTATTGTAACTTTTTATATATTTTTCCCTATATTTTTTTTTATTTCTCTCTTTTATTTTAACATTTTGTTTTTGTTTTGCATTTACGTTACGTTTGCGAAATGAAATCAACAGCATATGCTACTTAATGAAGACTGCGCCTCAACAGCATAAGTGTGCTATATATAAGCATTTTTTTGTTATTGTCAAAAGCTATACCAAATGTAAATGGGAGGAAGATGGCATCAAACCACATTGCAAACTGCACAAATGTATTGGCGGGAAAATTTACAACAAGAAGAGTACACAACACACAACATACAAGATTCAACATACAACATACTATACAACAAAGAAATAAAGTTCACTGAACTTTTACAGTTCAGTAGTTTACCGACTTTATTTTACTGTTCGGTAAGTAATCGCGTGTGGTGTGTGGTATGGTGTATGGTGTTTGGTCAAAAGTGTAAGCCTAGAAAATAAAAACACAAAGCAGAATACTTGTACATGCTCGTAAGCAGCACCAAAGCCACCCATTGACCAACTTAGACGTCGAAGAAAAAAATAGAAAATAGTGTAGAAGAAGAAGAAATACTCATAACAAACCAAAGAGCAAATAACAGAAAGTGGTAAATGTGCGCGTGTACTCGTATTAATGAGCGGACGCAGTTAAAAACTTAACATAATAACCGCTAATACGATTTGACCAACTATTAGAAAAAATACAAAAAAAAAATATAGTATATGTTATAAATAAATAAATTAATTAAAATATTTTCTGAAATGCATGAAATAATTGAGTGTTAGTAATATATTTCATAATGGATAACTATAAAATTATGAGTGAATTTTTGAACGAAACTTCATGAAAAAGAAAATACCAGGGTTTAATTATCTAGATCTAAAAGCATAAATAACAAATCATAGCACAGATATTGCATCAGAAATGTTAAGAACTAAGCTAAGCACTATTGACATTTTGCATTAACCAATGAGAGATTTAAATATTTGTGAAAGAGCTCTAGGAGGTGATAGGAACATTAGAAAGAAAAATTCTTCGGAAGATATATGGTCTTTTATACGTTGGCAACGAATATCAAATCATGAAAAGGAATATATGAAAACGATATACTGTACGAGCTACACCGAACGATTGACATAGTTAAGTGTATAAAAATTCAGCAACTTCGCTGACTTGGTCATGTCGTATGAATGTAAGAAATTGTTCCGGTAAGAAAAAAGTTTGATTCGGTAGCCGCTAATGAAAACTACAATATAGAAGGATCACATCTTCGGTGAAAGTACTATATAAACAACAATGTTAAGGCACACGGTACTACTAACTGGCGACAGCAAGCCACTGATCAGGTTGACTGACGGAGGATTGCAGCCAGAAAGATAAGTGACTGAATAAATGTTTTTACTGCAACAAACTGTTATGAGTATAATATAGACATGTGAATGCTTTGAACAAGAATTTGCTTAGTGTCAATCAAAAAAATATTATAAATCTAAGTATGACAATTCTAACCAATACATAAAACAAAACTGCATTCACTTATTAAGGCAACGATTAGAAAAGAAAGATTACATAGTATTTTTATTGTTCTCTTCAATGAAAGAATCTCTAAGAGTTCGAAAAGTGGCTTTTAGAAACTTACGCGGAGGAGAACAATAAATAGAGATGAATTTTTAAAAATGGTATAATTTGACTCTGAAAAAATATTTTAACATACGGCTAAACCTATCAAACACAGCAGACAAATGCGTAAAAATAAAGCAAATTATTGTTGTTATAGAGTGAACTTCACTTGGAGATAAATGACAGAAACCGTTACAGAATATCAGAATCGTAGAAAGTATTTTATTATCAAGTATTTGAATATCTATATACATAAATATATATAAATATAAATATATATATATATATATATATATATGTCAATTGTGATGAAAACGTAGTGGCGTATAATCTGTAGAAACAAATCTAAGGTATCTAGGCTAATATCTGTCTTTACAGGACACTGGTCCATAGGACGGCATAAAGCTAGACGCGGCCTACCCTGTGGTACTTCTTGTAGTGCGTGTCTACCATCTCTTGAGAAAATGACACCAGAACACCTGATGTGTCTTTACCCAGGTCTAGCAAGAACTAGGTTTAAATCTCTAGGGGTCCCTTTCTTCAATTCACTTGATGGAATCTCCAGCATCAGCATTAGCCAGATTCTTGTCTTTGTTAATGCTTCTGGCTGGTTCTATTCTGACCTTCTATCAACAACCCACTATAACGAGATTTTTATGGGTTCAAAATGGATTTTTAGCTATCCATCTTAACTAATTAACTAACTAGTCACCGTATACAAGAAGGGTGAGGGCTTCGAATTTAAAACCTTTCTCCCTACAAGATTCGGATCATTTCACACCAGTTATAATGAATTTATTTAACTACATATTTCTATATGAATCAAAAATCCCCGTTTAATAGGTCTATGTATACGCCCCTGTGAAACTTTTTCAAAGTATAAAACCAATTTTTAAATATATAAAAAGATTTTGACTGAATTTAAAATCACTTTTAAGAACATACTCTGGAAACTAAAAAAATATCGTAGTCGTTAAGAAAATTTAACCGTTTAAAAAAATTTAAATTTAAGACAGTTGTAAATTATATAAAAGATTTTCTTTCAATTGTAATAATATATGAGTATTTTTGCTTCAATATTAGCTGAAAATTGATATCTCTGGCGCTTGTTATTTTTAAAATTGCCCTTACGACTTGAGAAAAAATGTTACTATGCAGTCAAACATGAACTGCCAATGAACCAATTTGCAATGCTTGGCACATAAGAAGAGCAAATACCTCACCCATACTCACGCTATGTACCATGTATCTTAAACTATCTGAAAGAAGAAGAAATTGAAAGCCTCATGTTGCACGTCTCAAGAGTCACAAGTGCCACAATTGATATAAAGTGCAAAAAACAAAAAAAAAGGAAAAAATTTGAAAGAAAAAAAAAAAGAAAAGATGAAAATAAATGTTAAAAAAATAAGAAAAAATGCAAAAATAAAAATTTTTTATGTATTTTTTTTTTTGTTTTTTGGTTTGAAGTGAATATAGCCAATACCAACAACAATGTTATAGCAGCGCAACGCGATATACCAGAGTCCAACGACATAACGTTGTTGCTGAACCCGCTGGCTGATGACACCAAGTGCAACGCCACAACTAAGCCATAAGCTCAAGGGTGGAAATTGGCGTAGTTGTTGGTGCAAACAACGAAAACAAAAAAAAAAAATTAAATAATGGAAACAGATTTTAAATTCAATTTCTTTTCTAAAAAAAACAAAAATATTTTTTTTCAACACATTGTTGGAGAGGCTGGCAAACATTATTGGGGATGCGAGCAGGAGGGTTAATACAATTGTAGTAATTTGAGTTGTAAACGCATAGCGGAATACAGCACAGCATACCGGGACATGCTCCATGACAGAAATACTCATAGTAATAATTTTTCATTTAGCATTTCCTACTTTACAACTGTCTAGAC